>NW_004524694.1:6096236-6102026 GCF_000260255.1 Octodon degus | reverse complement strand
ATAGAAACAATACCTTTTACAATAGCACTGAGGAAAATGAAATACCCTGGAATTAACCTAACTAAAGAAGTCAAAGATCTTTTCAAGGAAAATTATAGTACTCTTAAAAAAGAGAACATAGAGGATTTCAGAAATTGGAAAGATATCCCATGCTCCTGGATTTGAAGAGCCAAAATCGAGAAGATGGCCATACTCTGAAAATTGCTGCACAGATTTAATGTAATCCCTGTCAAACTACCACCAACATACCTCACAGAGCTAGAGAAATCATTTCTAAAATTAATCTGGAACCAGAAAAGACCTAGAATAGCAAAGGACCTCCTGGCCAATAAAGACAAGGAAAGAAGCATTACAATTTCTGACTTGAAATTACAGCACAAGGCTACTATGATAAAATCAACATGGTACTGGAAACAAAATAAATCTGAGGAACAATGGAATAGATTAGAAGACCATGAAGCCCCTACAAACACACTCAAGCACTTTATCTTTGACAAAGGGGCCAAACATACTCACTGGAAGAAAGATAGCCTCTTTAACAAATGGTGCTGGAAAAACTGGCTCTTAACATGCCAAAAACTAAAACTTGACCAAGGTCGATCACCATGCACTAAGCTAAAGTCAAAATGGATTAAAGATCTAAACATTAAATCAGATACATTAAATCACCTGGAAAGGAAAGTCGGAAGAACTCTTGAAGACATATGTGTAGGCAAAGCATTCATGAACAAAAATGAAATCGCAGGGAAAACAGTTGAAAGAATTAACAACTGGGATGTGCTCTTACTGAGAAGTTTTTGCATGTCAAAAGAAATTACCAAGAAAGTGAAAAAACAAAGCACCAATTTGGTAAAAATCATAATAAATAAGTACTCTGACAAAGGTCTGCCCTTTAGAATTTATAAAGAACTAAAAAACACTATGGCCCCAAAATTTAAAGACCCATCCAGAAATGGGAATCTGAGATGAACATACAATTGTGAGAGGATGAAATTAAAGAAATGAATAAATATATGAAAAAAATGCTCCACATCACTAGCCATCCGTGAAATGCAAATTAAAACAACATTGAAATATCATCTCACCTCAGAAAAAATGGCTGTCATAAAGGAATCAACCAACAACAAATATTGAAGAGGCTGTGGGGAAAAAGGTACCCTTATCCACTGCTGATGGGAATATAGACTGGTGCAACCATTATGCAAAGCAGTGTGGAGACTGCTTAGAAAACTTGGACTGGAAGTCCCATTTAAACCCGCTATTCCTCTACTGGGAATTTTCTCGGAGGATCTGAAAACATCATATCATAGAAATATATGTGTGCCTATGTTTATAGCAGCACAATTTGTATTAGCCAAATCTTGGAAACAACCAAGATGCCCATCACCTGAGGAATGAATGAAAAAGATATGGTATTCTTACACGATAGAGTATTACTCATCTATAAAGAGTGATAAACTCGAAGCCTTTATATTGAAGTGGATGCCACTTGAAAATATACTCATAAGTGAAATATACCAAACACACATGTGTAAATATTGTATAAGTTCCCTAATATAAGAACTCAAAAGTAGAAACACAAATAGAAATGCATAATACAAGTAAAAGGAAAGAAAGAACTTGCGGACTAAGAGAGGGAAAGGAGAAGAGCTAGGAAACATGACAGTGAGACGTCATAGAGTTATATGTAGAAGATGGGCAAGGCAATGATCCTGAGAATCTTCCAAAGATTTTTGAATCTAGCAGTTAATTGGAGAGATTCTCACCATGACTAACTGTATATGCTGAAACCTCTGAACTAAGCAACTGCACTGAAGATGGCAATTTGTAATAGTAGGTTCATGCTTGGAGTGCCTGTCATTCTGGTCTTCTGAATATGTGCTGCTTGTCATGACATGCCAGTTGCTACTGTGCCATCTCTTGGGTAGATGATTTTTCAAAAAGAAGAGGGTGGTGAATGAAGGCAAGAGACAAGAAAAGGAATGTTTTGGGACTGTCCTCCTTCAAGTTGGATATGGTTAGATTTATAGACTCACGTGTAAACATAAGAATTATAGAATTCTTTATGCCTATATTTAAAACATATTCTATGGGCTGGTGAGATGGCTCAGTGGTCTAAAGCACCTACTTAGAACAAGCTTAGCAAAGCACAGGGACTGCGGTTCAATCCCCCAGCACCACATGCCAGCCAGCCCCGCCCCCTGGTGGGCTGAGCTGGCCACATACACATAAATAAATAAATAAAATTTAAAAAAAAATAATAAAACATATTCTAATTTTTAAATGTTTTTTCATTGTATTCTGTAGGGAGTTAAAGTTGAACATATCAATACTTGATTAAAAATACCTGCTCCATGTTATACCTAAGTTGTTGGATATTCCGACAGATAGTGAAGTTAAGCTTAACAGCTTAGGTTGTATGGTAATAACAATAATCTTCTTTTCTGGAGGGTTAACAACCTAAGTTTACAGACCAAAATTTGAGAAATTGTAGGCCTCAAGGAAAGCTAGCCTTTTGGCCCTAGCCTTCCAAGGTCAATTAAGACTCAGGACATATGAGAACTTGTACTGTAACATCACGTAACTCTGTAGTGTCCCAAATTTTCTGATCAAGGAGATTATGGGGTCAAAGAGGAAAGTATTCAGTGATGTAGTGTGTGTCTAAGGAGAGTCACATGGAGAGAAAACTTTCTCTCAGTTATTCCCAGAGAGCACGTTGGCCAAGCAATGGCCGTGACTCATCCACATGGCTGACACTGACAAAGGATCTACAATCTGAGGTATAGGATATCAGAATAAATCCTGACGGAATTTCACTGACCTTATCAGACCCAAAAGCTACAACTCTTGTTGCATAGGATGTGCTTTATCTTGGTCTCAACCATCCAGCATAAAATTATAAAAATGAAGTATAAGATGTAGAGCCATGGTGTTATGTTGAGCTGTAGGTTACTCAGGTCACCATTTTCTGACATTGCCAGTGAAGCAGAAGACCCAATATTATTATTGGCTACTGGACTCTTTTAGAATATTTTTCTGAGTTAACACACCTTTAATATTCAAATAACGGAACTAAACAAAAAATGGGATAGAGATGAGTATCCATTTTTTATCTGTGTATTCAAAGTGGTTAGGATAGATATATAGTTGCATCTCTTAATGAATAGAGGGAATTGTTCTAATAGTGTTTGTAAATAGGATCTCATGTCCGCATCTTGTACAGCAATTAACCACTAGGGAGAATTTATGCAATGTGATAATTATTGAAACTGTCCTACCAATTTGGTTTGAAACTGTCTCATTGCTATTTGTTTCTCAATAAAATTATGGGAATAAAATAATGATAATTCATTTACTTTCTCCTTCTCTATTCATTTTCCTTTGTTTTTTTCCCTTGTCTTAGTTTTCTAGCTACTGTTTTAAGAACTATATTAAACAGAATAGTGTAAAAAAATCTTTGTTTTGATGCTGATTTTAGAGGAAAAGCTTTTAGTTTTTTCCATTTTATATGTTATTGGCTTTTGATTTGTTATAAAGACTTGCTTTTTATTATCTTTAGTAATTTTATCACAAGTGGATATTAGATATCGGCAAATACTTTTTCTGCATTTTGTAAGCTGATGGCATGAATGTTGTCCTTCTTTCTGTTTATGGGGTGTATTACATTTGCTTGTTTTGTGTGTTAGACCTTTGCTGCATCCCTGAGACAAACCCTACTTGGTGAAAATTACTGTCTCTTTTCTGTTTATGAAGAAGATTTATTACTTTTCAACACTGAGCATTATGTGACTGTGCATCCTACTACATGCCCCTCACCAGACTAAGGATATTTTTTCTATTTCTAGTATTTCAGGTGTTTGTATCATTAGTGGGCATTTGAATATTGTATTTCATCATTCTATTAATGTATATAATATTGGACTTTGTTCTTTGCAAAAAGCATGCCCCTATATTGTTGGGATAAATCCCACTTGGTTATACTCTTTAATCATTTTAATATGTCATTTAGTTTAGTGTTCTACTATTTTCTTCAGGATTTAAAAAATCTATATTCAAAATATATTGGTTTCTAGTTTTTTTCCCTAGTTGTGCCTTTAATTAACATTTTGCATTTTGGTATTCATAGGCTTATATAATTGAGACACACTTTTGTGTCTATTTTGTGCCATTCTTTTAAATTGAATGTTTGATAGGATTTACTGCTGCTCTCATTTGTACTGAGGTTTTCTTTGTTATGGAAATTACATTACTGATTTTAACACTTTAGTTGTTATAGATTGCAAGTTTGGTCAAATCACTTTTATAAGTTTATGAGCTTACAAATTATATAGGCTTTATAAATTGTTGGTGTACAATAAGCCATAGTGAAATCATTCTTATTTTTATATTTCTGTAACATAGAAATTTATGTTGCTACTTTCATTATTGATTTCTATAAGGTGAGCCTTATTTTCTTACCACAGCTAAAGATTTTAGGTCTTTCTCCATTACTTCAAAGTTAAACTTTTGTTTTTATTGGTTGTTTCTATAATTTTTACAATTTTGGTTTATCTTAAGACTCATTTCTTATTCTTTCGTTTAGTCTTAGGTTTTGTTTGCTCCTTCTTTCTTCCTAGTGGAAAATATAAAAGTAGCTTATTGATGTATAATTGTGCCTTTTGAATGGAGCCATTTTGCTACAATACCTTGCCTCCTGAGCACAGCTTTGGGTGTATCTCATATGTTTTGGTACGTTTTGAATTATTACAAATTTGTCAAAAAGTATTTTCTCTTCTGATTCTTAGGATTTTGATTTTTGATAACTTACTTGCCAGTCTTTGTTTTGTGTTCAATGGGTTTCATCTACTTATATTTTAAATATTTATTAAAATGAAAAATACTATTTTTGATATTGCTGTTTATGTATTTGTCTTGTAGGTTTTTATCACCAATATTACATTGACTGCTTAATTTTTTGTGGAGTGCCGTTTTCATTTTTTTTTCTTTTTTGTGTATGTTAGTGATTTTTTAGTTGTTATTATGAAGACTATACTTATTCTTCAAAATTGATTCGAGTGCATTTTAACTAATGCAAGTTTGTTTCAAATTACATGTATTTATCTTCTTTGGTTATGTTGATTTTTTCATAAGATACATAACACATTATGGGCCTGAGAACACTGGCTTACAATTTTATTTATTTATTCATTTATTTATTATTTTAGTGGAACTGGGGATTGAACTCAGGTCCTTGTGCTTGCCAGGGAAGCACTTGTTCCACTGAGCCATTTCCCAGCCCCCTGGCTTAAAATATTGTTTCCATATAATTTCTAGCTTAGTTTCACAGGACTAAAAATAAGATGAGTTGCAAGCCCAAAATTTAACATTAATTGCGTTAATTTTTGCCTGTGTAGTTACATTCAGCTAAGCTCCTTACTTGTTAAACTGCTGTATGCAGACCACTTTTATTACATTGTAGGACTTTCATTGGTGTTTTGTTGGAAAGGTGTATTTGGGGACAAATTCTCTTCATTTTTATTAATCTAGATATGTTTCCTTTCATTTTTGTTTATAAGCTAAAGGATAAGAATTTGAAATATATTTGAAATAATGATGTGGTATCTTGTTATGTCTATACATGAAATAATATTTGAATCAGATTAAACATATCTATCTCCTGAGGTATTTTTTTTGTGTAGATACATTCAAATTTCTTCTACTTTTTTGAGAATATTTATTTAATTATTTATTTTACAGTACCAGGGATCGAACTCAGAGCCTTGCACTTGCCAGGCAGGTGCTCATGCCGCT
>NW_004524694.1:6088763-6095806 GCF_000260255.1 Octodon degus | reverse complement strand
CTTCTACCATTTAGCAAAAATGTTATCTTGTCTTCAATGCAGAATCTTATTTGCATTATAAAAAATTAGTAGAGCTGCTGTATGAGTTTATTTCTACTTTTCTCTGTTGTTCCACTTGCCAGTATGTCCATTAGGTGAGACTACCATAGTGATTACTGTAGCTTCCTGTGTATTTTGAAGTCATATAGTGAAATGGCAACAACCCTGCTCTTTTCTTGCTTAACTTTGCATTGGATACTTAAGACTCCTTTTGGTATGAATTTATGGTTTTCTTCTGTTTTTTCTGATTCCCACATCTATCAGGACTAGGGGTTTCTAACTGTAGTTTTATATGCTTGTAGTGACTTTCCCTAGTTTTGGTATCAGGGTAATGGTCACCTCATAAAATTAAATGTGAAATATTTTCTCCTATCAGTTTCTCAAAAGTTTCATGAGGATTGGTGTAAAAGCTTGATGGATTTCCATCAGGAGGACATCTGGTTTTATATCTTCTTTGATAAGAGACTTCTATTTTCAGATTCAATATTTTATTCATTTATTTGCCTGTTCTGATTTTAAACTTTATGATTTAGGGCTGGCAGGATACACTTTTGTGAGAACCTACTAATTTCTTTTAGGTTGTTCAATTTGTTGACACAAAATTTTTTGTGGTTATCATGGATTCCAAGTAGGTACTCTAAGAAATAATACAAAAATATTAAATATAACCCTTCTTCAGTGTAACCCAAATGCAATTTCTTGTAAGTTTTATAATTCAATGTCAAATCAAGAATTTGATTCTTGTACAACCTAATGATCTTATTCTATTATCTTCTGCTTTAACATATAGAGAAAACTTTTAGTTCTTTCTCTTATCATACATCTCACTTTTGTTACTGTCAAGTATATGTTAAAAATCAGTCTTACATTACTTAAAAGATTGTATATACATGAAAAAAAATCCTAAATTATTCTTCAAATTATTCTCCACATTTTCAAATAATGCTAATATGAGGGATGCAATTGATATTTGAGAAAAACATATTTCAGTAATGAATGCATTTGTAAAAAACAGTGCCCACTATTTTCACTTTGGCTGTGTGACTGAGGAAATCTGCTTAAAATGTGATAAAATAAAATTACCTCCTTAGCTTTCAGTCTGGCATCGTGTAATTTCAATGTCAATACCCTGCAAGGTTAATATTCCCAGCAATAACTTTCTTCAGTGTAATGTAGTAAAGGCTGAGGGGAATGTGGAGTCATCGTCAATGTAAAATGCACCTCTTGAGTAGGCTTTTGAGATAGTGGTTCATACAAGAGATGAGCTGCCCTCTCACGATGTGAAGGGAATACCTGGCAAAGAGCACAAAAGGGTAAATGTGCCACTCTTGCTTTGATAGTTTCAGTTACCTTCCTGAGAAATAAAACATGAGACAATTTTTGTTACCTTGTACACATACTTCCACAGATTAAAAATGTTAATTAGCTGCTGAAGATGCCTAGTGGAGTTTTAACCTACTTAACCAATATTATTTTCAATAAATAAAGTTTGAAAGATATATAAGTTTCATCATATTTTTTGCTATTAACATAATTTCTTATTGTGCTAATACAGATATATTAATTTACTCAAAATTACAATCAGATGTTACTTGACATTTTTATGTTTGATTTCAACTAAATTACTCAAAATTTCTTTTTTTTTTTTTTTTTTTTGGTGGAACCAGGGATTGAACTCAAGCCCTTGCACTTGCCAGGGAAGCATTTATTCCACTGAGCCATATCCCTGACCCTTCAAAATTTCTTTTCTAAGGCTGGTCAAGTAGCTCAGTGGATTAAAGCTCTGGTAAGTAGGTTCAGGGGCCGGGGATTTGATCCCATTGCCTGCCGCACCGGCACTGCTCCTGGGGCATGCTGAGACAGCAATTGAGACTGGGTATAGTGGTACGTGCCTGTAATCCCAGCTCTTGAAAGATTGTAAACAGGTAGATCATTATGAGTCCTATCTAGTAGTGAGACCCTGAACACCCTGTAGACCCTTCCCTAAAATACAAAATAAATAAATATATAAATGAATAGAGACAAAATTTTCTGTGCATTTAGGTAAGAGCCAGAAACTTATCTATGGCTTTGGTTAAAACAAATAAAGAAAGAGATATGGGAATTATGAGAAGTCATCCACTCTGTAGTAGTCATGGGACAGGATTATGAGTTCTGATAAGTCAAATATGTAATTATTTTTAAAAGACTCTCTGCCATGTAAATATTAAAATAATCATCCACATATAATCAATACCTCATTTCCAAAGTCAACACTGAAAATAATCATTTCTATAAAGAATACATCTCAAACTACTTCAATACAACCCTGAAATAGTCTTTTAAAAACTGTTTTAGTTATATATTATTGGATAATAAATATTGGATAATAAACTGTATTTGAAAACTAATGGGGTGTGTGTGTGTGTGTGTGTGTGTGTGTGTGTGTGTTAAATCAGTATCCCCTAAAGGAATGGAACTAATATATATATATATTCGTAGAGGAGATTCATTGGCTGAAGTGATGGGGCACTGATCACCCCACATGGCCCTATGCTGGTTAGAGAGTCAAGCAAAGAAGTGTTTTTCAGTCTAAGAAGCTGGAAAGGCTCAGGAAAAGAAGCAATGGTGTAGTCCTTCTCTGAGCCTGATGGTCTGGATGTACCCTGGAAACTGCTCTTGTTGTTTTCATATAAAGAATCTGAAATCTGGTGCTCACTGGCAGCAGCAGCGACAAAAACAGCAGCAACAACAGCAAAATGCACCTGCTTGAGCTTGTACACAAATGCAAGATTCCCACGAGTGCTTTCGTTTCTTCTAAACCCTCGGCATTTTGGAAAATTTCGCTTTCCTCCAAATGTGTCTGCCAGGGTCAGGCCTGTGAAACTTGACTGGATACAGGTGAAGACCCGAGAGACAGAAGAGTTTTGTGGGGAAGTCAGAAGACTTCACTGGAATGAGGCCCCAAACTAACTTGAACTCTCAGTTTCACTGAGAAATAAACAAAGGAGTTGTGTTCTGCTGAACGCAGGTGCATAATTCAGAATAGAAAGGCATGATGCCAATCATGCCTCATCCTTATCTTTATCAGATGGTTCTCAGGATGAGCCTCTTGCTTCACTGGCAAGGCTTGCCTCTGGCCAAGCTGCTGGTAGAACACCTTGTCCTCCAGATGCTGCAGCGCTTCAGGGTCAGCAATCATCTGCTCCGAGTTAACTAGAGTAGAAATCAACCTGCTGGGTGCCACAAGGAACTCCTCACCCCTTTTCTTTCTTTAAGCAGTTGATTAGTGATTGTTTTTTTCCTTCATCGTTTATGCTTTCATTCCATTTTCACAAAGTAGGTAGAAAAGAGAGTCCCCAATAACATGACAACATTCTCCAAAGAGTACCTCCTGTCCAGATCAGTTGATACAAACTGCAAAGGTTAGATTTTTAGAATTTCACACCACTCTGAGTTACCTGCTCTTGAGCAGCCAGGATAGTCTGTTGAATTTGTTCATGCAGTCTTTGGCTATTGAGGTAACATTAACCTTAATGGACCTTTGTAAGTGTCAGGCCTCGTTCCAAGGAAGAAGCATAAACCAAATAGGTCTGTAGTGCCAATGTCAAGCAAGAGAATTTCCACACCAAATGCAGCAAAGCAATCCCTGAGAAATTCAGGAGTTGTTTCTACAAGTGGTAATAGTAATGCTTTTTTTATGAATAGACTATTGATTATTAAGGGCATAAATGTTATACTAAGAATAGCCTGGTTATCTTGTTTGAGCAATTTTCCATTTCTATCTCTGGTAATCTGAGCAACTGTATAACAACATGCCATGTAACAGCCATTGTTAATTTACTATCATTTTGTTTGGAAATTCTGTTATTTTTATCCTTTAAAAATTCTCTTTGAATTAAGAAGAAAAGGAGCAGTCTGGTTAACATATTTCGCAGTCTGTATAGATTTTGTCAAAGTAGCAACTGCAGTAGCAGCTCTGGTCAGAGGATCAAGTCTGTAGTGAGCACTGCAATGAGGGTGCCATTCAAGCATCTGGTGGCAGAGACCACTGAAGGTCTGAGCCAAGATATCAAGGGCACAAGACTCTTCCCAGGGGTGGATTAAATTGATCAATAAATAAACAAATGTCTTTCAACATAGCACTAAAATGTTTGAATCTGGCAACACCTAAGGCAAACAAAAATAATACATACAGCTGTGACAGCTGGAAGATCCCACAGGGAATGTGAGGAGGCCCCTGTACAAAGATATAAGGATGTCTGGGGCACACTTTGATATAGGACATACTGTTATGGAGAAAGGTGACTTTGCTTGGGTTTCCATCTTTAAATTAATGTCCTACCATATCTGGAGTGGATAGAAAGATTGTGGAGCCTCCAGATGGTGATCTGCTGTGGACTGTTATCTAAGAAAGGTCAATGAGAAGATAATCTGACTTCTCCCCATTTTACAGAATCATTACTAATGATGGTGGAATGTGAATAATTATAAGTATACATAGAAAATGGGGTTACTTTTGGTCTTATTTGATGGGGCCTTCAAATAATTTCTAATTTACTTCCTGACATTCAGGGTGCAAGTCTTTAAGGACATGACAAAGGAGCAAGGTGGCTTGTGACATATTTCTAGTGGTATTACTATATTTATGGCTTCTTAAAAAATTTCAAGGGAATTAGGACCCAAGGACAGGTGGAGCTGTGTGTGTGTGCTCTGAGAACAACCAGAGGGGATTAGCACACATGCAGACAGGGGCTTTCATGGGACAATAAGTTATATTGATCCTGCTGTAGGACATGGAGTCTGATACAAGAGAGGGTTCTACGCCTCCTATCTAGGAACTTTCTTTGTTGAATATAGCAAAAGGGGAGTCCAACCAAGTCACTTGTTCCTATAAAATGGTGTCTTGCATGAAAGTCCAATAAGGAGTAGGTTGTCCCAGGGAGAAGTTCCCAACATTACTGCATAGCTGATTACATCAAGCATGTCCAGTGAGACTCTCTGGGGTCTTCTATTTTCCTGGGTGCTGGCTAAAGAATTTCAACAGCCTGGTGAGTCATCTCTTCTAGGCTTCCCTAGGTCACCTGTGGAGTCAGAGTTTTCCCAGGCAATAGGAACCATGATGGGACCTCCTTCCTATCAGGTAAATGTCCTGCATTTGGGGATGGACTCCTGCCTCCAAAGGCCATGGTAGGGATTCACCAAATGAGCTGGTAGCCACACTGGTCTCATCTGCAATGGTACACAACAAACCCTCAATCCCAAGGTAGAAGAGGAGCAAGGCCTTCCCAGATCCCTGGATAACATCCTTGTATAAGACTGAAGATGGACCGTTTGACTATCCTTCATAGCCAATATTGCTCTCCTGAGGTGTAGCCTTTCTCATTAACATTGAAAAAAAATTAGAATAAGATAGAAATAAAAATATCTCTGTAGGAAAGTCTAATGACTTTATTGGAAAGAATATTATCTCTTCCCAAGGTGGCAGAACACCTCTTCTTCAAGATGCTCCATTTCCTCAGGGTCAGCGTTCTTCTACTCCCTGAGTCAACTCCAGGGATGGGAACCCGTTGGCACAAGGAACTCCACAGGAACCCATCAGCAATTTACTTGCTTCTATTCCAACAAGCTCAGGCAAAACTGCACAGATAATCCTAGAAGTGTTCTCTCTTTATTTGCCATGCATTTCTCAACCTAGCCAATGTGACAAGATTCACCATTACAGTGAGTAAATGGCTCAGATTTTACTTCTTGCTTGGGAGTTTTTGAGAGAAATCAATTAGATGTCAGCTACATGCACAAGTCTGGAAGATCAGTGTTGAGGTTCAGCCTCAGCTTTTCGGGAACAACAACCTGAGGAAAGAGAAAAGTGAGAAGTGAAGAAAAAGGACTCAGAAACACAGTGGGTCCTCTCCTTGCACCACATGCTGCACAGGCCCTGCCCCTGAGCACACTGAGTGGGCACCAACACTGTGGGGTGGCTCAAGCCTGAAATACCACGTCTCCAGAGGCTGAAACACAGGAGAATCACTACAAGTCTGAGCTGTGTAGTGAGACTCTGTGCCAAATACATAAGAATAAAAAAGAAAAGAAAGGAAAAGAGAAGATAATAAAAGGAAAAGAAAAGAAACATAGTGGGCATAGTGGGTTTAGGAGGGAAAAAGACTGTGTCTCTTCAATCCAGAGGAAAATTAGTAGCCTCTTTATACATGAGTGATTACATAAGCTTTCTTTATGAAAAAGAAAACAACAGGTGTTACTTTTCCTCTATAAGGGAGAAATGATCTAAGTTTTGATTATTAAGAATATATGGTATAAACTAGGAATTATCATGGGAACTTAAACATTTTTCTTCTGTCCTATTTCTGCCCACTGAAACTCTCAGCTCTTGGGGGTTAATCAAGTTCTCACTGTCTCAAGATCTTTCTGGGATTGAACTCAGACCCTTGCACTTGCTATGGAAGCATTTATTCCACTGAGCTATTTCCCAGTCCCTTGTCTCAAGATCTTGACTCTAAACTTCCTTGTTGTTGAATATTCTTGGCTTTGGCTTGTCCATTTTTGCAGGCTTACAAGGTGGTGGGCACGGAGTCAATCTCTGAAAGAATTTTATCTGCTCAATTATGTTGTGCTAAATCCCTAGGTAATTAATTGTGCTCTTGCTTTGATGCAAATCATAAGCCTAAAAATCCCCAGGTGGGTTGTGGAGACACATCCATGTGAGGCTCTGTTTTGCAGATTCTCGAAAATTGATGTGACTTTTTCAGAGGTCAAGTGATGGATGGCTCTCCATATATCAGGATGGCTACATATTGAAGGTGGCTCCATCACAGAGCTGACAGTTGGTAGTAGCTGAAAGCTGAGAGTGCGACTGTGTATTTTAAGCAAGATACTCTTGTACTTCTTTGAGTTTCTTATAGAATAGTTTCTAACAGCATGTCTTAAGAGAAAAATGTCCAGTGATTGCATAGGTACTAGCACCGAAGCAGCCTAAGGTGGAACTGTGCATGCCTGCAATCCCAGCA
>NW_004524694.1:6083395-6083965 GCF_000260255.1 Octodon degus | reverse complement strand
AAAGAAGACGGTGTGTTACTGATGGACTACCACGGAGCAGGAAGCTTGTCATTTGGCAGTGTAGTGCTGTGGCAAAGCAAGACTGGATTTCACAGATGGGAATTTTTCTGAATAGCAAGCAGAAGGAAGAAATTGACTGTGAGAGAAGAGCTAGACCATTATATGTATAGTACATATTAAATCTTAAATTTTAGTTGGCTGAAAATTATATCTATTATTATGTCAATATGTAGACATTCATATTGTTGATAAAGTATATTCTTAGACACTGATAGACAGACATACCAAATAAACCCCTTACCTATGAATTCATGTCCTCTTATCTATTTCCTCCAATACCTATACACAAATGCCAATTCTAATACTTTTACAATTTAGTATTATAATTTTCTTATGTAGTATCCAATGTTCTCTTAATTTTTTTTAAATTTTCCAAAACTTTAAGATTATATTTAAATGTTCATTGATAATTAACCCATAAATGTGGCATATAGTGTGGATCCCATGAATAAAAATTAATTCTAGCTAAATCATTTTTTAAAACAGACAGTAAATATAATAAATATTAGA
>NW_004524694.1:6077043-6082860 GCF_000260255.1 Octodon degus | reverse complement strand
GGCACTGTGATTACATGTGATATCTTTAAATGTATTTTAAAAGCTAAATAAAGATATCAAATAGTAAGTGACATTTTAATACTTATCTCAATTCTGTAACTCTTCAGTCAAGTTGAACACATCTATTTCTTAAACACTTTGTATTTTTGATGGCAAATAATTTTTCCAGAAGTTTCTACCCATTTTTTCTCCATACACAGCATATTATTTATCACCTTACTTTGCAATAGTACAGTGCATTATTCTTCTGACTAACTGTGGGTTAGTGCTCACTGGTTAAACACTCTTAAATCTGGCTTCCTTTTACTATTCCCAGGCTGTAGCACATACTATTCTACACTGAACTTCGCTGAGGTAACTCATCACCTTTTAAGCATCTACAAAAATACAGAGTTTGTTTAGCAACCATTGTTCAGTCCTGGCTTATTAAGATAATGGTCTCTGCCTGCATTATGTAATTGTGACAAATGACTTTTATGGATGAACATATAGACACAGAGATATTTCATTTGACTTAGCTACTTTTCTTGTTGCTGAAACAAAAAATGCTCACACCCAAGGTAAAAGGGGGAAAAGGTTTATTTATCTCACAAGTTGTAAATTTTTCAGTCCATATTAGGCTGATTCCAATGCACAGCAGTATATGGCATAAGGGAAACCTTTCATGGAGGTGGAAGATAGGAAAAGCAATAAGGAGAGAGACAACCCTATTTCTGTAGAGACTTTGAGGGTACATCTAGACACAGCCATAACATTCCATTTTTGAGGGACCAAACACTCATACACTTCCCATCATGCAAAAGAAATTTATTCCATCTCCAAAAGTTGCAATGTCCTATCAGTTTCAGCATTACTGAGAAGTCCCAATCAAAAGTCTTCTCTGAAATTTAAGGCAAACTCTTAGCTGGGAGCCCCCATACAAATGAAAAGTTGAATACTACTAACATTCAATGGGACAAGATAGACACCTACATTCCAAAAGTTACAAATAGAGGGATGCAAAAGAATAATACCAAAGCAAATCCACAATCCAATAGGACAAATGAATTCTGTCATTTCATGTACAGTGTGGAAAGCAATCTGTGGCAAGATGTAAACTTCAAGGGATTGAGAGACTGCCTCTGCATCACTTTTGGTGGATATAGATTCTATCTTGAAACACCTCTGCCCCCAGTTTTCCTTAGATAATCCAAGTTTTGGGCTTCTCTGAACTTTTGGCATCTCCATTGTACCTGTTCCTTCATACTCATGGTTTAATGCATTATCCTTTCAGGGGCACATTACCTGATCTCCCAGCTTCTCTCCTTAAATCTGTGTGAAAGCCTTCCTGACCTCACAAGTCTCTCATTCTGTATACATCTAAATCAGTGCACATGGATGATGCCAAGCTCTCCCAATACCTATAGCAGTAGCCAGGCTTCCCTCGCTCTTGATTGTAGGGATGGAGTACCTGGGTTACTAAGTACTCTGAATTGAATTCTGAGGAACAAATTCTCTAGGCTACCACCATTCTAGGACATGGTGCTCTGGTCTTTCCTCTCAAAGCAAACTCAGTTTTGTCAACTTGAAGCTACAGAAGGTCGAGTCCTACTGCTTCTTGTGATGGCCTCAGGCTATCTTTTATATTCTCTTGTTCCTCCTCAGCAACCAAGTTCTCCTCTGCTCTATCTCTGCAGTCTGGAGCTTTACTTGAGCTTCCTTTCTGGTTAAATTCACATTTTAAATCATTCTGCTGGTATTTTCATTCTTTACTTTCAAGATAAAATTGGCTAAAACTTCCAACAGTTTCCATGCCAAGACTCTAACTAGACTCTCTTCAAATTTCTTCTTCCAAATTAATTAGTCTCCTGAACTTAAATGTTGGTCTCAGGAAGTCTCTGGACAGGAGGAAAATGTAGACAAACTTTCTGCTAAGCCATAACACACATAATTTAGAGACCAATGCCTACTGTCATCCATCTTCCCACAGAAACCTCCCCAGGCTGGTCTTTGCCAGCAGGATTCCTATCATCCCTCTGCCTTTCTCAGGCCTGACCAGCATCCTCCATATGGTACCACCTATAGAACTCAAGCACTGCGTTTTCAGTGGACATCTCCAAGTCTTCCCAAATTCTTCTACAAGCTGTTTCCAAAGGCTCTTGAACCATGTGGTCAAGTACAGTCACAGCAATGACTCTACTTCTCTAGTACCAAATTCTATCTCAGTTATTTTCTTCTCATTCATGAGAAAAAATTACCCAACACACAAATCTAAAGGGGGAAAGTTTTATTTTGCTCACAATTTGCAGAGATTTGAGTCTGTAATCATCTGGCTTCCAAGCATGTTGGCACATGGCAGAGGTGCAACAGTTCATGGTGGTAAAAGACAGCAAAAGCAACAGGAGAGACACTGGACAAGTTTTTCTGTTGCTTATATTGTATGCAGGCTACCTGCCCTAAGGTGGGTATATCACTCACATATTTAATCCTAGTACTAATAATCCTAGCATCACACTAAGAATTAAACACATACTCTAGATTCACCTATCTGTGAAAGAAACTACATAACTACAGAAGGCTTTGGGGGGACATCTAGTTACAAAACGTAATACCATTCTTTTTTTTTTTTTTTTTTTTGGAACCGGGTATTGAACTCAGGTCCTTGTGCTTGCCAGGGAAGCACTTATTCCACTGAGTCATCTCCCCGGCCCCATATAATACCATTCTTAACTTCTGTGAATATTGCTTTAGGAAATATGAAAATTCAAATGCCTCTTCAGCACACTGGTATAATTTCCTTTGGATTTTCACCAGGTAGTAACATTTCTGGGTCATATGATAGTTCCATTGTTAATTTTTTTGAGGAGTATTCATAGTGCTTTGGAGAACGATCATACTAATGTACATTTATCTAAAGTTTGTAAGGTTTTTCTTTTGTCCATATCTTCACCCACACATAATAGGCAGTCCATTGGAGAGAGCTGATATCATATTATGTTCTTAAATTACATTTTGCAGAAGACTGGTAATGATATTCTTTTATTTATACACCATTTGGCTATTTTCATGTGTTCTTTTGAAAAATGCCTATTGGTATTTTAATTAGATTATTTGTTATTTTTTCATATTGATTTGTTTGAACTCTGTATACATATTATGAATATCAATCCTGATGAATTCAAAATATATACGCAAAATTAGTCATGTATTGTCAAAAAGTTTTGAAATTTTCTTGGATAGAATTTGATATATTTACAACAAGTTTTTACTTTGATTTTAATATTGATATTGGTTAGTTTGAAATAAATTCTTATGAAGCACTACTCATGAATATAAAATGTACTTTAAAATATTAAGATTTTCAAAAAGATATCCCTAAAATTTCATGTAAAACATATGATTTACTATAAATTATTTTCTTAAATTTAGCTTTTGCTGTATTTTATTCCAACTGTCTACACACTCAAAGAACTGGGAAATACTTTTCATGTGTCTGAGCAGCTTGCAGCTGACCTTACTGACAAATATTTTACCCCTGTTTCATAGATGGAGAAGTTCGGATGTAAAAGGTTAATGCATTTGCTCAAGGTGGCATAGCATGTCAACTGCTATGCTCTTAGGAGAATTTAGGGTGTTTCCTTTATTGGCAACTATATTATCCACTATATCATTTCCACAACATTGAGAAGAAAGATAAGTTATGAAAAAAGAAACTACCTTAGAACATTTTATCTTAACCACCCTTTAGGCCTGTGGTTATTTCTTCTTCAACATAATTTTTTGCTAATTATAAGATTCTTATTTTACTCCACCTAACACACACACAACAATGGAAAAACTGTAAGAGCAGCAACATGGAAGAGGGAGGGAGGGAGGCAGGTGGGATGAAAGGAAAAGAAAAGGAATTGAAGAACTATAAGAAAGAAAAAATTACTTTAATGATTGCTTTAGTAGATAGAATTCCTTTCTTGGACAAAATATTCAAAAAGTCCAAAAACTAACAAAGTAATTATTTCTCAGGAATGAATTAAAATAATTTAATGGCAATAATTTTTTTTTCTATTTGGGAACAAGAATAAGTAGATCACATCTAGCTAAATGCATGTATCTTGCTATATGCTATCACTTAGATATTGGGCTTTCTTGAAATTTTCTCTGTTAAAAAAATTAGTTCATTACCTTTAATCTCAGTATTTTGCAAATCTCCAGACAGGCAAAATGTAAACAAAATTTTTGCCAGGGTGTAACATACTCTCATTCTGTACTACTTGAAAATGTAGTCTATGTTCCTAACAGAAAACTCATGAGAAGTACTGTTCACACTTCTATCACCATTCTTTTCTTCTAGGCTGTGATCAGAGCCCCTAACCAGGTCTTCTTATGGAATTCTAATACTTCTCCGTTCCATGATCTCAAACCTTTCCAAAACCCTCTTGAAATCTAGTTTCAAAGGCTTCTAAGTTATATAGACAGGTACAAGCCAGAGGAAAAAAGGGCACGCATCCTTGACCCAACCAGATACAACCAAAGTGGGCTTCTCTGCACACCACCTGCATTTTCATCCAATCAAGTTAATGTATTAAAATTAGTGATCACATTTTTTGTGACTGTTTGTTTAGACTTAATTGTCTGTTCCATTTCTATGGTTTGTTCAAGCTATTGAAACAGACCGTGGAGGCACTGTGCTTCATGGTGAGGAGAGGTACATGTGTGCAAAAGTGATACTGGTAATATCTTTTGGTACCATGAGGTACGAAGTTCAGGACTTTTATGGAGAAGAAACAGAACATGTGATAGACTTCAACAATGAAAACAGTAAATGTTACAGAAATGCAATATGTGACGAGAAAAAAAAAAACATTTTAAGTGCCTATACAGGATTTTTTATAGGAAACCCAACTAAGAAATGAAATTCAGCTCATATTAAAGAATTTGGGACTATGAGGACTTCAATTGAGGACTAAAAACCTCATTATCAAAGACAAAGCCAATACATTTAAAAGCACTTATAAAAAACAAAAAGTAAAAAGAAAAATTACAAGTAAAAAGAAAGTTAAAAGAAATAAAGGTAAAAATTATGAGTATAATAAATAGAAAAATGATGAGGAAAAATAATGGTAAAAGGGAACCATATGCCTTGAGAATTCTGGTAGCACTCTGATAAGCTGTATGAACAAGAATTGACAACTTTCAGTTAAAACATCTGAAGACCAAAGCTGTTAGCAGTAGAAAGCCTATGAGTTTTGACACTAAAGTTAGAAGAATCTTGCCTTGGAAATTCAGGGCTACTGTAGCAATCTTGACCTGTCTTTTAATGAGAAAAAGGATTTCTTAATGAGATTAATTCATTTTACTCTTTTTATTACTTTAAAAAACTTTTGAACATACAGTCTTCTGGATAGAGATGGCTAAACAAAGGCATTTTCAGCTTTTACAAATAATGAAACAAAAAATGCATATATGAGGGCTGAGAATAAAAATGCATTTAGGAAAACCAGCGTGAGTTAGTGTTTATGAATATCATACTCAAAATAAATTTTTAAAGGACACATTATCAGATTAACAAACATACTGTGCATGATTTATAAGTTTCAAAAATTCCTGGGAATGGGCAGATAGTTCAGCAGACTAAGTGCCTGCTTAGGCAGGCTCAGTGACAGGGTTTAATCCCAGGCCTGCTATGCTGACCCTGCTCCTGGGGTGTGCTGAGATGGCAACTGAGGCTGGGCGTAGTGGTGCGTGCCTGTAATACCAGCATTTGGGTGGTTAAAAACAGGCGTATCACTATGAGTCCGATCTGAGTAGTGAGACCTTGTAGATCCTGTGCTAAATACAGAA
>NW_004524694.1:6072877-6076838 GCF_000260255.1 Octodon degus | reverse complement strand
AGAAGAAGAAGAAGAAGGAGAAGAGAAATTCCTAAAGAAAACATGATGGCATAAAGCAAAACTCCTGAAATACTAAGGCCAGGGAAGCAGCTCAGTGGTAGATCAATTGCTTAGTGAGCATGAGGCCTTGGATTCAATCCCTAGAACCAGAAAATAAGCACAAAGCCTTCCAGCTTTATCTTTTAGGTGGTACCTATACTGAAAAATGATAATTTATGTGATAGAGAGATATCAGGAATCTTACAGAATACATATAGAATGAATAGATTGGGGAAAATTTACAATAAGACAGTAAGGTGATATTCTGCAAGAGAAGAAAATGGAAAATTGATATGAGAATGAAACAAAGACTAGAGAATTGCTGTGAAGAACTGACAGTAGAGTGAGAATAACTGAATATAGATGTAAAGTTATAAGAGCCGCAAAGCTCCAATCTTCCATCATTCTAAAGTCTTTCAGAATATAGTTGTTTAACAATAACAAGAAATTTACATGTGAATTCACAAGAGAATAAATTATGACTTTTTCACTGACTAAAACTTTAGCTTAAATTTGAAAAAAAATATCTAGGGAGATATTTATTTTATTAAAATAAAAGTTGCAATAAAATTTATAAGACATTAAGTGGTTTTTATGAAGTACATTATTATTGCTGCCATTTAGCAGTCAGTTAGTTGATATTTTTCCAAATGAAAAATTCAGGTTTGGAGCGCATTAGTCAGTCCTAAAGGATATTTTACTGGGGTGAATGTGGTGTTGTGCTATTCAAACAGAACTTCTTAATGAGCTCATTTTTATTTTACTTTGGCTTTATAGCTATTGAAAGCCTTGATTTTATGGGAGGTTCAGAATTATTATTCCTGCTGCTGCATTATAAATGGAAGTTGCTTTCATCTGAGTCACAGAGCTAACTTTGTTAAATTGGTTAATTGTGATCTAGTACACACAGTTCGAATTTGCAAATAATTATAATTTGCAAACATGTTATACAAAAAAGAAACAGAGCCACTTCAGTGCCAAGAAAATATATTTATTATGACACATCTATAAAAGCCTTACTCTAACAAAGAAATTACTAAATGTATGCCCACAGTATTTAACTAAAAGTTGCTGGATGTGAACTATAGCTGTGATGACTATTTTTGAAGTACTATTTGACAAGATAAACTAGTCATTAGGCAAACCTTGGAAGATTATTGAAGCAAGAATGTATGGAAAAGGTAGACTAGTTTCTACTTTAACTGGGAAGAGAGTGAGCTAAACAAGTTTATGTATTTGCTTGAAGTCATACTAATTTTAAAAATATAAAGCTAGAATAAAAATTATTCCTAACTCAATTTGAGAGCTAATAAATTTGACAGTTTACTGTGTTCATCAAATATCTTTTTAAATTTCTACTCATATATATGTCTATTATATTATATATACATTATATATATTTATACATTCATGTACTAAAATTATACTAGGAATAATTTAGTACTAATTAATATACCTCTGTCAATTTACTTCTTTTGTTTGAATTTAGTGTCTTATAAAATAAAGATAAGCTATATGTGCTACAAGCTTTTTTTTTCTTTTTTTGTAAACTAATAGAGACATTTGTAATTAATTGCAGGATGGGGAATATTGTAAATGACATGGTACTGATATTAATGATACAAGAATAATATGTAAGCGATTATTACGTATCAGTAGTGACACAAAATGTCTCATAGATATTTGGTCAATTGTTTCTCAAAATAAATCTATAGGAAAAGTTTTATTTTAGTTTCTATTTTACCAAGCGGGAGATTGAGCCTCAAAGGTGTTGTATAATTCATTTAATGCTTTATTAATTGAAAATATTGAAGCAAGTATTCAAAATCACATCTCAATCAATTAGAGATTTAATGACTTTGTTGTTGTTTGCAGAACCGGGGATTGAACTCAAGCCCTCGCATTTGCCAGGAAAGTGAGCGCTTATTCCACTGAACCATCTCTCCGGCTACAGAGTTAATGACTTTGACATCTTGCTATTTCTGTGAACTGCCTGTTTTGTCTCCATATTCTGTCTGTCAAAATCTTCTTTCAATTTTGATGCCACATGTATTTCACTGACCGTAATTTAAACATAAATATGTTCCTTAAATCACTTACAGAGAAAGGGCAGAACTGGACTCTCATCCACGCAGGTGCAAGCTCTGTATGCTACACTGATGGCCTCAATGTTATTAGTTGCACTTTCGTTACACTTAATTTACGTCTGATGTTCTGCTGTTTTCAGTGTTTGGGCTGTTTTAAGTCATCGTTCCTTCATATTTTTCATATTTTCTTTAGATCAGATATGTAATCCCTTTGTACAACATCTAAGTTCCTTTTTGCCCATTATGGCTTTGATGGGGTCATACTCAGCATTTTAAATTTTAGAATTCTTACTTTTTAATTTTTTGTTTTGTTTCCTGTTTGTTTGTTTCATATGTTTGGTACAGGGTCTCACTACACAGCTCAGACTGTTTCAGCATCCCAATGCTGGGATTACAGACATGAGCCAGAATACCCAGATTCTCTCTTTTTAAATTTTACTTTTAGTATATTTTTATTGATATCAGTTTGTTGTCGTAACAGCTACAGTCATTCTGGAGAAGTGATGTAGAATGCCAATTCTACACTGTGCATAACAGCAAAGAATAAGTGGGAAATAAAATTAGGATTAAAAAAAAACCCTTCAGAGAACTATAAATTAAAACCTACAGACAACCAAATACTCATTAGAATGGCTGAAATTAAGAATTTAAAATCCAAATGTTGGTGATAATGTAAAATAACTGCAATTCTCTTGTATTTCAGGAAGTGTAAAACGACTTAACCAATTTAAGATATTGAATAACTCATCTCTAAATAAAAGTATACAAATACATAAAAAATCTACAGCATGTAATTAAATTCTTAATGCTCCTGAACAATTGAAAAACAATTGTTCTTTACATAATCAAAATTTGCAAACAATTGTCCATCAGTTACAAAAAGAGTAAAAATATCGCGATATATTTCTACAATATAATTTTGAAGAGCAAAAGAGAAAATAACCTACTGACAGAGAATGGATGAATCTTGTAGAGGTAACATTTATAAAAGGAGTCACAAATGAGTTTTTAATGTGTGATTTCAACCATATTAAGTTCAAAAACAGATAAAAATAATCTATGAGAAAACTCAGAGGAATGATTGTACTAGTGAGATTTAGTATTTGGGAGTTTTTTGGTGCTGCATTTCTATCTGGCTGGTAAATGCACATGTTTATAGCTTTGCAAATATTTTCCAGCTGTGAAGTTAATATGAGCAGACTTTATTGTTCAAAAGAGATATTGCCATAAATATCATTAGGAACTCAAAAGGGGCCATATGATATTTTTCTTTATTTTCCCTTAGTAGCACACACTTGGCCTATCATCTCATTCGGAGCTGCATTTCCATGCAACAGAATACTTATTATTTCATTATAGTCCCAAGTTGATCTTATCAAATCAATGAAGACAAATGGTAGTTGATCTAATCTAACAAATGAACATAGCACGTTCACTAGGAGAGTCCTGTTGGGATGTTTGCTCTTTACCCAATTTGTAGGTACTTGAATATTTTGGATATAGCAATGAGTCCCTGGGTTCCTCAGTTTAATGGCTCAAGAATGTGTCTCTTTGACTCACTTCCTCTGCAGACTCTGGAGCATACAAGGTGTTTTCTCAAGATTCTCCTAAAAGGGGAGAAGAGACTTACTTCATAAATATTAAGTTAGGGATACAAACATTTCATTTTGTTTGTTTTTCCCAAAACGTATCCAAGGAATACATCTACATAATTTTCTTTTAACTATGGAAAGGTCATTGCAATTTCATAGTGCTCCAAAGATTTCAGCTGGACTATTTGGAATTGTTTTACCAAATAAAATGTATCCAAGTAGAAAAGCAAACAAACAATATAT
>NW_004524694.1:6067370-6072777 GCF_000260255.1 Octodon degus | reverse complement strand
TATTGTTCCAAATGACATTATTTTATAAAACATGGGTAAGGAGTGCTAGTGAAGGAGATGCAAAACTGATTTTTTAAGTGAAATTATTGACTTTTGTTGGTGTGCTAAAAATTTACTTTGTAATTTTTTTCCATGTGCATTGTTGGATTTCTTGGTCAATTCTTCACTCTGTCTTTCCCACATTTTCTTTATTAATAAAGTAGTTCCTTCTAGCATTGATTTTGCATGGCAGCATAATCCACAGCTATAGCAAAACCAATAGACTGCACATCAGTAGACTGTAACTTAATCTAGGTTCTCTCCTCCCCCTGGGATTTAGTGATTAGGTACAAGAAATTATTGTTATTATTATTTTCATATGGAAACTAATTTATCGGAATACTAAATAAAGCCATCAAAGAAGAAGGTTGGGTGTCAAATGTTCCCAACCTGAAATATTAAATGCAGACAACAAGGTGGAATCTGCAGAATGTAAGCAATGAGTTTTCCATGTGTCTTTTTCATCTTCTGTTCATGCAGATCATGACATTAAGTCTATAAGAAGCATTTGGTGGGCCAGGGAGATGGCTCAATAGATGGCTTCTCTGGCAAGCGCAAGGCCTGAGTTCAATCCCCTGTTCTGCCAAAAAAGAAAAAAAAATGATGAACTTAGGAAAGATAATGCTTGTTTGGTCAGAGGAAATCCTTCTGTAATGTATAAAATGCAATCGATTTACTTTGAACTAAAATAGTGAAGAACAAAAATGTATATATTGGTGTCTGCTCAAAAACAGGCAGATAATATCCCAGTCTTTGAAGAGTTGATTATAAATTCCACATAAAGCTCTGCATAAAGATTGCAGAGAAGCAGAAGATAAATTAGAAAAGAACCCGAAAATAGTGACTAAGTGAAGACAGAGTTGCAAAAGTCAGCACAGGGATGTGTACCACCAAAGTGGATCTCCTTGAACAAGGCCAACAGGAAGAAGCTTGAAAACAAAGACATGAAGGGCTACGTAATGCTGAAGGGCTGAGCTGAGATTTCTGAGGGCTATAAAGAAAAACTGGCTGGAAAAGTGTCAAACTGAAGAAATATTAGATAAACATTTGAATTCCCATGAAAAAGAAAAGGTGACAAGAGAAGAGTCATCTCTCTAAAAGTGACTTTGAAATTCTGAGAGAGAAATTAAATCCGTTAGAAGATAAACATAGAAACATAAAAAGAAAAATAAGGATTATGACAGTGAAAAATTCAGAAACCATGCTTTTATTATTAAATCCAGGCAAAGTATGCTGAAGCTAGAGTTAAAAAAAAAATGAAGAACTGCAAGAAAAAAATTCTCTACTGAATGAAAATTGACAACTAAAAGTCAGAGTTGAAGCACAGAATGAAATCCACTGACAAAAAAAAAAATGATCTTGTCATATATCTTCACAGTTAAAAAAGGAAGAATTATAGAGATTAATGTGTAGTAGGAAGTAAATGTGTAAGGGGTGTCAGTTAATATTTGATAATTGTCTAAAGAACATGTATAATTATTACTAGGAAATTAGTTAATAAAATGTCACTAGATTATTGACATTTTATTTAAAAAACAAGACATTATAGCCAAAAAACTTTAAAAAACGGAAACAATGAAAATAATTTTAAATGATAGAAGTGAAGTTGCACTGATGGCGCCTGTTGTTGCTTCTTAGATCTTTCATATTATGTGACCTGGTTTGGACAACTTGGCAATGTGACACTCTAAGAAGAAAACCCAGAATAAATATTAAATTTTAGATAAAAAAATCCAATAAAATAGTGCTAGCCAATATACAAACAAAAAAAACCTAAAAAAGAAAATAAAATATGCATTTACTATAGAAATACTAAGAATGAACCTCTAAGAAAAATAAAATATATATTATAGTTAGACATGTCAGATGAAAAAAATAAATACTTTCATGATAGGTTAAATATTTTTTAAATATTAACTTTTCCTTTCATAGCCAATGAAATAAGTCACGTAATAAATGCTAATAGCTTCTTTAGGAGTAACTTGGTGAATAATATTGATATTAAGACAAATGTGTACTATTCATGAAATATATATCTTTACCATACATTTATGTTTGCAAAGGTTGATTACTCCCTAATCAGCCTTATAAAAGCTAAAGTGAACAATGTTGGGGAATGTAGGATAAAATTATGAATTTAATCAAAATTCTATGGCTATTTAGTATATCTTAAATCAGAGCTTCAAAATGATGGGATTTCCTATAGTTGGTTGAATACAAAGCAACTATTCGAGAAAGAACCAAACTGAAGTTCAAATTTAATCTTAAAGACAAAAAACATTGCAAATAATTAAATTGAATTTTTTTTAAATTTTAAATCATGAAGAATTTTAAGAATAGCAGTCCTGGTGTCCACAGGTCAGCTCCTGGAAAAAGAAGAACCAGCACAGAGAACTAGCTGTATTTTGAGGCATTGAAACTCAAGGAGAGTTTGGAACCCCTGAAGACTTGGAGACCTGGGATAGCATCGAAGAAATAACAAAGTGTGTTGTCCCAGTCAGGGTGGCACGCCTTTGTAGAAGGAAGGGGGGAGGGAGCTGTCATAGCACATTCCACCAGAGTGGATTCCGGCTTCCTCATTTGGGAAAGCCACACAGTGAGTAGATCTCGGCCCAGTTAGGGAGATAACTGGAGTATGTAGGGTAGCTTAGTTTTGGAGAAGGTGCTTACATTTGCTACTGGGAAGCTAGGCTGTTGCTTTCCACTTCGAGGAGGAAATTCATTCTTCCCTCTTTGTCATCCATATCTGCATATCTTCATACTTGGGCCTCACGGACACTGCATTCTAGTACAGTGACCGCAGTCTTAAAAATCCCCACTCACCTTAGCAAAGCAGTGGTGATTACATTACCAGAGTTTGAGGGAACTCTGGACTAGAAGAAGAAGTAGTTCACCTTAGAAGGGAAGAAGTCCTGTCCTAAAGATCTGTTAGATCGCTAATGTGGCATCTGAGCTCTGGGACCCAGCGTATGGTAAGCTATGCATGGATCCATTACAATACCAGGGGTGAGGGCTGGGACCCTGGTTTCCCACACCTTGCTCAACTGCAGCTGGTCGTGTGGTCTCAAGCCACCATCCAGACACTTGTTAACCCAGGCCACTGCTGAGACTTTGTGTGGGTATTGTGTGGTTTCCCACCATACCCTCCTGTATCCAGCCCACTGCAGGCTCAGGTCACTGTTGGACCCAAGAGAGTTCCTGTGGGCTTCCTACTGCTGTAGGGGCTGTCAGTGCCAGGGCCCTTCTCATCAGCATGGCTTGCTGTGGCAGTACCTCATAAAACACGATCATCCTCATGATATCCAGCATGTTTTAGGTTGGTGATCCTAGAAGTATCTAGTTGGAAAATTGCAAGTCATTAGGTTTTGTACTCTTAACTTCTGTGACTTTATATTTAGCTGTAAAAGGATTGTATTTTTGAATAAAAGCTTTTTCAAGAACATGATTTCTTCCACTAAAGAATAGTTTGCTGAGCAGTATTCACCAAGAATTTTGACTGATCTAATTAAAGCCACAATAGTCCAGTCACACTCCTTCAACGGTGCCCTTTATTAACCGCTCAGGTAGCTTCCTTTGCAATGTAGCAAGCCTTGGCCAGGTCTGGGGTAAGGAAATTTACATTCATTATGAGAGTGATGACAAATTATCTTCTTCAAGAAGTGCTTAACACAATGGGTCAAAAGAGAAGAAACAAAAGAATGCAATGGCATAAAAATGAAGAGAGAATAAAATTGCACATTCAAAAATCAAAGCAGGAGAAGAAATTTCAAAACTGAATAAAAAGGGAATATAAAGCAGTAGGTATAATGAGATTTTCCTGTCATTAGAGGTTACTACATTCTCATTTCTGTTATGCTTGTATGTGGCCTATCCCAGTCCTTAAGTGATGCTAACATATTTAGCAAACGCCACTCTTGCAAAATTAAAGGATAATTACAGTTTTGAAATGATGGATTCTTATCAATAATGAACCGATTATTTTCTTTGAAAATGTTTAAAGCATTTAATGTAGGTTAAAAGTTCAGTTTGACCTAATTTTGATCTATTCAAAGATAAAATTCATGTAGTATTATATAAACACATTCCTATCTTCCCATAGTGTATTTTTCCAATATCAAAATCTGGAAAGGGATTTTAATACTTCTTGAAATTTCAGGGTTATTCATGCATTAATGATTCTGTTCAGTCCAACTTTGGATAAAATCATCTCAGGCATACCTAATATAAAATGGATTTCAAGTGATATTTGGATTTAGTACAAAGTAATACTCTGTTAGGATTATTAAGATGATTATTGCATTGCATAGTGTCTTTTGTTAAATTGTAAAATTGGTACCTTTACTATTCTTGATTTTACTAATAAATACTTTATTAATAACCTTGGATTCTTCTGACAAAACCTGCAATCTGATGTAATGTTTATATGTATACTATGATATAAATATAAGTTATATTTATATGTATTTCAAGAAACTATACTTTTGAAAAGGCAAAGCAACTTTCTGATATTCTATATTATTTCTTAATTTAGCAAGGATTTGAGGCTACCTTTGTGACTAAATGTCCCCATAACTTAAATTGGTAAAAAAATAGATTAATTCAATAAATAAGGCTAGAACACTAGATATGCACCTGTAGAGGATTAAAGGTAGATCATCTTCTATCTTCCTGTACAAAAACCAACTCAAACTGCACCAAATCCCTTATGTAAAACATGCAACTGTGTAAATACTACAGGAAAGCAAAGGAGAAACACTCCAATGTGTTGGCATAGGTAACAGTTTCAGGAATAAGACTCCAGTGACTGAAAACATAACAGAAAGAATTTCCAAATGAGATTACATCAAGTTGAAAAGGTTCTGCATAGCTAAGGAAATAATCAACAGACTAAAGTATAAGAGAAAATTGATTCCACTTATTCATCTGATAGGATTAATATCCACAATACTCAAAGAACAAAAACTTTTCATGCCAAAGGAATAAGTACTCTAATGAATAAATGACAAAATGAGATGAACAGACACCTTTCTAAAGAAGTACAAGTGGCCAATAAATACCTGTGAAAATGCTCAATGACTTTAGCCATCAGGGATACCCAAATCAAAATTACTTTGAGATTCTGTCTTACCTCAGTTAGAATTGTTTCACTCAAGGAAACAACTGAATGAAAAGTAGCAAATTCTGTCAAGAATGGAAGGAATATCAAACACCGTAGACATAAAATGGAACTGTTATTTTCCAACAACCATGGATATTCTAAAATTTAAATCCCTATAGAATATTTAAAAAGGAAGTACATTTTTACACAGAAAATTTGAAATCAAACTATATATAACATTGTAGCAGGACAATCCTATGACATTTTTTT
>NW_004524694.1:6066037-6067051 GCF_000260255.1 Octodon degus | reverse complement strand
AAGCATTTATTCTACTAAGCTATCTTCCTGGACCTCTACATTTTTTCTTGTGTCTAATTTTCTTTTATTATCTTTATTTATTTATTTTTTTTACAAAGTTGTTTTTTAAGAAGGTTTGTACCAATACTGTCTAGACATGACATCATGTCTGCATCTTGTCCTCTGAATAATTACTACAAAGAAAAATATGCAATGTATTAATTATTGTAACTGCCTGACTAACCTGTTTTGAAGGTTTCATTCATATTTTATCATTTTTCACATTAAAATGAATAAAAAATAAAAATTTAAAGGGTTCAAAGCAAAAAAGAATTCAAAAATAGCCATTAGCTTTATTTAACATATGTTACAACTTAAAATTTAAAATATCATGTTCTTGTTAAATATTTCATCAGCAACACTATACAAATAAATATTGCACCAAATAAAAAAGAATACAAGGAAACAGGGAACTCTTTTTTAAATTTTAAAAAGAAAATAAAGTACAATAAAAGAGTTTGAAATAGATTAGTAAGTAGGAGAGTTACAATAATCAATACAGTCTTCATGTCTGCATTGTGTATTCCAAATAATTATTAAAAAGAGAACTCCTACGTGTAAAATTGTAAGTTAGTAGTGCCACTATGGAAATCAATATGTGTGATCCTTGAAAAGACTAAGAAGGGAACTGTCCCATCATGCAGCTCTCCCACTCCTGGGTCTAGATCCAAAGGAACGGAAGTAAACACACTACGTAGATAGCTTCTCACCCATGTTTACTGCAGCACAATTCATAGCACCCGAGAGATGGCAGCAGCCCAAATGCTCTTCAGGGGATAAAGAGAATGTGACTGAAATGCATTGTAGAATATTATTTGGGCATAAATAAGAACAAAATCATTTCATTTGCTGGAAATGACTGAAACTTGACACTATGTTATCGTAGACAGGATTAATGTCCATTTTATTTTAGATAATGTAAACTTGGTGGCTTGCCTTAATTGTCATACATTGATAGACATTTTGTTAAAATGA
>NW_004524694.1:6061377-6064684 GCF_000260255.1 Octodon degus | reverse complement strand
ACATATTTCATAAAATAAGATTACTGGAGCCGGGGAGATGGCTCAGTGGAATAAGTGCTTCCCTGACAAGCGCAAAGGCCTGAGTTCAATCCCTGGATCCCCCCCCCAAAAAAAAAGATTACTTATTTAAAATTATTTCTAAACAGGCTGGCGAGATAGCTCAGTGGACTAAGCACGTGCTTTGACAAGGGCAGGGACTAGGGTTCAGCACATGCTGTGCCATCCTTGACCCCGGTGGGATGAGTGGACCATCCAACCTGGGTGTGGTGGCACATGCCTTTAATCCCAGCAATGGAGAGGCTGAAAACTGGAGGATCACTACAAGTTCAAGCTGCATAGTGAGACCCTGTACCAAACACATAGATTGGGGGGAAAAAAATATATATATATGAAACTACAAAATTTGATGCCAAATTTTCTCCTTTTTTATACTACTTTCTCCCTAAGTTAGACAGTAACATGTTTCTCTCTTGTATTTTATTTATACTTATTGCATTTTGATATTTGAGTTTCGATAGGCAATTATTGGTACTTTTATGTTCCACATATTAAATTTTCCAGATTTCTTTTATTCATACCCACCTTGTGAGATTATTATGTCCATTGCTCTGTGACATAGACTCCAGAACATGTCTTTTTCTCATCAATCTCATTACTATAATGCACATAATTAATAACAGAATAAAATTTAGTTCACAGTTTAGTGATGAAATGTGGTAGCCTGAAATACATTAATTCTTAACATTGCAAAATTATATACACTCCTTCATAAACTTGAAAAGCATGCAGTCCTCTAGGACTTATAAGTACTGGTAGCTAATGGATTGGTAGTAGTAGGTACACACAAATATTATCCAGTGCATGGAAGGTAGTAAGTGTGTGAGCAAAATAAAAACCATAAGAATCATAACTGGAGTTGAATAAACAATTGTACTCCTGATTACAATTGTTGTCCTTTTACTTCTTTTTGATTTTATACATTTAGTGCTGATTCAGTTGTATTCTAATTCTTACAGTAATTCTTAAATACACAGTACTGAAAAGCAGATTCCCACTTTGCCCATTGCTGTTGATTTTGAGTAGGAAAAGATGTAAAAAGCAAGATTTGGAGGTTGCTCATCTTGTATTTATCCCTCACAACTGTGAGTGTCCGGCCGTTGGTCATTTGCAAGGCAGCCGTGAACAGTAGGTGTGAAGTCCTGTACTCAGGATCCTTATCTTCATCCTTATCATTTGCTCTTGAGTGCGTATGTTCTGAGCTCCACTGAACGCATTTATCTCATTTATCCCATCCTAGTCTGGTATTTCAGCTGCTTTAAATCTGAGTGCTAATTCAATAAGATTCTCATTCTTTCAAAAATAATAATTGTATGTCCGTGTGTACGATCATGTATGCGACGCACACTGTCTGACTTATCTATATACTTGGAGAAAATGTAATACATTAACTGGGTGAAAGTTTATGTTTTTTAAGAGAAAAAAAACAATAATACAGAATTTCAAAGCAAGAACAAATCTGATGGCTAGTCTCCACGCACAGACAGTACATACACCTCTGGAAAAGTATAGATCACTTCACACCTAAAGTCTAGAATTAAATAGAATATGCTTACCGTTACAGTTTCCCACCATTGCATGGCAGGTTCAGAGCTGTGTTGAAGTGATGTCTCTCCTGACAAGGAGAAATGGAGGGAAAAGTAATTACTTGACGAATATTCTCCATATAACTAAATGCAATGATTATTTTAGGCTACCATCTTTAGTTTTCTCTCAAACAGCACTATTTCTTGTGCACATAGTTTTCCTTCTATTTGCGCTGACAATTTTCTCTTTATTGATACTACCTCTGTGGCTTCCACAAATACAGTGTTTATGAGACATTAATATACAGCATCATCAGTAGTTTGCTTCTATTCGGGGCACAAGTTTTAATTTGCTTGTTAAGTATGTTATGAAAATGTATTTTTAGGTGTTAAATCAGTTGGAGATGTTTATAAAGTATTTACCTAGACACATGTGGAAGCATCTTGTTTAATTTGATAAAATTAGACAGAAAATAACCACTAAACATTTATCTTATGTTCTCATATGCTTTGCTTATAAATTTTGACATATTAACTTAACTAAACTTCTGCACAGAAATTGTGTATTTTCGATTTTCATATTTTTGCCTTAATAATGTATTATCAATGTTATCAAAGTTAAGAGAATAATTGTCAAATATTGATCAGTCTACTTCTCTCACTATATTAATGACCAACAGTTTTATTTTATTTATTTATTTATTTTTGTAATCTAGGGAAGGCTCTAGAGGGTGTTCAAGGTCTCACTACTAGATCAGACTTGTAGTGAGCTGCCTGTTTTTTCTTTCTTCCTTTTTTTTTTAAAAAAATCTTAACTAGTTATTTATTTATTGGTACCAGCAATTGAACTCAGGACCTTGCACTTGCCAGGCAGGCGTTGTGCCTGTGAGGTGCATCCCTGGCTTAATACCTTACTTAGATTTCGGTATTTCAGTATATGAGGTGGGATCCAATATGCACTGAGTATTTAAAGATTATGAAAGTAGAAGACACGCTGCGACCAACCCTCAAAGCCCCACCCTTGGCCTATGGTCCTTGGGGCAGCTTTGCACCTCCTCTTTCTTTCTGCTATTGGACCTTCCCAGGTCTCCCACACTGATTTAAAATGTTTGTCATGCAGAATGATTGTCATGCTTATTTTGACTCTGGGAATGAGCCAGAGTTGTAGGATGCTAGAATAAGGTGGATGAGGACACACCATTATGTTTTTATTTGACAGAAATTGCTGTAAGCACTTTAAATTGATTCAGGACAGGGAAGCAGCCACAAAAAGCCACAGCAGAGGACCTGAAAGACAGCTTCAGAGAGTGGCGAGAGTGGTTGTACGAGAGAGTTCAAAGTGAGGGGGAGTATTATGAAGGGATTAATGGCAGTGTATCTGTCCCTGTAATAAATTTTTAATTAGAAAAAACATTAAAATTCACTGTATTTTTTATCACTTGACATAGCAATAGGAAATAGAGCAATGTGATCAGTTCTGTTTGTAACAAAATCGAGAGGAAGGAACAGAGATTTCCTATATATCTTGCTTCCCTTCCATTCACAACACCTCTTATTAGTACCTCCGCTACAGCAGCATGTTTAACACAAACAATGAAAGTACATGAACCCACATATACCACCAGAAGTCCATGGTTTACATTAGCAATCATGTTTGATGTTGTACCTTCTATGGGTTTGGATAAATTATTTTTTAAATAATTTTATTGAGAAATAAATAGCAA
>NW_004524694.1:6059467-6060282 GCF_000260255.1 Octodon degus | reverse complement strand
TAATTCATCATCAACCTAGTTCAATTTTCACAATTGTGTATGGGGGAAAAGAAATATGAAAATGTCTAGAATAATAATAGTTTTTCTAAACATACAAAAATGTATAGGAGGACTGGGTAGATAGTTCAGTAGAATAAGCACTTGCCTGGCCAGTCCCATGTCCTGATTTCAATCCCCAGTTTTGAAAGAAAGCATAGAAAAATTATCAATTTATTCTAGTTTTAGCAATTATAATACATTTAAGACATTCTTATTTCTAATGGAGATTTTATAGTTATGTTTAAACATTTGTAAAATTTTTTAAAACCACTGAAAGTTCAAAATTTCTGGATGAATATTTATGTGTCAAAGATATTAACATCATTCCATTATTATTAAACATTGTTAAGGGGATTTCTAAACAACAAGGCCAACTAAAATGAGTCAATGTTTTGCTAAATTTTTAAAGTTTATGGATTGTTTGATTTTGATTGCTTTACAACTAGGAAACAATACATTTTATAGAAGTTAAGTTTTCCATTCACCCACATGGTGTATTATTCCAATTATTCAAATAATAATACACACTAATAGAATATTTTTCTTTGTTGAAGATCTCCATGTATTTTTATTGTAATATTTTCTACTCAACTAATGATTTATTCTGTTGAGTATAATTTCCTAGGTGGATTAACCTCTGTAAAAGAACTTTTAATAGAATATCTATTTGTGTAAAATATAAATATATTGGGGCTGGAGAGATGGCTCAGTGGTCTAAAGCACCTACTTAGAACAAGCTTAGCAAAGCATCAGGGACTGCGGTTCGATCCCCCAGC
>NW_004524694.1:6055628-6059202 GCF_000260255.1 Octodon degus | reverse complement strand
AAATGGCTTAAACTTGTGACCATCTCCACTCGTCCTTCTCCAGTACAGGCATTACAAGAGTGCATCATGATACCTTATTCCTTGTTAACTCTTTTGAAAGTTGGTCAGTGTGTGAGTGCAGACCCCACATGTAAGGAAGGCTCGACACCCTGTAAAATGCAATAACCATAATTCTTTATTTTTAGGGCACATTTTCAATAGTCATACTGATGTTTCATTTGGAATGTCATTCTAAACTATGCATTTATATATAATTATAAACTAGAGCACAGCTTGCAGTGTTATTACCCTGAACAGAGGACTTACAGCCTGTTTGGATAAACAAACCATACATCTGTAATTGAGATAAATAATAAATCAAAATATTCTAATGCGATATTGCAAAAAGACTTGTGAAAAGTGTGGAAATCAATAATACAGTGCTTAACTTTTTTTATTAAGACAAAATTTGGCTTGAATATTACTTGTCATTTTGGTAGAACACTACAGAAAATTCCATCAGTTTCAGTTTTCTTATAGGTATTAGTAGTATAGTAGTATCTGAGATTATGTCACCTGATGCGCAGTTCACAAAATTTTGCCGAACATTTCTGTTCAGGAACCAAATTTTTCACAAACAAAAGCATCACTGTAATTGATGAAGCTAATCTATAAATATATTATAAAGATTAAACATAATAAGGGCTATAAATTGTTAGTGATGGTCTCACAGTATGTTAGCAGGGAAGATCAATGTTTTCATTTCACTTTCCTAGAATATAATGTTGTAGGATTTGCCCTTCTGAGTCTTGTAGTAACTAAAGAAGAAATTTGAATTTGAACTGAAAGATGGCAATAACTGGCTAAGAAGAGATTGGGTAAGGGTTTGTTATAATGTTTTTGTTTGCCTGTGTTTATGACTAATACCTTGGCTTCGCCAGGAGCTTTGCCTTCTTTCTTGAAGCCACGTCACAGACGCAGCAGAAGCAATGAGGAGACCTGCGTGAGTCAGTGACACAACTGGCTTGATATTTACACGTTCTTACAGGACAACAAAGAAGCATTTGTTTCAGCAGTCAGCCAGTTAGGAGACGTGAAATGCAAAATTGTAAACACTCAAAGAATTATTGTGTATTAGTGAGAGGAAAACATAAGTCATGTTTACAGTTTAAAGAAAGACAGAAGGCCTGTGGCTTAGCTCAGTTGTTTAAGCACCTGTTTGGGCAAACCCTGTCAGGCACAGGGGACTGGGTTCAATATACAGTCATCCTGGCGAACTATATGGTTCTCTTTTTCCATCAAAGTGGTGAGCACCTGAGAATAACCAGTCATTGAGAGGTCTGCCTCCTGAAAGTAAAGGGTAGACAACATCTAGAAAAATAGGAAAAATATCTAAGATACGGGTTAATATATTCATTGTCTTACAAAGTTAGTTCTGTTATTTTGTTAAATAACTTTGTTGAGGCATTTAATACCCATTTATGTTAATGGTAATGTGTTTTTAATTTCATAAGGATGTTCAACTTGTCTTTCCTGTCACAGATGAACAACAGCTTTAAAAACTGACTTGTAACCATACCACATTAAAAGGCTCTCAGTGGGGCCAGGGAGATGGCTCAGTGGAATAAGTGCTTCCCTGGCAAGTGCAAGGGCCTGAGTTCAATCCCTGGTTCTGCCAAACAATTAAAATAATAATAATAAATGAATATAGAAGGCTCTCAACTCTGTACGGTCTGCTTTGGTCTTAGCAGTACAGGAAGGATTATACTTTGATATTGGGTTCTCAGTGTCCTTCAAGGCTCAGCATTAGCTCTTCTACATTTACCCCAGAGCTGATGTCTGTGTCCATAGTGTCCCTCCCACATTTGGGTGCACAGAACTTGATTTCTTAGGTGATACTGGTGAGCAGATTGCCCTAACTGAAATCCTGTAGCATAGATGAGTTGCTGATCTGTTGTGTGAAAAGGAGCATCCAACAGTTAAAGAAAATGAAGTGAAATGTATTCTCATTAAAAATGAAAGTCAGAAACAAGTATAGAACCTAGAGTTTTCAGAGTAGAAGTTTGTTAATGACAATTCCAGTCCACATTCTCTAAACCCTATCATAATTAACTGTGGAGGTTTGCTTTCTATTTGGAATGTAGGCAAGACACTATGTTGGGAGTCACAAGGGTGGTTGCTGGATATGGGGACCTACTGGAATGATTCAGAAGGACAAGGCCTATAGTCAAATTTATGATCAACATTTAGTAGAGTGAAAGTACACAAAGCAAAATAAGTGAGGAAAGAAGGTAACCGACTCCAAAGGAATCAAGTGATAAGCTTCCAAATTCCTCCCCCATGGATCACAGGAGACAAGCTTGGTATCTACACAGTCATTGTTACTGTATGTAAAGCGCTTAACAGGGAAAACCATGGAAGTCTTTTTATTGGGAACTGGCTGATCATGTTTCAGAATTACAGACTCTTAAAGCATAAGCATTTTGGCTTAATTATATGCTCATAATTTATGGAAAGTTGTACATCACTGCAAGGAAAGGATTAACAATCAAGCTCCTGACACCAGCAAGGTCCATGCCCCGGAACAGGCCTGCTGTGAACAGCATTTTCATGTGTTCTATGTGAGACTCATGTGCTCTACACTTATGCTCCTCTGGTGAACAGCACAGCAGACGTAGGAAAGAGTTAACATAAGGGAGCAGAGATAATGAGGCCTGTGTCCTTGAGTGTTGTCTTCCTTCATAAGCTTTGGTGTAAACATGGAAGTGATAATTGCTAATCTTCATAATAGGTAATTAAATACAAGCTAAAGCACCACAGACTTTAACATGCATTTTTAGGTTTACTTTGGGTAAGCAACAAGCTAAAATTGGACTTTTGCTGCAATGGAGAATGTCTTTATGTGCCTTTGAAAATTGTTAAGGACATTTTTAAAGGTTTTTTATATCCGGGTTTTTCTCTAATTATGTTAGAATGTTTTAAAACTTACCAATTATTTTTATTTTTCAGCTACCAATAAGTATGGTTGTAAAGAAATTAAGTATATGCTCACCTCCAGTTGCATCCATTAATGTATAAAAGGCTCAAGTTATCTTTCTTTATGGATGAGTAATATTCCAGTGTATAAAAAATCTTTTTTATTCAACAATTGATGGGCATCTGAGTTTCTAAGATTTAGCTATCACAAATTATATTGCTCATCTGTTATGTGTGAAAGGGACTCTCAACTCTGTACAGTCTGCTTTGGTCTTAGAAGTACAGGAAAGATTATGAGTCTCATATGTGAAATAGATCAGACTCACATGTGTAAACATCATATTGTCTCACTATTGTGAGAATCAGAAAGAGAAAATGGGATCCAAAACTATAGGATCATTGGAAGTTTGAGACCAGCGTGGGCCTCAATGTGAGCACAAGTTAAACCCGAATTGCAAAGTAAGATCTTTTTTCAAAAGACACACACACACACACACACACACACACACACACACACACACACACACAATATAGAAAGAAAGACAGAGAGAGAGACAAACAGAAAGGAAGAAAACAAAATTTGTAATGGGAAAAAGTAAAAGGAAGAAGGGAAAAAGGA
>NW_004524694.1:6054044-6054803 GCF_000260255.1 Octodon degus | reverse complement strand
GTTAGTCTGGGATATATAGTGAATTTAAAGCTAGCCTGAGCTACACAGCTAGACCTAGTCTCAAAAAGAAACAAACATTTAAAAAATCAGGATGAGAGAATAACAATTAATATACTGCCCCTCATGATCTTAAAAGAATGGCCAAAATATTACTCAGATTCTAGCCACAAGAAAATGAAAGACTTACACGTACAAAAAAAAAGAGAAAAAAGTATTTCAATGAAGAAAAAAAAACCTAGTAGTATATATGAAATAAATTATTGTCTATCTTAAATTACTTTTTTTGTTCTTTTACTTTTTCTGCTTTTGTTCTTTTCTGCGACAGAGTCTCAGTACTTAGTGCATACTGGCACTGAACACACTGGGATTACAGGCACGCTCTGCTATGCTTGCTAGACCTCGTAAAGTGTTTGTGAAACAATGAAATAATTTATGGTATTTGAACTTCCCCCTACTTCCTAATTGTCTATATTCTATTTCTCTATTTCCATTTCTCTCACTGTCTCTCTCTCTCTGTGTCTCTGTCTCTGCCTCTCTATCTCTCTCTCTCCTCTCTCTCTCTCTTCTCTCTTCTCTCTCACTTCCTCCCTCTCTCTCTGTCTGTTTTTTTAGATTCTCATATAAGAGATAGCATATGGTGACATTTAAACCCCTGGTTCTTACTTATTTAGTGTTCTCAAGTTGTATTCATCTGCCTATGAATGCATCAAGTTTACCTTTGTTTATGTCAGAATAGCACTCTATTCCGATACATACCAC
>NW_004524694.1:6052343-6053764 GCF_000260255.1 Octodon degus | reverse complement strand
TTTTTTTTTTTTTTTTTTCGGAACCGGGGATTGAACTCGGGCCCTTACGCTTGCCAGAGAAGCGCTTAGTCCACTGAGCCATCTCCCTGGCCCTCAATGTACTTTCAATTGCACATTTCTAATGGCAAGTAATGTTGAACATATTTTCATATCTTTGCTGGCCATTTCTGCTTTTTTTTCTTCAGAAGTGTCTTTTCATGCTAAGTGGCCATTTGTTGAATGCTTATTTATTTTGCAGGGGAACTTTGAGTTCTTGATATAGTCTAGATACTAGTCCTCTGTCCAAAAATAACTGGCATTTGTTCCCACTTCGGAGGTTGTTTCTTCACTTTGTGGTTGTTTCTTTTGCTATGCAGAAAATTATAAATTTTGTATGATTCCATTTGTTGGTTCTTGGTTTTATTCCTTGTCCCATTGGGGATCTGTTCAGAAATTCTTGCCTACGCCAATGCCTTCAAGAGTTGACCCTATTTTACTTGCTAGCAGATTATGTGTTTTAATTTTAATATTTACGTCTTTGATTCACTTTGATTTTAGTTTAGTGCATAGCGATATATGTGAGTCTCGACCCAATTTACTGCTTGTGGATGCGCAAGTTTGCCAGCCCTGTTTACAAAAGAGGCTGTCTTTACCCCAGGGTATCTTCGTCACATTTGCTGGTGATGAATGAGCTGCATGTGTTGGGGGTTTGTTCTGGCTTCATTTTTCCCCTTCCACTGCTTCTGTGCCAGGACTCTGATGCACTGATCACAGTGGCTTTGTACTGTAGCTTCATATTTGGCATTATGATGCCTTTTGTTTTGCTTTTATTACTCAGGAATTCTCTTACTATTTTTGATCTCTTCTTGGTCTATTGGAATTTTAAAATTGTTTTCTCTAAGTTTGTAAGAAATGGTATGGTTTTATGATTGGGAATGCATTGAAACTGTATTCTTTGGAAGAATTTTGAATACTTTATTAACAACTTATTTGGAAATTTTGTTAGTTTTTTAGAAGTACTGTCATAGGATTCAATGAAGATAACATTATAAGCAGTGAATTTTAACTATAGAAACAAAATTGACTAATGTCAGTAAACATTTTCAGCCAACAAATCTGCAATTGGTGGCAATGCAAATTTTCTTATCCTACTGTATACCTTTGCCACCATTACACTTTCATGAATTTTATATAATTAGGGCTGAGAAGATATCTCTGCTGTCTAAATACCTGTCTAGCAAGCTAAAGGACCCAGGTGTTTCCTCAGTACCACGTGATGCTCCAGCCCCAGAACCCCAGGTGCACCATGCTGGCCAACAAAACCGGGCGTGGTGACCCATGCCTATAATCTTATTGTTAGGAAAGCTGAGAAGGAGGATCACTATGGCTCTGAGCTGCATAGTGAGACCCTGTACCAAATAAATAAATAAATAAATAAATAG
>NW_004524694.1:6050399-6052063 GCF_000260255.1 Octodon degus | reverse complement strand
TGTAATTATATTAGTAAATAATTATTGATGGTCTACCTTGGTGAGGCATTCATTAAATATCTACAGTACTGACACTGTAGAAGTCAGTATTCCTTCCCTTAAGGTGTTCACAAGCTGATGATTTTCCTAATCAAGTACTGGTCCCCCTGTTGAGTCTACATTCATGGAAATGCTACCCTTTTCCTTGGCATAAAATCGTATAATTTGTGTTTGACTTTTCCTCAAGAGGGAGATTATTTCCAATTAGTATTTCATCCAGTCCTTCTCTAAATTCAGTTATCATAAAAATGTTCACATTATTCTCCAGGGCCTCCCTCATCAGTACTGAGAAGTCAAACACTAAAAGCGCTTCAGCAAATTGAATAAAAAGACACTAATTAATGTTATGAATGCTAATTCTGACTTTGATGATTTTTCTTAATTAATTAAATGAAAAGCTGTGAGGTTAGGATTGATATTTATCCTACATAGCTTGCTAACTGTAAAGCTGTTTTTTATTAACATTTGCACACTTTAACTTGCTTGATTTTCACTTTATTTCCTTTTACTTACAATCACTTTACAACTCTCCAAACCAGCCTACAGGAAACAAAAGAAATACTCTCCTTTGCCCCATCAGTCTTCATGATAATCATCAGAGGAAGCAACTTTCCAAATCAAACTCTTTAAATTTCTGCATTTTTATACATCTAAATATTTAGAAAATGGCCTTTAAATAAAGAAACCTCATGAATCAAGCTGATGAAGTGTTTCTCTCAGAGAAGCCATTCCTCACTTTCCTGATTAATGTCATTTCAGTGTTCTTCATTTCTTTTGGAAAATCAGTTGTATGCAGTTTTTAACAACTGAGCACATGCTTTGTGATCTCTCAATCACTGTTAAAGTTTTCTATAGCCATCGATCCCATTTCACTCCATATTTTTCTGTTCCTATCTCAAGATACCTGAGACTATACAATAAAAGAGGTTTATTTAATTTATCGTTTAGGAACGTGGAAGGCAGCTTCAGAATGGGAGTGATGGAAGATGCGAAGTTCTCCCAGACAGGCAGGACACCAGGGTGGGCAATGGCCTGGCCACCCACCTGCCTGCCTCAGCCCTTCCTGGATCAAAGATCTCAACACCTCTCATCATGCCGCCTGGGAACCAAACCTCCAACACAAGAATAGTTGGACAACTAATCATGTGCAATCCCTTTCCTCTTTTGCCTCCTCTAATTTCTATATTTCTTAAGATTTTTATCCTTCTGGTAATAACTCTAATACCTCAGTTTTAAGTATGGACTGTCATCATCATTGTTCTAAGAAGTTAGTATATCACTTATATTATCTTAATAATATTCAGCATGATTTTCACCTTGCTGTATTTTATTATGTTTGTGAGATCAAGTATGTGTACAATCTACTTTGTTGCTCAAGAAATTCTTTAATTTAATGTAAGTTAGTATTAAGACTTAAGGAACTATGCATAGGAAAATAAGCATTTTATCATGTTCTTTGCCAAGAAGGAAGGATGGCATGTAAAGAAGTAATAAAAAGACTTAGATGTAAAGATATTAGACTAATGTGCCTGGGTGTAGCTCAGTGGTACAGTAAAGTCTGGGATTTGACGCTCAGCACAAGTAGCTTCTCATCTGTGAATTCAAGATAACCAAATAGAATATAA
>NW_004524694.1:6048731-6050224 GCF_000260255.1 Octodon degus | reverse complement strand
TGCCATGTATCACACCCGATTTGTTGAGTTAATACGTGTGAAAAAAAAAAGAAATTATAGTGTTCTTCAAAGTATATTTGCTCTTTTTTCTTTTGCCATATGTGAGATCCAAATGCTCTCCTCTTGTTCACTATGAAGCATGCCTCTCCATTGTTCAGAACCCAACACAAAACTCAGCTTCACTAAAAGAATGACAGGTAGATATGTTCACATGTTTTTAGACAAAGAAATAGACAAAAGATTTGCCTTTCTTAGGAATGTAAGGTAGAAAAGACGTGATATAACTTATCAGAATTTGAAACATCTTCAGGAAAACCTTGATAAAAGTGCAAGTTATACCGCAAGTAAGAGAATTTGATCAATGACTATAATGATGATCTTTATTGAGGCCATGCAATTAATATAATCTTAGTACTATAGTAAAAATGTATGAAGCACATGAGAAGACATAACTATACCCACATTAATAACGTTAGAAATATTGCTAACATGAGGAAGTCTCAGGATTTGTCTCCTGTAAATGTCATAGTTTTTGCTGTCTTGTTTACAATTAAGCTAATCTATTGAATTGATTTCTGTATAAACACATATTAAAAATATACTTGCATATATAATTAAGATACATGTCACTTAAATCAAGACACATAGTACTTCTTTATTTTTACAATGTTTTCTGAGTAGGTAAAAGAATATTTGGTGGCATGACTTACAGAATTCAGCCTGTTATGTTTCTAGTGGAGAAATAGTTTGTGTCATGTAAAAATAGGTAATTCAAATGAAAGATACCAGTTGATATTGTACAGAAAGGTTCATAACACAAAATATTTGAAAGCAATTCTCAAGTCTTTGAAATTATGAAGTGAAAAGATTCCAAATGTCATGACACAATGCTGCATTAAATTGATATTCACCAAGTTATTATTTTGTGTATTTAAATAATTGATATTATATTTGTCCTACAACATGAAAATAAATCACCTTTTGAGTCCATAGTGAGATTCTCATAGAGGTTTTGTCATTTATGTAGTGAATACACTTAGAATCTATATTCATTTCTGAATACTATGCTTCTATATGTTATGAAGTTTAAAATGGTAAACACATAAAAATTTTGGAATATTTTTTCTCTTTCAAAATGTTTGTCCTGTTTACAAAAGGAGATTTATAATTCTACAGAAGCTAGGCTAAGATAAAAATCACTTAGTAGTTTTATTAAATCAGTTGGTAGTTTTATTAAATCACTTGGTAGCTTCATTAAATCACTTGGTGGTTTGATTTCTTTGGTATCCATAATTCAACATGGATAGTATGTTTATAGTGCATTATTTTAATTCCTTGAGCTATACTTAAAAGTAAATAACTGTTCATATAATTGAAAAATTTCAATTATAAAGAAGAAAAGGGGCTGGAGAGATGGCTCAGTGGTCTAAAGCACCTACTTGAAACAAGCTTGGCAAAGCACAGGGACCGCGGTTCGATCCCCCAGCACCACA
>NW_004524694.1:6047730-6048451 GCF_000260255.1 Octodon degus | reverse complement strand
TAACATTCAATAGAATTAGCTGCTTTGACCTAACCTAGTATTTAATTTCTTTACTAAATATTCTTATATTATAAAATATAACCTTATGAGGGTTGGCCAAATAGTTCAATGGAATAAAGCACCTGCAAGCAGGTGCAGGGGCTGGGGATTCGATCTCCGGGCCTGCAGTGCTGGCCCCACACCAGGGTGCACTGAGATGGCAATTGAGACTGTGCACGCTGGCACAGGTCTGAAATCCCAGCTCTTGGGAGGGTGTCAACAGGCAGATCACTACGAGTTCAATCTAGAAGTGAGACCCTGAACACCGTGTAGACCCTTCGCTAAAATACAGAAAAACAAAAAACGAAAACAGAAACAAAATATAACCTTATTGACTGATGTTCAGCGTTTACTAAGAATTTGAAAGATAGAAAAATACTGCAAAAGAATCATCTAACTTGTCTTTGAATGAAATCAAAGTTCTGTTAAATAGTTTAAATCTCAGTTTGCTGATATTTCTTATTGTAGCCAGTGCTGATTTGAAAAGCCTTATGTACTTCATTAAATAGTAGTTATTTTGTATGTTTTCCAATTTTCAAAGGTAGAAATTACTTTTTCATCTCTTTACCATTTGTTCTGAGAAAGGTATTTGCAACATCCTTTCCTGGTGCCCTGCTGGCTAGGAAAATCATTTGTAATTATTCCTGATACAAGCTAACTAAATATTAAAATGTTTAAGAGA
>NW_004524694.1:6046977-6047630 GCF_000260255.1 Octodon degus | reverse complement strand
AGAATATATAACATATTCATATGAGTATTTTGATTTTCTGAACTCAAGTATTTTCACAAGTTTCTATACAACTATAAAATATAGGGATACTTGACAAAAAAAGACTAATATCATACTTTGCCCATGTTTTCACTATTTTAACAGATATAGAATACTGAATTGTTTACCAGGTAACTTCAGATTATCCAGTCTGATATCTTGTAGTTTGTCATTTGGATAACAAATAGAAAGAACTCTTTTCCATCAAATCCTTACCAAACTTATACTCATAAAGAATTTTTCTAATTGTAATTTTGTCCTGTAGTTTTTAAAAATTAATCAAATTTCTGCCTTTCATTGACTCACTTTTGTCTGTCTGGATGGCTTCCCATTTGATTAGAAGTTTTTTCTTTGTTCCTTGTCTATTTGCATGGTTCCTGCTCTACCTCATATACTGAGACTTCTGTTTTACCTATTTATAGATTTCTTGTTCTTAGTTTTTGACATTTGACTGTCTAACTTCTACCCTTCAACCATACAAGAACAAAGCACTCCATGATTTCCTCATAATAACAGCATTTTCCAATCATGTTCTTTGTATTTTTTCTTATTTTTTTAAAGAATACAAAACAGTAATTTAAAAAATCAGCATTAGGAAAAATATAAAATTTCAC
>NW_004524694.1:6044433-6045437 GCF_000260255.1 Octodon degus | reverse complement strand
AGCATTAACTCTTCCTTTCAAAAGACCAGTAGAATTCATTAGTACAATTGTCCAATTACCTACATATATACATACATATATCTTTTTCCTTTCTTTCTTTTGTCCATTTCCTCATCCCGATTTAACTTCCCAATGAACAAATTATTTCCCTTTCATAATCATCTGCTTGAGTTCTGTTTTCCTACTTGGAAAGTCCAGCTGAGTTGTTTTTTTTATTTTTTATTTTATGTGGACATTTCTTTTCTCCAAAACCAAATTTTTCTAGATTCTTAAGAGACCAATGAAAAGCATATTTCATTATTCAATTTATGCTGAGGTAGTCACCTTTCTCCCACTCAACACCCAGAGAGGAAAAGGCAAGGGTCATCTGCAGTACACGAGCAGGCCTCCCTGCCCTACACACAGGAGTATGCCCTACTTGTCTTCTAAGTATTCCCTAATCCAGTGAGACTGAGAGATCAAGACTAAAAGTCACATCCACTCTTGTCAACGTCACACCTAAACACTCCTTCAGTTATATATTTAATCTTCAAGTAAAGTCCATAACAAATTTGTAATGCCGCCTAATGTAGAATGACTATGCCATATACAACCTGAACTACAGCATTTCTTTCCACAAAGTCCCAAGTGTTCCAGTGCTTCTCAGAAGTTCAAGTTCATCTCTCCCCTGAGACTGGAGGCAAACTCTTAGCTCTGAACCTTTATAAAACTCAGAAAAAATTTATACAATCCCAGGGTACATGGCTCAGGGCAAACATTTCTGATTCATGCAAGAAAAATTGGAACCAATCAAAGCTAAATTAATCAAACTAAATTAAACTAATCAAAGTAAAACCTAGCAGGCAACATTAAGCCCTGTAGCTCCATATCTAGAATCTGGGCTATATGGTGATGAAATGTTCATTTGGAGAGCTTCCTCAGCAACAATTCGATGGCTTTCACAGATGTGGACCCCGTGTGTGGACTGATTTCACTCACATTGTTCATTTTTCTTCCACAGATAT
>NW_004524694.1:6030490-6031070 GCF_000260255.1 Octodon degus | reverse complement strand
TAAAGCAGCTCGGATTCTCTTGCATGGGCTGGCAATTTCCAACCATAAGTACAAGCAAAACATGAATAAAATTAGATTTCTCCCAACTTCCACCCTGTGGGAAAGTGGAGTAGAACAGAATGAATTTGTTATTCAGTAAATGAGCCACTGCTTTAAAGGAAGCTGTCTGATAAGATGTTCACTATGTTTTCTCTTTGCTTTATCCTGAGATTTAAGAAATGTGGCTAAATTTCCATAAAATATATAATATATATAATTTCAAAAAGAAATTTTTCAGTTAAATTCTATATAACAGAAATTCAATTCACATATTTACTTAGCAGAATGTATCTACTATTTAAAATTAAGTGTTTTTTTCATTTACTTAATTTTAAGTGCATTACTGAGAAATAGTTTAGTTAATACACATAAAATATAATTTACTGATCAATGTAATTTTTCTAAAACTATTACATAGCTCTTATTGAATTGTAATTTAGTATACTGCACCACAAAGGAAACCATTAGCAATAATTATAATTTCCACTCATCAGCCACATACAAACCATTTCACTCCTGTCTGTATGTAAATATATCTATT
>NW_004524694.1:6027517-6028340 GCF_000260255.1 Octodon degus | reverse complement strand
TGGACAGCTAGTGATGTGGAGCATTTTTTCATGTGTTTATTAGATTTCTTCCTCAGAGGAGGGTGTGTTCAACTTGATGCCCATTTCTGGATTGGGTCTTTAAATTTGGGGGCCCTAATTTTTTTTTTAGTTCTTTGTAAATTCTTTATAGAAAACCTTTGCCTGAGTGCTTATTAGTGAAGATTTTTTTCAAAGTTGTGGGTTGTCTTTTCACTCTGTTGGTAATTTCCTTTGACATTCAAAAACTTCTCAATAAAGGGAGGTCCCAGTTTTTAATCCTTTCAAGTGTTACCTGTGAAGTGTGAGTTTTGTTCATGAACACTGGCTATCTCTATGCCTTCAAGAGTTTATCCTAATTTCTGTTCCAGGAGATTTGGTGTTTCTGTTTTAATGTTTAGATCTTTAATCCATTTTGACTTTAGTTTAGTGGTGATAGACCTTGGCCTAGTTTTAGTTTTCAGCATGTAGAGAGCCAGATTTTCCAGCATCTTTGTTAAGGAGACTATTTTTCTTCAGTAAGCATGTTTGGCCCCTTTGTTGAAGATAAGGTGGCTGAGTGTGTTTGTAGTGGCTTCCACATCTTTAAATCTATTCCATTGATCCTTAGATATATATTTTTTGCCAATACCATGCAGCTTTTATCACAGTACCTTTGTAATATAATTTCAAGTCAGAAATTGTAATGCCTCCTGCTTTGTCTTTGTTGCCCAGGATTTCCTTTGCTATTCTAGGTCTTTTGTGTCTCGAAATAAATTTTAGGAATGATTTCTCTAGGTCTGTGAGTTACATTTTTTAATATAGGTCTTGCTTTATGTTGGTCTTA
>NW_004524694.1:6021218-6027147 GCF_000260255.1 Octodon degus | reverse complement strand
CTAATAGTATTTGGACAAGATAATCATGTCTGCATCTTGTACTATGAATAACTACTACAAATACAAAAATATGCAATGTATTAATTATTGTAACTGTCCTACTAATCTGTTTGTTTATAATTTTATTCAGAAACAATTAGTAACGAGACCATTACAGAACCGATTAGTAGGACAGTTTCAATAATTAATACATTGTATATTGTTATCTTAGTGGTTATTTGTTGTACAAGTTGCAGACATGATATCCTGTAGTATAATTTGTAGTATATATCTTTCTATTCTTTGAAATAAGAGAAAGTAGCTGCATATCTGTCCTAACTATTTTGATGATACAGATACAAAGTGGTCATTCATTTGTATCCCATGTTTTGTTTAGTTTTGTCAGAGAGAGAAGGGTATTCCATTGTCATTTAAATATTGTATTTGCATGAATTCAGCAAAATTTTCCAATAAAGTCTGGTAGCCCATAATAGTAGTGGATTTTTCAAAGGACTGGCAATATCTGCAGTTGTTGATTTGAGCCTTTTATAGCTCAGCATATTAATATGGCTTTACTTTTTATACTTAAGTTTTATATTTTCCACTGGATGCTTAAGACCAAGATAAAGCAAGACCCATATCACAAGAAATGTAACTTTTGTATTGGTCAAGGTCAGTCAAATCCCCTCCGGATTGACCCTGAAACCCTGTACAGCAGTTTGTAGATCCGTTTCAGTTCCAGTCATATGGATGAGTCATGGCCACTGCTTGACCAATGTGCTCTCTGTGAAAGCCTGAGAGAATGTTTTCTCTCCATGTGACTCTCCTTAGGCACACTCTACATCATTGATTACTTTTCTCTGTGGCCCTGTAATCTCCTTGATCAGAAAATTCGGGACATCACTGAGTTACATAATGTTACAGTACAGGTCCTCTTATGTCCTGAGTCTTTACTGACCTTGACAGGCTGAGGCCAAAATATTGGCTGTCCTTGCAGCCCTTCTTTTTCTCTAATTATTGGTCTGTATTCTTAGGTTGTACCTATATTTATAGCAGCACAATTTGTGATAGCCAAACCTTGGAAACAACCAAGATGCCCATCACCTTAGGAATGGATGAAGAAGATGTGGTATTTTTATACAACAGAGTATTACTCAGCTATAAGGAATGATAAACTCAAAAGCTTTATAGTTAAGTGGATGCCACTTGAAAGTAAATTCATAATTGAAATAAACCAGACCCACATGTGTAAATGTAGTATAGTCTTCCTAGTGTAAGAACTCAAAAGAAAAAATAAAAATAGAAAGGTATAACACATTTAAAAGGAAAGCAAGTACTTGAGGATTAGACAACAAAGAGAGGGCAAGGAGAAAAGCTAGGAAACATGACAGGGGGAAAGCCATGCATTTATATGCACAAGATGGTTAAGGAAATGATCCTGAGAATCTTCAGTCGGTTTTTGAAACTAGCAGTTATTTGGTAGATTCTAACTGTGACTAACTATATGTGCTGATACCTGTGAAGTAAGCAATAACACTGAAGAGAGTCATGTGTAACAGTAGGGTCATGCTTGGAATGCCTACCATTCTGGCCTTTACATCATGTCATGACATACCAATTACTGCCATACTGTCTCTCAAGTAAATGTTTTTTTTTTTAAAGGGTAATAAATCAAAACAAGAGACAAGAAAAAATGTCACAGTACTGTCCTGCTATAATGCTGTATATTGTTAGATTTCTAAATTTCTGTGTAAAAATATGTAATTTTTATTCCTATATTTTAAAATATTTTTTTCTTTACTTTCTGTAGGGATTTAAAGGTTAACACATCAATACTTGATGGAAAATACCTGTCCCATATTATGCCTAAGATGTTTGATATTCAGACAGATGGTGAAGTCAAGCTCAACTGTCTATGTTGTAGGGTAATAATAATAAACATATCTTCCAGAGGGATACTAACCTGTCTTGAAACTAACTCATTGCTACTTCTTTCCCAATAAAATTATTTTTAAAAATTATAACCATGTACTGGTAGATAAATGGAATCCTGTGTTCTTTATTTGAATTTAGTTAATGTCTCATATTTACTAGGATCTTGTATATATGTCCATGTCTGGAGAAATATCTATTCAAAATTTATTGTGAATATTTTTGTGGAATTTACTTGATCTCCAAACATCACATGATATTAGGCACAAATGCCTCATGAAACATAGCTCAGAAGTTGTATTTTCATTCTACATAATATCTATGTACTGTCTGTATCATGTTTTAATTGACCAAACCTTTGCATATGTGTATATGTGAGGCTGAGAGAACATGATCAAATCAAAGGCCACAATTGTGTGCTGCTATATTTTTTTTAAATTTTATTGTTTGTAGTTCTTAAACTTTTTAGCTACGGAGAGATTTTTCAGCCATTTTTGTCCCTGATGTCAGTCGACATCATAACACAGTATTTTGAATGAGCTACAGTTGTCACAGCATGGTTATTTCGTAAACTCCTCTTTCTGGATTGAATGACCTGTGCATTATTACAGAATTTTAATTGACAAAAGTTAAAGGTTTAGCTCTGGACTCTTAAATTTTTGTATTAATTTATACATCTAGTTTCTTATTTTTCTGATTTTTAGGGAATACAGCTAAATATAAGTTGACCAGCAATAGAATGTACATAGTAAAAATACAAAATCTAAAGTGGATCCTTTGTGAGTGCTAGAACACAGAAGACAGACATCCATGGAGCAAAATGAAAACAAAACAAAACAAAAGATAAAAAATATTTTGAGAGACAGATTTAAATATATTCTAAACAGTTACAGATATTGTAGAGTTTAAAAACCATAGTTCAGTTGTGAAAACATTACATTAAATTAAAAATTTTAAACATCAATTGTACTTTTCTACTAGACAACAATTTAGTTGTAAATACTTCGGTAGGAGAAGTATAAAGTGCAGAAACCTTATATATGGCCAAAATATAGATTAAAGACCTGCAAGTGTCAATTGCTATATCCTTATCGGAGAAGATGGATTCCAGGATAAGAAAATGAAAATTTAAGAGACATTATTAGTGAACAATTAGAAACTGTAATACAGTTGTGTAAGTATTGTGCTCATCCTAAAATATCCCATCAAGAATGCAGTGAAGCCGGATGTGGTAGCACATGCCTACTATCCTAGCACTCTGGGAGGATGAGGCAGGAGAATCACAAATGTGAGCACAACTTAAAGAGATTTTCTAAACTCACAGTTCTACGTGCAGATCAGCAAAGATCTGCAGATATCTTGCCACTCTCTACTTGGTGGAGAGCAGACGCAAGCTTAAAGCTCCTTGAATTCAGTGGGAAAGATTAATATGCAAGTATTTCAGATTTTGAGGCAATATTTGTAGCTGTTTATTTCTATTTGTGTTTGTTTTAATTTCCAATGATCCTTTATTAAGAGCCAGAAATTTGTTAAGAAAATTTATAGGAATTGTTTCTAACAAAATGTATAACCATCTGAATTAAAATTGAAACAAAATAAGTGGAGAGTGTTATTCACATTCATATATGTTAATGACAGTTCTCAAATTTATCTTCCTACTTCATGAAATCTGACTCAAAGTTTCACAGAATTTTAGTATAAATTGAGAATCTTATTACACTGGAAAGCAAAGGATCTAAAATGATTAAGACAACATTCAAAAGAATAAATTTGAAGGAGCAATATTACCCAAATTTCACTTAATAAAAACCACAGTAATCATGGCAATGTGGTACTACAAGTCCAGACATGTAGACAAATGAAAAGGTCTTCAAAAGATTATATATTTGTGCTCATGTAGATAGATAGATAAATAGAGAGATAGAGAGAGATACATAGATAGATCATTGATTTTCCATAGTGTCCAAGTTATTCCAATGCAGAAAACAATTTTTCTGTTACATGCTGAAACATCCATATAAGAGAAAAATAAATCAATCAACAAAAACCAACCTGAAACCTATGAAAAATTACTGAGTTTTCTTGAAACTGGAAGCACATAGTACAAATTTGTTATACCAGTGAGCAACTTAGCAACTTGAAACCAATCCAAAAGGTTTTGTCAAATGATACGTAGCAAACTTTACAAAGTATTTTTAACTCAACCTTATGTGTAATTGCTGGTGTCTCCAAATACTAACTTGATTTATATATTAATTTTACATTTGGGTGCCCCTAAATTTGACAAACTGATTAAGCTTTCCTCCAAATCTTTATAGTAATGATTTATAAGAGATTTGTCAACATAGAAACTAAAGATTTACACTTTGAAAGAAATGCATTTTCTTTTGTTACACAGTACAGCTAACCCACATGCTTAAATTTGTAAGGTGAACACATATTTTTAAAGCATAATAATAGTATGTGGAAAATATTTAGAACCTTTAAGAAAAGTTGCAAGTTGACATTTAATGTACATTTCATGTTTTTAAATAATCTTTTCTTTCATTTTTAATTTATGTATTTGGTGCAGGGTCTCACTACACAGTTTGGACTCTCCTGTTTTAGCCTCCTCAATGCTTGGATTACAGGAGTGTGCCACACCTGGTCTCAGCAGCCAGCTCAGTGCACCCAGGAGTGGGGCAGGTGTAGCATGTGGTTGCAGGGATCAAACCTTGGTCCTTGAGCTTACCTAAGCAGGTGCTCAGTCCACTGCGTTATCTCGCTGGCCCTTAAATACATCTTTTATGTTGTTTAGGAATTTTCTCATATAAACTCCATGTTAAGTGGATTTTGATACATTGCTGCCAACTAAAAATGACTCTGTATATTCATCTCATTGACCTTAAAGTAAGCTTTCTACTCCACATTTGTCATGATTGTGAGGAATAGTGACCGCATGGTTCTGTGACAAGTGCTCTGTTGTCATCAAAACTTTTAGCACTATATTAGGTTTCTGACTGCCAGAAAAGACCTAATGAACCACTTGTAATTTATATTTTTTATGGATTTCAAAGAGCTTTATTTGAATTTTGCATATGCTAGACCATGTGAATAGAAGTTTGAGGGGAAATAACCAAGCTCAGTAAAATACACTATATATTATTAAAATGTCATACAATATACACTTACTCTGACATATTAATTTTAATCCATGTGTGTAAAGTACATTCATCACATAAAATTGGGACAGTAATATTGACCAAATATTAAGCAGCTAAATATAACAGTCACTTATAAATATGACAAATGTCCTTATGATGTCACAAATCATAATCAATATATGCACAGGAGCATTCAAAATTGTAGAGAAGATTAATTGAAAGTGCTTGTGTAAGAGATCAGAATAATTAAGAGAACACGATTTTAAAGATACTCTGTTACATTTAGCACCCTATATTTCTCAATAACCTCAGGAATTAAACAAGTCCAATTTAAAATGATTGGCAATAATGTAACGATCATCCAAAAAGCATTGACTAAGTAATTGTTATAACAAATATGCTTCACTTAGAGAGTGAAATTAATTTTAACTTCCCCATATTTTAGTACATTCAAGAAAGCATAAAAGTACTAAATAATCTCCAGAAGGACTACTATTGACTAAAAACATAAACAGGTAATTATAAACAGAATGATTGAAGTATTAATTATAAATTATTCCATTTTGAAAAGATCCATTATTCATCAATTCATGAATTGGAAGCGTGATATAATTTTTAAAAATAAACAGTAAGGGGGCTGAGGAGATAGCTTGGTGGAACAAGTGCCTTCCTGGGAAAGTGCTAGGAACTGAGTTTGATCCCTGGTGTCACATTCCATTTCGGACCTGAAACTGGGCATGGTGGCTCATGCAGGTAATCTCAGCACTGGGGAGGCTGAGACAGGAGGATCACTATGAGCCTAAGCTCTTTAAACTGTGTAGTGAAACCATATATAGATAGATAGATAGATAGATAGATAGATAGATAGATAGATA
>NW_004524694.1:6016488-6020553 GCF_000260255.1 Octodon degus | reverse complement strand
CAATTAAATAAAAATCTGTGTATAAAGAAAACTATGAAAATAAAGAAACAATCTACCAGGAAGAGGAGTACAGAAGAATTTGTTGTAACACTGAAAAAAAAAGGATGACTGGAGATTTTGGCAAGAACATTTTGTGGAACAAAATTCAGGCCTATAGTACACAGAATAGTTGAACTGTTATTCATAATAATGCATGAGTCATAAAATCCACACATGGGCACAAACTGAAGTCAGCAAAACATGTTAAAACTCTCTATGGGTAATCATAAAAAGCAAACTAAATTTTAGGAATTAGGTATTATACATCAAGAAAGGTATAGTAATCTTGCTTGTATTTGCTAAAATGGCAATGAAGGCAGAGCCACCTGATAAAGGTATAATGGACGGCCAGGGAGATAGCTCATTAGAATAAGCGCTTGCCTGGCAAGCAGAAGGGCCTGAGTTCAATCCCTGGTTCCTCCTCCAAAAAAAAAAAGTATAATGGAATATCTATCATTAATGTATCATCTACCTATTTATCTATCTGTATGCATATCTCTGTGCATTTATGTGTTCATGGAAATATCAATGATTGATTATGATACTGCTTATTGCTAGGATACATGGAAGCAATGATAGTGAAAAATTGGAAATGAATTCTAGCCTGAATCCAGCAAAGGATTTCAGAAAATGTATAGAAGTGTTTATCCAGTCCATATTGATGTATAAGTTAAATTCAATCCTATCTATTGAGCACACTCCCTGCAACACAAAATCTGCTCAGGGAAATCCAAATGCACAAGTGCATAGTAGAGGACAGACCAGGTAGACCTGCTTCACTTCCTGAATACTGTCCTGACCCAACACTTAAAAGGAAGGTTTCTACCATGGAGAATAAATGGCCCATTTGCAGGTAAAAAGACTATATCAGCACTTGTATTACACTTATTTTCTTTTCTAGAGCTCATACTTTCCTCAGTGAGACAGATCATTAAATAATGCAATACTCATTCTTGTGAGTAAATAAAACTATGATGATATTGTGCAATAAAGTTAAGTATGACAATAAAAATCTTGCAGACTACTAGTTTCCAACTGCATTCAAATACTGCGATTTACTCAGCTTTATTCCTTAGCCTGAAACCAAAAATAAATAAACACAAGGAAGCCTTGAAGAGTGGTATGCTTGCCCCTCTAGTCTTTTCCCATGTCTAAAATATACATGGCTTTGAAAAACATTCCTGGCGCATGAATATGAAATCCAATGTTTTAAAATCTCTTACACTCTTGTACCACAAACCCTTTCTTACCTTCAGTATATAAACTAAAAGATTCTGTTTGATGACATTTCTCAGTAAGTATGCTGGTTTTAGAAAATACCAATTTATCAAACCTTACTCAATTAGTTTTGTTTAATAAAAGGTGGAGCAATGGTAAGTACATTAATATATTTTCTGCTAAAATAAAATTTGAAATTATCATATTCTACATTTGAAAGAATTCTAGAGAATTTTATGTACATACTCACATATTTTATGCTTTTTTTTTGAACCTTGAATTGAACTGAGGCCCTTGTGATTGCCAGGGAAACTTTTATTCCACTGAGCCATCTCCTGGGCCCCATTTTATGGTTTTTTTATGCAATTATTTGTAATTTGCTAAAAACATATGAAGGGAAAAATCAGTACACAATGTGAAAAACATGGCCATTAATTGTAAGAGTGCCATATTTTAAGATTAAGTAATGGTTCAATGAGCATATTAAGTAACAAAGGTAATGTTTAAAAATTTCTTGAGCAAAATTCAACTTTCGTTAACATCTTCAGTTTATATGACAACAGTGGCAGGATGAGAATTTAGTTACTAATGGAGGACTCTGGGCATCTCGGCATTAGCATTCCTTCTAGAGTGTGACTTCATCCAGGCATCTGACGAGACTGCTTCGCCCCTCAGTCCAGCGTCTTTCACCCGCATGCATCTCTCACCGAATCACTGACCAGTACCAACGGGCTCTGTCCGTGCGGGTAGTTAATGATTAAGCCCTTTAAAGGTGATGATTTCTCTTTATATATGTGTGCTTACCTTTCCCAAGGTAAATACTGCCATTCAAAGAAGCCCCTAACCCAAGCCATTACTTAAGCAGCGAAATTCAAATTTGTAGAAATTTGAATCAGCCCGCCTCAAAGTTTTAGGAAATTCGTGTCACCCTGCCTAGCCTCACCATCCTAGAGCTGTCATCTGCCTCACTGCCTTTCTATATTCCAAGTATTCAAGTCCTAGCACTCATGAAAAATTTTCCTACGTTCAGTATGATCATATACTTATATTAGTTCATTAGTTATATTACTTGAATGTTTCCCTTGTTTAATGACTTTTTGTGATAATAACTTTATGCATAATTTTCTTTCAATAAATGATGTAGAAGTAAAGTTTAACTTTAAAACTTTAGATTGTTTGTTTTGTTTTGTTTTGTTTTGTTTGGCAGAACATGGGATTGAACTCAGGCCCTTGCACTTGCCAAGGAAGCACTTATTCTACTGAGCCATCTCCCCAGCCCTAGATTATTTTGTTGACATTCTAAGCAGCATTTACAGAAAATTGACTCTAGCTGTACCATGAATTTTTCAATTTTTATTATGCTAAGCATTTTGTAAGGTATCTGTCTTATTCATATAAATACCATATAAACTTCCTAAAGTGGAGTAGAGTTAAGAAATACACTTTAGTAATGCATTAAAAGTAAACAGTGAAGAACAAAGTGTAGGCAGTTAGTAGTTTAATTTGACTTATTGCTGTCTCAAAACAAATTCTACAAAAGATATTTTTCGGGGGCCAGGGAGATGGCTCAGGGGAATAAGCTCTTGCCTGGCAAGCTCAGGGACCTGAGTTCAATCCCCAGTTCTTCCAAAAAAAACAAAAAAAAAGATACTACATATTATTATAAAAATCACAAGTATGAATTAAACAATATAAATGTTTGGGAATTACTATTTCATATATATTTCATAGGTAAAGATTAGGTTGGACAATATTAAAACTAATACATGGACAAATATATCTGTTGCTGCTTAGCACTTACATTTAAAGTGATCACTGTTGAGAAATTTTGATTCTTCATTGTGTTTACTGTGATTTCTTTTATCCTTTTTGTACTATTTTGCCTGTAATTTTGTCCAGGACAATATTTTTTGCAAATATAACTTTTTATATAACTAACTAATCAACCAATATAAAAAACCAGTCCAAGAATTCCATGCAATCAATAATTTATTTTTCTGCATTCACATTATTGAAAGAATTACACTTTGGATGGCAATATTTTTAGAAGCTAGTATATGCATATCACTAAAACTTTTAAATAATTGCAAGCTCATATTACTTTCCAAGCTATAAAGTCACATACAAAATTGATCAAATTGAGCCTCTGGGCTCTGAGGCCTCCTTTAAGTGGGGAGTTGTGAAAAGATAATTTATATTTTTGAAATAAATATCTATTAATACTTTAGTGTATTCAAGCAATGAAATTAAGCCCTCAAATGAAAAATTTTGGATGAATAAAATAAGAGAGATTTTTCTCTATGTAACACCTTGGCCTAACATTTTACTTATATAACATACAGCTGTAGTAATAGACATATTATTCCCTATTATTTATCTTTTATCTAATTTCTATGTGTTCTAGTACAAATCATATTAAACTAGAGCTTATCCACCAGCTTAATTATCATTACAGCAGTCTGGTACTACATAAGACAACCACAACTAGTGAAATTACTTTTAGACACCATTCTGGCTTATCTATTCCTTGAGACCAATCAGCTATATGTAGTTCATGAGAGTCAAATCTTTCAGAGCCACAATACACAAGCTAGGGATGCAGGGACTAATTACATTATTCTCGTAGTACTGGAAGAAACATTACCACAGCAACCTTCTGGCTTTTCGTTCAGACTCTTAAAATGCATTAGAGCTTCATAGAGAGCATTATTGCGTGTGTAGCAGGATGCATTTTCTAAATTTTCCACCATCAATTGATATCTCATTCAATATATACTTCTCCTCTGCTCTCTTCATCAAAATTTAGAA
>NW_004524694.1:6006134-6015268 GCF_000260255.1 Octodon degus | reverse complement strand
AAAAAAAAAAAAAAAAAAAAAAAAAAAAAAGTCGGCCCAATATCTCAGTGGATTGAAGCAGCTACAAGCAGGCACAGGGTCCCAGAGTTCTATCTCTAGACCTGCCCTGCTGGCCCTGCCCCCTGGACATGCTGAGAAGGCAATTGAGACTGGACTTGGTGGAGCGCATCTGTAATCCCAGCTCTTGGGAGGCTGTAAACAGGAGGATCACTAAGAGTCCAATCTAGTAGTGAGAACTTGAGCACCATGTAGCCCATTCCCTAAAATAAAAAAAAAAAAAAAAAAAAAAAAACCAAAACATAAATTTTGGTGTAGTAGAATAATTTTTTTCAATGATAGTTACTAGAGTAGACTTCTAAAGAAGATGCATATTGAATATGGAAGTTAGGGGAAGACACCACAGTCACAATTCAGAGGACACATTTATACATCTACAAGGTTGCAAACTGTTTTATTCTTCTGGGTGCCATGACATCACTTCCCTCCTTATTCTACTCCTGGTACAAAAGTATTGTTGGAAAAGTGAATGCATTTTAGAACTATTTATGTAAATGATCTTCATTTTCTCCTGCTACATACATCTAGCAAATTCATCTCATGAGTGGACAGTATGTTTTATCAATTTTTATTTTAAAAATAAAAACAATGAGAATGAAATAGAATTTAAAAATAAAGTGAAGGAAATTAACAGAGGTTATTATATTAACATGTTTTAACCTTCAAACAATATATAATCAATTACTCACAAATTCCAAGATTCTATTCTTTTTAAATAGAGATTGATATTTGCCAAATTCTATTCACCAGGTACTTTGTGGCAACACAAAAGAACAATTAAACAATCAGAGGAAATTTGAGTCAAAAAAAGAGACTTCTCATACAGATGAGCTTTGTCTGGAAGCAAGAACCTGCTCAGAGGCTCATATGGAACTAACACTAATGGTGATAGCTGGAATCAACTCTCTTTCTTAGGCTTAAGTGTATGGTAAACTCTTAGGTTAGATGTAGGTCAGAAGCACACACACATACAGACACACACAAATGCACACACACACACACACACACACACACACACAGGGGAATCAAATATGGAGTATTTGAAACCACTACTTAATATCTGACCAAATCGTAACCCAAGTATCTCTAAGGGCTCCATCCTCGTGTGTGTCAGTTGGAGAAAACACACTTCTAAGTTCACTAAAATGCTGGTGAAATTTGTCTTCACGTGGTTTTAGGAGGAGTCCTACTATCTGGCTAGCCATCAGTCAACCAAACATATTGTGTCTCACAGTTCTGTGTTCCTCACCACAGGGCCGCTTCACAGCATGGCAGCTTAGCCCTTGCAAGCCAGAAAAGGGATCTCTGTCATGCTAACACAGAAAGTGGTCAAAAAATGCTGTGAATTTATACTTTAATTTTCACATAACCTAATTTTATTAAATCAAAAATCTACATACACATGATTTGCAGACATAAAATGTGAGATCCAAAGGACTCAAGGATATTGACATTGCACAACCACAACTATAATAAAACTTAGACCAGTGCTCCCATCCCCAGTCAAAATCCTCTACCAACTAGTTCTCATCTCCTGATTCCTTCCCCCATAAATCTACAAAACAACTGAACTACATTCTATCTTTATGGATTTTCCTATTCTGGGATTTTTACTTATTTTTCTTTCAAAGTAATTCTTGCTGATAACTGCAATGAAGACCTTTACATATCCAAAGAAGTATAAACCCTGCAATGAGAGTTCTCACATCATATGAGAGAGAAACCAGATCAGCAACTTAAATAGAGTAGGAATACAGGCTGGCACTGATTTATTGTGGAAATCAGTGTGGAGATTCCTCATAAAGATAAGATTGGAGGTTCCATTCCAACCAGCTATTCCATTCCTTGGTATTTCTCCAAAAGAACTAAAATCATCATACCACAAGGATACATGTACACCCATGGTTATAATAGGTCAATTGTCAGAGGTAAATGTTGGAAACAACCCAAATGCAAATCAACTGAGAGATGGATAAGAAAGATGTGGTATTTTTACACAATGGAGTATTATTCATTTACAGAAAAGATAAATTTTGGGTCCTGGGAGATAGCTCAGTAGAATAAGGCTTGCCTGGCAAGTGCAAGGGCCTGAGTTCAATCCCTGGTTCTGAAAAGACAAATTTTATGATTTTGTAGATAAATGGATACCACTAGAAACTATTCGTAAGTGAAATGAAGCGGACGAACACGTCCAAACATTGTATTGTCTTGCTCGTGTGAGAACCTGAAAGAGTAAATAAAATCTGAAGGGTACAACAGATACCGTGAAAGGGAAAGAACCTGTTCAATGGGAAGGAAAAACTGGGATGAGGAAAAGGATAAAAGAAAGGAAAAAAATAGATATATTTATGGATATATTTAGGATAATTTGGTTAATTGTACTGCCAATTTCTGCTGATCTTTTTTTTTTCTCTTTCTTTCTTTCTTTCTTTCTTTCTTTCTTTCTTTCTTTCTTTCTTTCTTTTTTTTTTTTTTTTGGAACCAGGGATTGAACTTAGGCCCTTGCGCTTGCCAGGGAAGCACTTATTCCACTGATCCATCTCCCCAGCCCCATCTGCTGATCTTTTCTAAGGAGCAATTAATGCTTATTTTTTCTTTTTGTTCTTATTGATTTATTTAATTTCTTATAACTTTTTCAAACCAGTTTTCTACATTTATATCTGGTATCCTAAACAACTCATTTAAAGATAACATCATGTAATGTACTACAGCAACTGTTGTTGAATTCCTATTACTTTATTTAATGAAATTTTGTATTGTTTCTAAAGTTTCTCTTTTACTGTTTTGTATTTTTTATAGAGTAATATAAGAAGAAGAAAAGAATCATACTTAGAATGTAATTACTTTCTTCTCTTCTCTCCTCTCTCTCTCCTCTTCCATATTAAATTTAATGATATAAGGAAAGCCAGATGATGCACAAACATCTGTGTCTGATTTATTTCACTTATCATTATGGTCACAAGGTGCATGCATTTTCCTACAAAGGCTTCAAATTTATCTTTTTAACAGCAGAGAAGTACTCCATTGATTTCAGGTACCACAGTTTCATCCATTCTTCTGTGGATGGGCATATAGGCTGATTCTAAGATTAGCTGTTATAAATTGTACTACTATAAATATGGGTGAACATGCAGTGCTGTGGGAGTATGGTTTTAGCACTTTGGGGATGATACTCAAAAGGCAATTTGCTGGTTCAAATGGAATTTCAATTTTTAGTTTTTGAGGAAGCTTCCTACTGATTCCCATAGTGCATGTATCAATTTACATTCAATGAGGAGTTGTTCCATTTTGCCTACAGGCTCACTAGCATTTGTTATTGGTTGATTTCTTGATGGCCAGCATTCTTTCTGAGGTAAAGTGGAATTTTATTTTATTTTATTTACCTATTTTTATTTTTTATCTTTTTGTAACAGGATCTCACTATGTATTTCAGGCTGGCCTTAAGCCCAATTTGTAATTGAGGCTGGTCTTGAATTTGCCACAATCCTCCTGCCTCAGTCACCCAAGTGCTAGGATTAAAGTTATGTACTACCACATTCCAGCTGTGAAATGGAATCTTAATTCAAGAAATATAAATGTAAAATGTATTGTGATATAAGACACACTGCCATTACCCTACCCCAAATACTCCCCTCCACTTGAAGCACACATATCATGGCATTTCTTCCACTTTCTGAAGTAGTTCTGGAAGTCTGTTCTCATGAACACCTTTAAGAGATATGATCAAATGTGGTGAATGCTGGTACTTTAGCCATCCAGTTAAAATGCTGACTCATAAATCATTATGGTGGGTCCTCATGCAATTTACTTATTGAATCTGCCCCCAGACCACTTCTGGATTTTCCCCAAAGTCAACACAACCATGAAAAATCAATGTTTTGAATTGATTCAGGCCATCAAGTTACTCCCACAGTAATGCACAATGAAGACTACAATAAGAAACTTCCAGAACTCCTCTGGCATGTGGAAAGGATGAAGGGACTCACATGTTTGAAGAGAAGAGATTATTTTAAGTGAGTATAATGGTAATGTGTGTTTACCCCAAGAGTTTTTATTTTGTGATCACACTTAGTATTTTTCAGCTGTGTTCTCCTACAGTTCAATGTAGCCAAGACGTTTACCTTTGACATGTGACACAACATAATCCCAGGAGTGTTTATCATGTCACATTTCTCAAATTCTATTGGCTTAAAATCAAATACCAGGTTCCTCTGACACTCACTCTGGAAAGGAATTATACTGACTTTGATTTAACCACCCCAGGGCACCTCCACCACAAATGCCTTTTGAAGAATGCACTCATTCACATCAAAAAAATGTGATTAAAGACACCAAAGCACACAGACAATACCTGCTTTCAAAGGAGATGTACTGGAGTGTAGATCAAGAATGATTCTCAGAAGTTATTTATTCCCCTTTTATCAACCTTAAACAAGTGAATTTTCAATTAGGCATAATCTCTGATATTTGAGTTTCCCTATATATCAGAAATCCCATGTGCTTTAAAACATTTTAATCCTCATGATAATTTCATAAAGTAAGTTTTGAATCATTATTTTTATTTTACTTTTTATTGTTTGATACTGTTGATCAAACTGATGTCCTTGTGCCTGCCGGGCAGGTGCTTTGCTTCTGAGCTGTAGCTCCAGCTCTATCCTTACTTTTATTATAGGACAAGGAGATTTTACCATCTTATTTAAACTAAAGGAAGACTTGGAAAAATTGAGTCTATAAAAAAGGAAATGTCCAAACAGCTCCTCACAACTGTTCTTATGGTACCTAAAAATCATCTTGATTACTTTAGACTGAATGTGTTACATCTTATATCACTGATGCAAAGTCTAATGTATTTTGATTAATGGGAATTTTTTATTTCTATGGAGCTTTATATTCCGGACTGATGGTAAACTTATTTTGCATCAGGGACTCTCTCACAGTGAACGACGGTGAGAAAATAAAGTCATATTAAAAGCCATCCTGTACAATTCGCCACAGTCTGACCTTTCTCCCCATTGATGGAATCAGCATCACAGCATACATGTTCTGTACACTGTTTGAAAATGGATTACAACATATCCCTTGACCTTTTCATATTCTTGTCTGTGTATGTTATCTATCTGCCCTGTTTCAATACTTCTTTTTTTTAAAACATTGCATTTTCTCATTGGTTGTTTTCTGCCTCTGTTCTCCAATCTAGGTCATCTTGTTCCCTTCAGTATAACTGCCAAGGGTCTGTTGAGCTATTCTAGGCACTAGTCTGATGAAGCGGGTGCTCTCTCTTCCTCCCTCCACTCCAGCTTTTTTCTCTTCCTGGCTATACTCCCCTGTCACTTCTTCCTTCCTTCTCTCTGTTTCTTCTTTCCACCTCTCTCATTCCCTGCCTCACTCTATGTCTTTCTTCCCAAGACCTAGAGCTGTCTCTTGCTGTCTTGCTCAGGAGTCATATTTTACAGAGAAACTGTTCTGTTAGAAAGAGTTATAGGGTGAAATGGAGCTCCAAATAGATGATGTAACAACAGGATTGTAAAAAGAAGAGAAAAGATCATTATCTATTTGACCTAGTTCACAGTGCTGAAGACCTAAAGGAACATCTTGGAATTCAGATTACTGCAGTAGTCCTGTCTATGTTGTATTATTATGAGACTGGCAAGGAAATCCATTTTATTTACTTATTTGTGCTTAGAACCATGACAGACGCTTGTGGTTTGTGATACATGGAAGTCAAAACAGTTGCTGTGCATTTCATACAAAGATCCTTTAAGCTCCATTATATAAGTTCTGACTTCACAAAGTTCCCTCTTCTTAATGGCTTTCCTGGAGATTTCCAACTAATTTAGTAGACAAATTAAGAAACAAAATTGAGTCATGAAGCAGACTGTGTACTAATCTCCATGGGTCCCAGTGACATTGTCCTACTTTCTCTTCATGTGACAATCTATGTTGGGAAACATGGTTGACTTTCTAGCAAAAGCCTCATTCATTAAACAATCAAGAACTTAAATCTGCAAGATCATTAGGAAAGAAAAGAAAGGAAGGGAGGAAGGAAAGAAAGCAAGAAGAAAGAAAGAATGAGAAAGAGACAGAAAGAAAGCAAGAGAGAATGAAGTGTATTTTTTGGAAATATGCAGAACTAATCTATCAGTTATTTGGTATCACTTATAAGACTTAGTTGAAAGTACTTTCTTCCACATGGGTCTACATAATAATGATTTGAACTGAGAATCATAACCTCATTTGGCTTCTGAACACTGCAATAAAGTGAAGCACTCTTTCACATATTAGAAGCAAATTTTATTTTCAAATTTTCTGAAACTAAAGCACCCCTTATGGACATTTATTCATAGCCTACAGAACTTGTATTTAATAGGTTACCTTTCTGGGAGAAAATTAGTTGAGTTTCCTATTTACTTCTTTATTGTTATTATTGATTAGTTTCATTCATTTATATATATATATTCATGTATATATAATTAATTATATATATAATGAATTAGTTTCATTCATTTATATATATATTCATATATATAATCATATATATATATATCAATATATTTGGACTATTTGTGGCATTGTAATAATATATTTTATTATTTAATTAAATCAATATATTGAAGGCTTAGCAAGTTTTAGGGTAAGTTTAATATGTTGATAAAGTAAGGCAAATAATAAATTCTTTTTAAAAGGAAATGAATATGGAGAGAAAAACAGATGAAAGCAGTAGAAAGTGTCATTTTTGAAAACTGACTATAACTTGATAAGAAAACTCCAGTTATTTATTCATTTTTACAATAGACATCCATGTGGCACTTAGAGGTAGACCACTGTAGTAAAGAAAGTAAGATATCTCTTTTTGTACTATGCTATTCCAGCTGTAATGGCCACATTAAATACACACACACACACACACACACACACACACACACACACACACACGAATATTTCACTCATACAATTTTCCTGAAAATAATCACTATAATGATAATGATTTAATTAAAAATAGTTTTCAGGTTTAGAGATGTGGTTGTATGTAATTTGTTCTGTATGACTATACATGTGTGAAAATATATATAAATTCATATACAAATGAAATTCAGTTTTTTTACATTTCAAATGCAATAAGATACCAGCTACCAGATTAATTGTAATGTTTAGCATAAAATAAATTGTCAGCATGACCCTGTTCTTCCAACAATTGAACATTACACCTATTGCTAGCGGAAGACAAAATTATTCAACAAAATTGGAAAGAGCGTTTGGCACTTCTACAACATATGTGGATCTTATAACTCAACAATTCCTACTATGACAATATATGTAAGGAAGCATTGACTATTCACTAAATTTTTGGTAATGTATTTATTTTTATTTTTTAGGGGAGGGTCTACAGAGTGTTCAGGGTCTCACTACTAGATTGGACTCGTAGTGATACACCTGTTTACAGTCTCCCAAGAGCTGGGATTACAGGTGTTCACTACCACACCCAGTCTCAATTACTGTCTCAGTGTGCCCCGGGAGTGGGACCGGCACCGCAGGCCTGGGAATCAAACTCATGACCCCTGCTCCTGCTTACAGGCACTTTAATCCTCTGAGCTATTTGGCCAGCCCTTTTGTAGTGTATTTTGAGTAGACTTCTCCATAGTAAATCTTAATTTGGGTAATATAATTAGAAGACAAAAAGAACTTCAAGATAATTTTCCAGGTTGACTAATGTGTATATAATAATAATAATTATTATTATTATAATTATTATTATTATTATTATTATTATTATTATTTTGAGACTGGCATTTCACTCACTTTGTAACCCAGGCTGGTCTCAGACTTGTAACAATCCTCCTGCCTCAGCCTCCAGGGTTCTGGAATTACAGGCATGAGCCACAACACCTAGCTTTACTAATAACTTTAACTTGACTTAAAAATGTGAAAAATTTTCAATGCCGAATTTATAAGCAGATGGTGTAGAACAAAATGTTTATGATTTGTAGGATCCAAGATTTTAAGCATAAAAGCAATTTTAAAATGTGGCATGTAAAAAAATTCACAGTCTTTCTAAGTTCAATCTGAAAACCAGAGAGAATTTTATTCTCCTAAAAAAAGTATATTCCGAAGTTTTATTCACTGAAACAACAGAATGATGATAAACATAGTTTGCTAAACCCGCTTGTTTCCCAGATTGTGTTATCCAAGTACCACTTACTTCCAAGACAGTTGGGGTTATCTAGTGTCTGAGGCACATTAGTGTATCACCTGTTGCTAGTAATCACAGTTCAGAACAATTAACTTCAATGAAAAATGTTTATGTGGGGTTTTGATTTTGAAAGTTCAGGCCAGAGACATAGCTAAGTAGAATAAGTGTTTGCCTGGCAAGCGCAAGGTTCTGAGTTCAATCCCCGGTACCATCAAAAAAATGAGAGAGAGAGAGAGAGAGAGAGAGAGAGAGAGAGATTCATTCAAAGTTAAAGGTCTAAATCTTGGTGGCATCTTTGGACAGTGCATGCTATGACATGGTGATAGATGGAGGGATGACACGCGTGTGCCTGTTATGATCTATCTCGCTCTTCTTGTGAAGCCACCTGGATCTACGTGTGGAGACCCAACCCTAATAAACTTATCAAATCTTATTCATTTCCCAAAGACCACCTATTCACCATAGTGAGAGAAGATGCCAGCCACCAGGTACTATCCACTGTGAATTACTTTGTAACATGTATCTCTTTGGGGGGTGCAGTCTCCAGCCACTTGAAAACCACAGCAGACAGTATTTGTCCTGCACAGATAAAGCAATGACTTGTCATAAGAGAAAGTGATATCTTCATGCATGCAAACACATCTGATAGAATAAATATATTGGACTAACATCATCATGCTAGGAATGAACCACAGGACGCTAATGGATCAAGGCACTGTCATGCAATAGTATTCTAATTTTTTTGGATTTTAGAATAGAAACTAAACTCTACTTTCTTAAGAATTCATTTGCTAGGCTTTGCTATTACTTAGAAAACTTATGTCTATGAACACAAATAAAAATAACATCCACAGTCACAGAGAAGGATGTAGAAGAATGTTTGTGTTGG
>NW_004524694.1:6003803-6005579 GCF_000260255.1 Octodon degus | reverse complement strand
TTGTTTGTTTGTTTGTTTTTTGTATTTTAGGGAAGGGTCTACAGCATGTTCAGGGTCTTACTACTAGATCAGACTCTTAGTGATCTGCCTGTTTACAGCCTCCCAAGTGCTGGGATTACAGGCCTGCGCCTCCATGCCCTCTCAATTGCCCTCTCAGAATGCCCCGGGGGCGGGGCTGGCATGGCAGACCTAGGGATGGAAACCTGGCTTCAGCACTTGCTTGCAGGCTTTTTAATCCACTTTTAATCCACTGAACTATTTGGCCAGCCCTGCTAATCTGTGTTAAGAAGAAAAAAACATGTTATTTTCCTAAGGTCTAAGTGATAAAAATAATGCAAGAATAATTAACAGTGATTAACAAATAATGGTAGTGCATAAAATTTAAGTTAGAATTGTTCAATTGTAATAACCTTTAAAGGTAGCATGTTCGCATTAAACTCAAATATTGCCTAATTATCATGTGTGTGTTCTTTACATTTTATTGTAAAATATTCTTTTCCTTCCTGTGAGGCTTGGAGATTTTGAAAAACTCCTTCCCAGGTTCTTCACTACTGGAACTCTCCAACCTGTATGATCAGACAGTTCCCCAAGTGACCATTTGTTTCACAAAGAGTATTTTTTGATGTCTAGAAACATTTTGCTTATTATAACTTTGCAGATATTTTAGCATCCAGTGGATAAAAATTAAAAATCCAAGTTGCTAGATAAAAATATTAAAATAACAGAATTTACTTAACACTGCCTGATAAATTATCTATCATTCCTAATAATACTATTTTAATGTCCACTAGAGTAATTGTTGAATTGGTCTCTTAATTTGCACTGAATTCAGTTAATAAGCATTTTATTTATTATCACACAAAAATTGAAAATATATGCTAAAGATTTCGGTTGAAGAAAATATGGATATTTTTGGGTAGGAATTTTGATCTCCTAATGATAGTAGAGATTTTTAAAGTATGCTAACAATCATCTTCTGTTGAAAAGCTAAAGAATGTGAAAGACCAGCATAACTGAGTAAATAATCTTAAGTTTCATGTAGTTTAGAACATTCAAGTTTTGTTGAAATTCTAAATGATTTATAGTTCATTGAACAGCTAATAAATGTTGCTTCTCAACAGAGTGAAAATGGAGATTTCCCAAATACCTATCATAAAACTGAAAATTATAGGACTGTCTGGCAAACTCAGTTTCGTTGTGGAAGAGCTCTTGTACTAAATTTATCTAAGCAGAAACTTATGCTATGGTCTGTGGTTCTTCCAGTTGAGCAAAATAGCTTCGCTGTTTGCAGCCAAATCTGAGCAGAGTGTCAAAATCTTAGTTTAAAAATGGTCTTTCTATGAATTCTTTCCATTTGTCAAAGGGCATGGTAAATATGCACGTGCAAATCAACTGTCTGTGTTCTGTGGTATGGGGTCTCCTTGAGGCCGTGCTTGCTACTAGTCTGAAAGATTCCTCTCAGAATGGAGTTGGCCTTATTACTGTGTAGCTCACAGTACTTAGCACATAGTGAGTCTCGTAGTTGAGTGAATTAATGAACACTTATAAATGAGCAGATGATTTTCATTGAAGCTTATTCTCACAAAAGAATTTTTGAAAATCTAATGAACACAGACTAGAGATTTAAAATTAATCTGGTTTCTATGTTTGTGAAAAATTTGCATAATTATTTTTCTTTACATAATCAAGCCAAGATTTAATACCAAGATGTAGGCTGTGTACCAGAAGGAGACATTGAATTTCAAAACATTATATATCGCATATGACTACTTTTTT
>NW_004524694.1:6001473-6003138 GCF_000260255.1 Octodon degus | reverse complement strand
GCGCCCTCAACGCCCACACTAGCACTCTGCTAGTGTTATCTTGTTTGTCTCTTAGATTGCTGCCTTGCTGGGAAAAGTGTTCCCCAAGATCACAAAACAACATAGACCTGCTTTTTCACTCTGGTTCATCTTCCATAATTATATGCTTTGTCCTGAAATCCAGTTTATTTGCATCAGCCAGTTCACCCTTCTTTGGGGCAAGCATAGGGATCTTACTCTGAAGCAACTTCGGATTACTTGCATTTTGTTAGGTACGCCTGTTTAAAGTAAGCAAAATAGATGTCAGTAAAAGTTGTAATTGTTTATTTTCATTATAAGATATTCTGTCCTTGGGCATCAGGGGATTACTATACACTTGATCACAATGCTGCCCACAATTGTACCAGTGTATTGAAAAGAACTGTATACATCTTTTAAAAATGAACTAATATATAAATGTTCCTGTAGCCGTAAGAATTTATTTAATGCAAAATAAACCAAAGGTATTAAAATGTCAAATATTTCTAAGTATAAGGTAAATTGTATCAGAGTTTTAATTCTACAAAACTATTTTTGTTTTCAGGACAGAACTGTAATTAGTGAGACTATATAAATTTCATTGTTAATTCCTTTATGTAAAACATATGCATTTTCCTTTGAAAACATTTTATGTAAGTGCTAACCTACTATGTTTAATATCTTGTAGATATATAAGCTAAAATGTATTATTCAGGTATAATACATAAAATAAATAAAAAACAAAATGATAAGAAAATTTAATTTTTATTTACAAAAAAAGTGGATTAAAATGAATTAGCTAAAATATTAAGATGGGCAAAGTCCTTAGAATGGAAATTTTATCTTGTCTCATTAAAACCCACCCTTTCTTTCAGGACAAAGACTAACTTAGAAAGTATCTAGTGAGATTTCATGTCATTAAAATAGAATGTGTTGTTTATCTGACCAGCTTAAGTGAAAAACATAACCACCCCTCACTCGAAGATGTTTCAGTAAACAATTATGTTTTTGCATCATTGTCATTTTTTAGCATTACTTTTTATCTCTGCAAATAACTGACTAGTTCAGCCCTGGGTCAGCAGCTTTCTCTGCTGTACTGTCATCATCTACTCCTGTGACAACAGTCATACATAATGTATGGACAACAGTGCTGTCAGAGAATGTAGACAGTGCACCAAGCTTATCAAAGCGTGGATATTAGTCCTAGATCACTTCATGAACAACTCATTGACAAATGTCTTGGGTTATTGCAGTGCATGGGAAGTTTTCTTCTTTTTTTTCCAACAGTGTGAAGTCAACTGATGAATGAGCCTTTGGCATTGCATTATCTAAGGTTCTAGAAATGTCTTTCTTTACTTATATTTGTGTGGGAATTAGAAATTTACACCTAGCCTGGTGAGTGTGTGGGAGAGCTTCCTGCTACACTGAGCCAGCAGGACATGCTGGACCCAGTCCAGGCACAGCATAGGTGAGACTCTCTTCTATCCTCTTGGGACCGCACCAACACTACGCAGCACCCGCTCCAACCCGCCTGCCAAGTGAGAATTTCTGCCACGTTCTGGGGACCACCAGATCCAATTCTAGCCCAGGCCCTGTGAGTGTGGGGGAAAGTTTCTGGCTACCCTGAGCTGGCAGGACCTGCTGGTCCCAGCCCAGGCTCAGCTTGTG
>NW_004524694.1:5996012-5997215 GCF_000260255.1 Octodon degus | reverse complement strand
AAGCCTTTATATTGAAGTGGATGGCACTTGAAGATATACTCACAAGTGAAATAAACCAGACACAATGTTTAAATATCTTATAGTTACTCTAGTATAAGAATTCTAAAGTAGAAATACAAATAGAAATTTATAATACAACGAAAAGGAAAGCAAGTACTTGAGGACTAGACAATGAAAACACAGCAAGGAGAAGAACTAAGAAACATGACAGTGGCAAGCCATACTGTTATATGTACAAGATGGGCAAGGCAATGATCCTGAGACTCTTCAGAAGATTGTTGAATCAGGTAGATAATTGGAATGATGCTCACCCTGACTAACTGTATATACTGACACCTGTAAACTTAGCAACTGCACTGAAAATGGCAACTTGTAATAGTAGGTTCATGCTTGCAGTGCTCATCATTCTGGTCTTCGGAATACTGGCTGCTTGTCATGACATGCCAGTTGTTTCTATGCTGTCTCTCAGGTAGATGATTGTTCAAAAGGAAAGGGGTGGTGAATGAAGGCAGGAGACAGGAAAAGGAATGTTTCGGGACTATCCTGCTACAATGTTGTATATGGTTAGATTTCTGGACTTATGTGTAAACATAAGAGTTATATAATTCTTTATGCCTATTTTAAAAATATATTTTAATATTTTGTTTTTCATCATATACTATACTGACTTAAAGTTTGATATATCAATACTTGATGTAAAATACCTGTTCCATGTTATGCCTAATATGTTTAATTTTCAGACACATAGTGAGGTTAAGCTTAACAGCCTAGGTTGTATGGTAATAACAATAAGCTTGCCTTCTGGAAGGTTAACAACTTAACTTTGCAGATCAAAATTAGAGAAAAAGGAGGGCATCAAGGAAAGCCAACATTTCGGCCCTAGCCTTCCAAGGTCAATAAAGACTCAGGACATATGAGATCTTGTTCTGTAACGTGATGTAACTCAGTAGTTTACCAAATTTTCTGATCAAGGAGATTATGGGGCCAAAAAGGAAAGTGATTGAAGATGTAGGGTGTGCCTAAGGAGAGTTACATAGAGAGAAAACATTCTCAGGCTTTCACAGGGAGCACATTGGCCAAGCAATGTCCGTGGCTCATCCACATGGCTGACACTGGCAAAGGATCTACAATTTGAGGTACAGGATCTCAGGATAAATCCTGAGGGAATTTGACTGACCTTATCAGATCCAAAAACAACTCTTG
>NW_004524694.1:5994166-5995535 GCF_000260255.1 Octodon degus | reverse complement strand
GTCAATAAAATTATGGAAAATAAAGAAAATGAAAAAAGTGAATATAAATAAAAAAGAAAAGAAACGAAATTGACCCCTAGTCCAGCGCTTTGAAGCCTAGGCTGAATTATAGGCATGTAGTAAATATTAGGTATATTGTGCTTTAGATTTGCTCATTTGTTACAGGATCTGTGATGATTAAGCTTGATGGTTAGCTTGATTGGCTTTAGAACCACTAGGAGATTAGTAACACATACCTGGATGTGCCTGGGTGTGTAGGTTACAGCCTTTGGGCCCTGGTCCTTGGTTTGGCTTTTTCTGCTCTCTGGATGCTACCAGTGAACAAATTTCCACCACCATACTGTTTCTTTCTTGGAGCCACGGTGCTATGCACTGCAATTTCTGAAACCGTGAACCAAAGTAGATCTTTTTCTCCTTTTAGATGTACACCAGGTATTTTTTTTTCAGCAAAAGAAAGGTGATTGCAGTATACAATGTGAGTCTAATATTATGATGATTACTGAAGATAAAATGGAAAATGGATATTTTTTCCTTCAAAATTTCATGATACTGAAATAGGAGCAAACAATAATAGATAAGTACTTCACAAAAAAAAAATGGTGAGCTGCAATTATTAAGCATACTTCTGTGTTGATATATTTGTTTCCTTTTACTATTCTCCAAACATTTCAGACAACTCAAATCAGGCTCTTGGCAAACCTGAAATTCAATTTCAGTCATGTCTTTTACTTTTTGACAAGATTTTCAAAGGAGAAGGTGGATAGGCAGAGGGGCGGGGGTCTTAGATCTGATACTGCTCTCCCTATGGCATGACAGCTGACACCTCTCACAATCCCCTTCCCATGCTGCTCCATTACTCCAGGTCATGGAGGAATCAAAGTCAAATCTCAAAGGCTGGCAAGATAGTTCAGCAGACTAAGCCCTGGTTAGGCAAGCACAGGGGCCAGGGCTCGATCCCAGGCACCACATACCACACCTACCCTGCCCTCGGGCACACTGAGCGGGTGACCAAGTCTGAGCACTGTGGCACACATCTGTAATGCCAGAGCTGATGAGGGTGAAAATGGGAGGATCACTAGGAGTCTGAACTGTGTAGTGAGATCCTATACCAAATACATTTTTTTTTTTTTTTTACAAAAGAAAAGAACAAATCTCAAGGTGGAGATTTGTACCTGAGTTTTATTGTCCTGAACTGTTTCTCTTTCTCCAGTGTCTTCCTTCTGTCTCCACAGAATCCTGTAGCACTTGTGGGGAGCTTCCAACCTCGTCCCACTTTTTAAAAACTACCTTTTTATCCTGGTTTTTCTTTCATATCTTTCTTTCCATCCCTATGAATTCCACATTAAGAAAACAATCAAATAAAAACAAA
>NW_004524694.1:5985584-5992974 GCF_000260255.1 Octodon degus | reverse complement strand
TGTTTTTTAAGGAAAAAAATCATTACCTTTCATGACAAGTAGTGCGAATTGATTTGAATGATAGATTTGATTTAATTTAACTTTTGCTCTCTCAAATTTATGCTCACTAAAGAATTCTTCTGGGGTTTTAGGAATCAACTTGACATCATAATGTCTTTATAGTTAAGTGGGGAACAGGAGTTTCTCTGTTCATTTAGCATAGCTGAAAGTAATGAATCTAGATATTCAATAGGAATGGACTACGCCAGGGCACAAAGGAAGAATTCACTATTTTCTGTGGTAATTTGTTATTCTTTGTGCTATGTAGTTTTGATCCATGCAAACTTCTAGGATGTTTGTTTTCTTTCTTCTTGTATACAAGTACATCAAGTAGGTGAGGTGATGAATGTAGATAAAGTGATGACAGTGCTACACCCGACCTCCATTTCTATTTGGGTACAGGACAGGGATAAGAATGGTAGAAAATACTACTATGCACAGAGTGTAGCAGTCTTTGCCAGAATCTTTCCTGGGCCCATGCTTCATAAGCTTTGGAATTGTTATGGTTTGTGTCTAGTTGTCCCCTCAAAGCCTTATGCTGTCATGAGGTGGGGATCTCTAGAGTTTGAGATTCATAATCAAGGCTGGAATTATAGGTTTTAGTACTGCTGGGATTATGGCTGTGAGTACTGCACGTAGCCTGGGGTGGATAGCCTGCATGTAACTTAAGGGAGACAGACTTCTTCTCTGTAGCCATTGTTGCTGCTATTCTTCCCTTTTGCTCTTTTTCTTTGGCACTTCCATTAACTGATGCCCTCTACCATGTGTCAGTCTGCCTTGGAGCCAGCTTAGTATGGAATGAAACCTCCAGTAACTGTGAGCAAAACTAATCTTTCCTTCCTTTATTTTAAGTGTGAGTTATTTGTCCCAGTAAAAAGAAACATAACTAAGACAGAATTTGTTCTAGGAGTGGGGTTGTTGTTGTGACTAAACTGCACCATGTGGATTGCAATCTTTTGGGAATGACTTAAGGGAAGAGAGAGGAAAGGTTTGGAGAGGTTGCTCACTAGTGAAGAGCTGGAAGGCCTTCAGCTTTTCTATAGAGGAGATTCTGCTTAGAGCTCAGAAGACCAGAATGCTGATAGATATCCTACATATAAAGACGAGGATGGGGAGATATCTGCTTAGAAGAAGGACTACATTGGTTGTTGAACTCCAAAAGGTATCTGTTTTGGCTTGACAAAATCTTTGTCTGTATTTTGCTCATGTCCAATGCTTTGCCTGAGAGTGAATTTAAGCATGGCGGACTAAATAATCTTTCAAAAACAAAATTTTCAAAGCAGCCATATATTGAGGGAGTGGCATGGTTGTTGTTGGTAGCATTTAGCCATATTTATGTTGATAATCAAGAGCAAAGAGCCCAGCAGGATGATATAAAATGTGAGTTTGGCTGCAAAGGAAGCACCAGAAAGTCTGTGGACTGCAAAATAGAGCTGAAAGGATCTCCATTGCCAAGAACAAACAAGAGAATTGAAAGGATATCCTGAGGGCCTCACTGAAGGTAGGAGGTCTCCACCCTTTGCAGTCTCAGAATTGTATAGTTCAGGGACTTTGCTTGAGTGGAAAGCTGCTGAGCCCCATGTTCCAGAATGGTGGCAGTGGCCATACCAGGTTCCAAAATGGCACCAGCATGGAGAATTTTTCCTTCAGAACTAGGGTCAAAGTGCTCAGCAATTTAGACACTCGACCCCTACAGCCAAGAGAGAAAGAAGACTGGTTACTGCTCCAGCTGGCAGCAGACCTTGATATCATCCACGTGGCATTGGTTTTAGGTGCATTAAGAATGTAGGAGTTCTGAGGTTAAGAAGGTTTCCATCTAGATTTCAGAAGAAAGCCTGGGAGGCCAGGCAGTGTGCCCCTGAGAGGGCAATGTGTAAAGCTATGAGTGAGAATCCTATTCACTGGTAAACTCCAGAAGTTTGGAAAAGACAGTAATGTGGATCATCTAAGGGAAAGTGCAAAGAGGGAGCAAAGCCAGCCTAAGACAGAAGCTATGGTAGCTACCACCACAAGTGCCATAGGGGAGGAGCCACATGGAACTCACAATTTGCAACAGAAGACTTCAAATATCCCACATGGATGTATAGGACTTAATATATGTCCTTCTGGATTTTGGATTTGGTTTGATCCCAATGCTTGGTATCCTGCAGTGTTTACCTTTTGGAATGACAATGTTTATCTTGTGCATTGAATGTTGGAAGTGTTTAAGTTTCTTTTCATTTGCTCAGGGGCTCACAGCTAAGAGTTTGCCTTAGATCTTGGAGGAGACTTGGGACTTGGACTTTTCGGAAATGCTAACTGTTGGAAATTTGGCAACTATTAGAGATGAACTAATATGCCTTTTGCACAAAGGGATGTGCATGAGACCTTTGGAGCCCAGGTGTGGAATGTTATGGTTTGTGTTTAGTTGTCCCCTCATGCAGTCATGAGGAAGGGACTTCTAGAGTTTGAGATTAATTCATAACCAAGGCTGGGATTATGGAACTTAGTACTGCTGGAATCATGGGTGTGCTGCACCCAGCCTGAGGCTGATAGCCTGAATGTGACTTAAGGGAGGCAGACTTCTCTATAGCCATTGTTGCTGCTACTCCTCCCTTCTGCTCTCTCTCTTTGTCACTACCATGAACTGTTGCTCTTTTCCATATGCCAGTTTGCCTTGGAGCCAGATGAGTATAGAATGAAACCTCCAGTAACTGTGAGCTAAATAAACTCTTTTTTCCTTCATTTTGAATGTCATTTGTCCCAGAAATGAGAGAAAAGTAACTGAGACAAGAATCAAGACATCAAGAGAACCAGTAGTTCTACAACCTGCACTTGCTTATGACTGTGCCAAGAGAGCGTAAGTCCTATTTCCATTTTCTATCACTTGCTTCTGAATCAAAATTGTCAAAGAAGCCATCTACATTATGTCCATAAACTTGAGAGAAGGCTTTGGAAATGTGGTTAGGTTTGTAATATTCACATACAATTGCATTGCAAGCTCAGAATGGAATTTTAAAAGTGAGCTCATATCTGTAAGAGAAAAGTGGCTTCCACAAACTTCTTTGGACCCTGGGTGTAAACCAGGAACACCACCCTCCCTCAGTCTAATGCATGAGTGGAACATGCAGATACTTGCATCTTATGGTAATGGAGGGAGATGTCTAGGTCCAGACCAGGAAGAAACCAGCCTACACAGGGCTATGGCTTTACCACATTCCGTCCCCACTCCATTCCATGATGAGGACCATAGCAAGTCTAAGCTCCATGGGAGGCTGAAGGAAGGCCAAAGGACACCTCCATCTTCCTTAAGATAGCTGTATATGAGTCCTTTTTGATTTTTGATCAAAATAAATCACCTCCTTGAATTTGCTCAGCTACGAGCAAAGAAATCTATGTGTAAGATTCTAAACAGCTGTAACACTATACATAACTAAAAGCAAAAATTGTGTAAGTATAATTGAAACTATTATGCAAAGAAATTTGGCCTGTCCCACAATGATTTTAATGCCCTTTTCCAACTGAGTCATCGGTCACTGCCACTCCACTGGCCCAGGAAAAATAAGACTGAATCAAATAGCAGTAGCGGGAAAAATGCAGGAACCAGTGATATTTGCAAAACACTTTAATAACCACCTCTGTCCCAATTCAACCTTATAAGTACTCAAACATGGCTTTATATCTTGCCTTTGAGCACTTGAAAATATGATTGCTATCCTTGATTTGTTTTAGCTCATAAATGACATTGACAGTTATCTAAATTATGTGGCTAACTCACTGATTTAAACAGATGACTCTAGTGGTTAGTTTTATAATTTTTAAAAAATTCTGACATCCTCCCAGTACATCAGAAAAATGAGTATTATTTGAAGAATAGAAGAATAACAAGTATTTTGATAGTGCACAGTCTTATTTTTCTTGCATGACTTCTAATATAGTTCAGTGCTTGGACTAGAAAGATAACAAAATTTAGAAACATATCTATGTCTTGTGTTCAGAAAAGAACATCTAATCATCCCCCCAAAGTAACCTATGACACAGACTCTGTGGTTGTGCCTGACTTAGAGCAAAGCTGGCCTTTCCTTAATTAAACAATAGATGCAAATGCCATATTAAGCGATTTGTCGGGAGGGGGAACGTGGCTTTTACCGAATGCGATCACAGCAGTGCCATTTACAGCTTGAAGACAGCTACAAGTAAGTACTGGTCCCTCTAGATGGTCAGCAGCTCTGCAGCTGCCCGATGGTCATGGACTCTTTTTTTTTAAAAAAAAAAGAGAGTAAAAATTTGCATCAAAAAAGAAAAAAATAAAAGTAATACAAATTTTCACTTAAAAAAGTAATATGCATTTTACAGTATTTGTTATAATACATAGTGTTGTCTTCCAACCAGTTATTCATATAACCAGATATATGCATGTAAAATTGGAAGAAGAAAGAAAAAGAAAGAAAGAAATGTATAAGAAATTAAAAAGAGAAAAAGTTAAAACAACTGAAAAGAGGAGGCAAACCAAATGAAAGCACTAACTCTCTTCCCAGTCATGGACTCTTTTGTGTTGACTCAGGGACCATCTATCTATCTCTCAGGCTTCCTTCATTTTGTCACTAGAATCTGTGACAAAATTTTATTTTATCAGCAAAGCCATTTGGAACTCCAAGGCCTGACTTTTCCCCTCATCACATGTGGGGTGGCTAAGCACACTGAACAAACATACTTAAAGTCTGTGGCAGAAATACAATGTGAGGAAGAGGCAGGTCTTCTCTGAGAAATTCATAGCACACAGTGACATGTTTCTGCCACTGGTCAAGTAGAATCACTTGAATAGATTCTGGTCTCTCTTGTTACTTCGGGTCCATGTCCAGCCACAAAGAGATAACTGAATTAAGAAATTAAAGACTCATTTCATTAATATTGGAAGAAAAGAAATGAACAATTGATCATTTTATCAATTGTGTCAATCAAAAAGAAAGTGTGTATAAATCAATACAACATATTGTTTCCTTAGTGTGAGAACCTGAAATAGTAAATAAAATCTGAAAAGTACAACAGATATAGTGAAAGGGAGGATAGAAACTGCTCAAAGGGAATGATGGGATGGGAAAATGGGAAAAGAAAGAAAAAAGGGAATTATATATTATGTGCAGAATAGTTTAGATAACTGTACTACTAATTTCTATTTGTTAATTGAAAGGAATAGTGAATGCTTAATTTTATACCAATTTTACATGCTTATAGCTGGTACCCTGAACAACTACTTTGAAGACAACAATTGCAACATAATTACCATTTTTGAATTCCTATCTTGTTTTCTGAAATTCTTTATTGGTTCTAAATTTTATTATTTTTATTCTCTTTAAAATAAAATAATTTCGTTAGATCCTATCACTGTTCTCTAAAGATAAACTCTTACTGTATTGACATTCAATTTTCTAAAATTATTTTTACTTCTACATGTTTGCATCACCTGATTGCATCCATCATGGGGTGCTGGCATGTGAACATAACATATCTTAATTCTTTTTAATTTCCTTCCCCTCCTCTCTTTACCCTCTCGCTTGGTCCCTTCACTTTTGAAACAGGTCTAGTGCCCTGTTCCTACTAGCTACCTTTCATTATGCTCCTTAATTGGTTTATACTTTGGGTCTCTCAGGTAAAAGATACTATGTAAGAGTAAACACATTACTCTGTGTTTCATGTTGGCTGGATCACAGATATTCAGTCACATACAACTCTAGATGCTTCAATTCTCTTTGGAAAAGATGAACATTTTTACCTGGAGGATTGTAGATTCTGAGTATTTTCTTCTCCATATGAGAGAACAAGACTAACTTTCCCAGAAAGAAATCTGCTAATAGTTTGTTTCCAAATGCACCCCTTCCCTGGGTTTCCAGACTAACCTTACACTATAGGGTTTGGCGGTGTCAAGCCTCCTCAACTGTGTAAGACAAATCAAGGCCCTTTCTGTCTTCCTACACCCCTCTCTCTCAGGTGAGAACACTTGGGAAGTTCCACATCTATGAATCCAACTACATACACTAGTGTGTTTAGCTGTGGATATTCACAAGGGTTCAGAGCGTGTTTGTTTTTTATAAAGTGTGCTCACTAATGGGACATTGACTTTTACTAACAATATGACCACCGGCAGAGGCTATGCAGAAATGTCAGTAATGATTTTCAAAAATGCCAACCACGTGATGAGAAAACTATGTTTTGGCATGTGTCAGTCAGACCTCCTACTGATCACTGAGTAATATTATCAATGTTTCAGTAATCCTGTGTATGTAATACAATTCAATGGAAACTCTGCACACAAAGTCAATTGAGTTTCCTTAATTAGTTACATTATTTGAATAATGTCATACATTGCTACAAGAAGCAGGATGCTTTCTGCAGATTCTGGAAGGTTCTAGTATCCTCCCTAATGTTGCCTTACATGACTCCTTTTCCTGGAACTGTTTCTACTTTTTAAACTTTTGTGTTATAATGTAGTTTCAATTATAAGTAGAGTACGGGAAATGAGTCTGAGCATACTGTTAGAACGTTATGGAAACCAAAGTTGGTCATGGAGCCAAATTTGAAATAAGTTCTACCCGAAACCAATAAACTTGCTGGTGTCTAAAGAAAAGGAGTCTTTGTGGAGGAGCATGCTTTTAACTTACATTTGGGCAAATGAAATATGAAAGATTTATTACCCTGAAGTTTTAAGTAAAATATGTTTTATCGGACTTTTGATATTATAAAGGCTATTCTATTTCAGGCCTCAAGTGCTTCTGTCCAGAGACATAGGTTGAATGACTATCTACAAAAGTTCTAACACAAGTTTCTAAAGTATATTTTTTCTTTATTTTTTATCTTCACTTAAAAATTTGTCATCTACTCCACAGCCTTGCAATCTGACTTTACTTAAAACATTTATTTATTCACTACTCAATTTTTTGGGGAAATAGAGGTAACACCTACTTGACTTCTTTGAAAGTTAAATTAGATGTTTTATATAAAGTGATTCTTTTTTTCTTCCTTTTTATCCCATAATTTTATTGATAAAAAAATAGCAATGAGACAGTTTCAAATCAAATTGGTAGGACAGTTTCAATAACTAACACATTGCATACATTCTTCACAGTGATTAATTGCTGTACAAGAAGCGGACATGATATCCTATTTAAAAACACCATTAGAACAAATCCCTCTATTCATTAAGAGAATGTAACTATATATCTATCCTAACTACTTTGAACACACAGATACAAAATGGACATTCATCTGTATACACTTTTCTTGTTAAGTTCCGTTATTTGAATATTATAGGTGTGGAAACTCAGCAAAATAGTCCAAAAGAGTCCAGTAGTCCATAATAGTATTGGGTCTTCTG
>NW_004524694.1:5984296-5984700 GCF_000260255.1 Octodon degus | reverse complement strand
TTCATTCACCACCTCCTTCTTTTTGAACAATCATCTACCCTAGAAACTTCATAGCAGCAACTGGCATGCCATGACAAGCAGCCCGTATTCAGAAGACCAGAATGACAGCATGAAACTACTATTACAGATTACCATCGGCAGTGCAGTTGTTTGGAGCATAATAAGCTCCTGATAGAAGCTGAAACTCTTAGGTTTTTTTTTAAAAAAAACTAATCTTTACTAATATAAAATTTTTAATATGCACTTGAAAACTCAAGTCATCCTGATAGGCTTTACTCACTGACACATAAATGAAAAGAAAATACTATTTGATATTGATTAATAATATACAGGAAGTTTGAATAATATAAAAATCTCAAAGCGATGACTCTGTGATTAATACATTTTGTTCAAATAAATGAGAG
>NW_004524694.1:5974523-5975627 GCF_000260255.1 Octodon degus | reverse complement strand
GTTAGGATAGATATATAGTTGCATTCTCTTAATGAATAGAATTATTTGTTCTAATGGTGTTTGTAAGTAGGATCTCAAGTCTGCATCTTGTACAGCAATTAACCACTAAGAAGAATATATGCAGTATATTATTTGTTGAAACTGTACTTCTGATTTGATTTGAAACTGTCTCATTGCTGTTTATCAGTAAAATTTTGAAGAAAAATTAAAATAAACAGTAACTGTTTTTTATTTTTTTCACATCCTCAGGAATCTTCCTCCAGTCATTAGTGAGTGTGGTTATGGTAAATATTAATTTTTCAAATTTCAGAAATAGCAACAGCAGTACCTGGTGCTGTTAAGCATCGCTTACTTCTATTTATCTTAAATAAAATAATAGATAGTTAACAACAAATAGGTCAGCAAAGTTATTCCTTCTTTTATCATTTTAATTTCACCTGTTGCTATGAACACACATTACTTTTAAACTAAAACTATTAGGCAAATTAAAAGTAGAAACTAGTCCATATATACGCATTGCTACATTCTGTGCTCACCGTACTCTCAGCACTACCGAGGCACAACAAGAATTTGTTTTCACACTTCTTTAATAATTGCTGACTAAACGTATTGTAATTATGATGCATATACAATCAGAAAACCTTTAGAAAAGAAAACTCACATGATTACCTGAAGTGAGTGTTCTGGGTGATTCTCTCATCTGGAAATCTCAATATGGTGAGAAATTCCTATAAGTCTTAGTAATCACAATGTGAGTTATTAACACTGACTGTGATGCATCAGCAGGACTAGGAAATGTGTGCTAAAAGGCAAGTGCAGTAAAGCTGTAGTTGAAACCATGGCACGCGCGAGGTCTGCATGGAAACTGTCATTAAAAGGAGAACGTGTCATCCACAGGAAATATTATAAAAACAAGAAACTTAAATAGGGACACATAAAATAAAAAATCTTGTGCCCTTATAAAATTAAAATACTTGCTTTTACAGCTTTGGCTATTGTGTGGTCCGAGTAGTGTATTCTTCTTTTATTTCAATTTTTCCTTGGTAATATAATTCATATTTTCCTTGAACTCTTCTTGTTCTTCTTGTTTTTCTTGTTGTTCTT
>NW_004524694.1:5963771-5974137 GCF_000260255.1 Octodon degus | reverse complement strand
CTTGGACAGGATCTCAGTTTGTAGCTTGAACTCATAGGGATCCTCTTATTTTCAGCCTCCCCAGAGCTGGGATTACAACATGCGCCACCGCATCTGGTCTCATTGGTCAGCTCAGGGTGCCCTGGGGGTGGGGCCAGGGTTCATGTGGTGCTAGGGATCAAACCTTGGTCCCTGCTTTTGTATATGCAGGCAATTAGTCTGCAGAACTATCTTGCCCTCTTGGAACTGTTTTTCTATTGACACTTATTCGGTAGCCCAAGCAAAAGTAAATAAAATAGTTTACAGCCTATTTTTAAACATATACATTTACATCATATTTTACTCTAAATGTAATTTCTTCTCACTTCCATTGACATCATATGTATTTTTTATTTTCATATTATCTAGGATTGATGGACTCCCAGCACCAGATGATGCACACCAGATTCTGCATATAATTTTGATATGAATGTCCATATAGTGTATGAACTTGCATGTAGAACACAGAAATGGTTTAATTTTGATGCTATGGTGTAATAGATATGCAACATTTGATTTTTCAAATTATTATTAAATTTGTATTTACATGTGAAGTTTTAAAAACATACATAATACTGACCAAATTTAGCAGTAAGATTTGAAAGGTTACTCGATGGAGTAACATATCCAAAGAAAATCTGAGTAATCAAAATAAGAATTTGAATTACATTAAAATGTATTTAAAGTGCTATTGGATTTACTTGCTTAATAAGATTTATCAATATCTTTAAATACTTTTTTCTCTGTATTGTATGAAAAAGCATACTTAATCATGGTCTAGAGCATATGTTGAGTCAATAATAGGCTCACTAAATACTTAAAGAAACAAAAGCAAAACCAGATAGCCCAAAGGCAGACTAGATAGGTCAAAGGCTGTCCAGATAGCTCAGTGGATTAAAACACCTGCTTAGGCAGATATATGGGCCAAGGTTTGATCCCTGGAGTGCTGTGCCACCCCTGCTGCTGGGACATGTTGAAGTAGTAACTAAGACTGGGAGTGGGGGTGTGCTCCTGTAATCCCCTTGCTTTGAAGGCTGAAAACAAGAGAATCACTATGAGTGCAATCTGCGTAGTGAGACCCTTAGACCCTGTACTAAATACAAAATGAAAGAAAGAAAGAAAGAAAGAAAGAAAGAAAGAAAGAAAGAAAGAAAGAAAGAAAGAAAGAAAGAAAAAAGAAAGAGAAATATGGCTGGTATACTTTCTAATAGAAAATTGATAGAAGTATTTCCTCTAATTATGGGCCAAAGAGGAAAGTGATCAATGATGTAGAGTGTGCCTAAGAGGAGTCACATGGAGAGAAAACATTCTCACAGGCTTTCACAGAGAGCACATTGGCCAAGCAATGGCCATGACTCATCCACATGGCTGACACTGACAAAGATTCTACAATCTGAGGTACAGGATCTCAGGATAAATCCTGAGGGGATTTCACTGACCTTATCAGACCCAAAAGCTACAACTCTTGTTGCGTAGGTCCTGCTTTACCTTGGTCTTAACTATCCAGCAGAAAAGTATAAAAATGAAATATAAGAAGTAAAATCATGCTATTATGTTGAGCTGTAGGGGACTTAGGTCAACAATTTCTGACATTCCCAGTCAAGCGGAAGACCCAATACTATTATGGGCTACTGGACTCTTTTAGAATATTTTGCTGAGTTTACACACCTATAATATTCAAATAACGGAACTTAACATGAAAAAGCTATACAGATGAATGTCCATTTTGTATCTGTGTGTTGAAAGTGGTTAGGATAGATATATAGTTACATTCTCTTAATGAATAGAGGGATTTGTTCTAATGGTGTTTGTAAATAGGATATCATGTCCGCTTCTTGTATAGCAATTAACCACTCGGAAGAATGTATGCAGTGTGTTAATTATTGAAACTGTCCTACCAACTTGATTTGAAACTGTCTCATTGCTATTTGTCTATCAATTAAAATTATGGGAAATAAAAACATATTTCCTCTAAGAAAATTTACGAGAATCTAATCACATAACCTCATCACCGATGGGAATAAAAAAACTGGCATAACTCTTATTAGATCATATTGTCTGAGCATGGAGTATTCTCCAAAGCTTCATGCATTGGAAATTGGGGATCTTTGAAAGATGAATCCTGTAGGGATTTGTTTTTTGGCCTCACCTCAGACACAATGCCTGGTTGCTGGGAGTGATTAAGTTTCGTGAGAACAGATTTTAACAGTGTGAAGATGCCATACCTGCCTGATCTTTTCCATGCATCACTGTGTCCCACACAGCCAGGCGGCCTTTGCCAGGACCCCGCCATGCTGTCAGGACCTTCCACCATGGAAAGGGAGCCGAGCGACTCTATTCCCTTTATGTGCAACCCAAGGAAGGTATTTTGATACAATGCACCAACTGAACTAAGACATAGGGCAACCTAATCCACTTAATATTGCTCAGAGAAAAAACCTTAGGTAATACCAGGAAACGGTATATTATTTTCTGTCAGTGAGAATGCATGATCCACTACGAATAGTTATATCCTAATACTCAGCATTCCAATGTAATGTATTAACTCAAAATTTTATTTCTTAATTTTACTTTTCTGCATAATATTTATTTCATAAAAGAAATCAAGTCAGCATTACTAGCATCCTATGCCCACAAATCATTATGCTGATATACTAATAAGCATATACAAAATTTTATCACACTATACAACAGATACTGTAAGATGATATTATTGTCCATAAATTTTAAATATAAAGTTCTATGCAAGAATTCACTTATAGATTTTGTAAGTGTCGTAATGATTAGTAATGTCCATGGAGAAATGGAAAACTGTAATTTGGCATTATTCTTATTAACTCAGCAATAATGTGATTGAAATATTAGTGTATGTGTTGCCAAAGTGAACATATGAACTAAACTGAAATAGGCACATGAAACAAGAAAGTCATAGCTACCTATAACTGGGTACTCGCAAAATAAATCTTCAAAATTGGTTATTGAAGCTGTGCACAAAGAATGGTAGGCTTAAATACTGGACTAAGTGAACATAAATGCTTTAGAGTATAACCTCTTTTTTTTTCTCAGAGTTCTCCAAAAAGGTGGATTTCTAAATTGAGAAATAGCGGCAAGAAATTACCAATCAAAACCCCTCAACAGGAATAACATAATACTGACATCCAGTGGACACTTTGACCAATTGCAGAGAGACGTTGATTGCAGATTGCACAAAGCTGCATCAGTGAATGGCTTATCATTAGTATTTAATTTTATTTATCCAGGTAGGAAGCGATTTCCTTATTGATCATAATATAAGTGACAAATGTTAAGGTTGCAGAATTGCATACAATTAATGTTTGCTCTAGTAACTCCCAGATTCTCTTTCAGAGTGACAAATAAAAATAATGTACATTCAAATATCCTCACTGGTCAATTCAATATTTACATGAAAGTAGCTGGTGATAGTTCACATTTAATAAATGAGGTGATGAATAAGTTTGGATTTTCAATTTGCTTTTGCAAATTGTTTTTTCATGTGTCCCTTTGAATACAAGGTTCCATTTGTAGCTGAGGCACATGTTTTCTTTAAAAGAGCCAGGTTCATATAGTTAAAAATTCATTGTCACATAATCATACTTCATGCAAATTACATTCCCATTGCTGGTTGGCAGTGCAAACTTTTCTCATAGAAGTTACACATGGGTCTAGGCAGCTGGAGCAGCTGGCATACAGAAGCTGCTGTTTGTGGTAGAGAAAGAAAGAGAGAGACAAACTTGAAGAGTATCTTATGGTAGAGAAACGCTATAGCCCACAAATGGCCAGACTTCTGGATACTGCAGAGAGAGAAAGGAGAGGCAACAAGGGTCAAGATATGATATGGATCTGTACAAATAAAGCACAATGAATATATCCATTATACCTCTCATATATATACTAAAACCCACAAATCTTCAAACTAATAAACATTACATTGGCAAAATCAGCCACCATCAACAGTTAACCTTAGGAGGCAGGAAATGCTGCTCGCCATGTGCCCACTTAGGGAGGAAATGGACTGACATCGGCACACAGAGAATGAACACTCCTGTGTCTCTGCTTCTATGTCTTCCTTGGTGAGTCTTCCAATATTCCACATGTTTCAGGTCTGAACATTTTAATTCATGTAGTAAATAACTCTTAGACAAATGATTCTTATCTTTTTACTTAATTTTCTTTATTTTTTAAAGAGAATACAAAGGAGTATTAAAAATTACAAATGATGCAGAATTTCAATTAAAAAATAATATAAATTTCACATGATTTGTTGTAACGCGCAGTGCTGCCTTCCGAGTAGGTGCTCACTTTACCAGATACAAGTATGCAAAATTGGAAGAAGAAAGAAAAAAAGACAAGAGATAAATATAAGAAATTAAGATGAGAAAAAGAACAAACAATTGAAAAAAGGAGAAAAAACAAATTAAGCAATAACTGCTCCTTTCTATACACCAGCCCAAATCCATAGTACAGTTGTCCAAAGCATCCTGCTTACATCCATAGCTATATCTCTTTCCCCACTCTCTCCTGTCCTCCTCAACTCAGGAATTACTTTCTTTTGAATAGGTTCATTCCATTTTCCCAGGATCTACTGTACCCTTCAGATTTTATCTTCTCTTTCAGGTTCTCACACTAGCAAAATAGTACAACATTTGCACATGCAGGTCTGATTTATTTCACTTGAGGGTATGGTCTCTAGTTGCATCCATTAGCAGATAAAAGCTTCAATTTCATCCTGTTTTATAGCTGGATAATACTCCCCTGTGCAAAAATACCATGTCTTCTTTATCCATTCCTCAGTTGATGGGCATTAGGGCTTTTTCCAAGATTTAGATATGACATACTGTGCTGCTGTACACATGGGTGAACATATACCGCTGTGTTATGTTTTCAGTTCTTCTGTAAAAACACCCAGAAGCATAAGAGCTGGTTTGAATGGGACCTCCAATCCTAGCTTTTGAAGGACTCTCCACACTGATTTCCACAGTGCTTACACAAGTCTTCACTCCCACCAACAATGGAGAAGCATTCCTTTCCCACCACAGTCCCTCCATCACTTCATATTGGCTGACTACTTCCTCCTCCTCTTCCTCCTCCTCCTCCTCCTCCTCCTCCTCTTCTTCTTCTTCTTCTTCTTCTTCTTCTTCTTCTTCTTCTTCTTCTTCTTCTTCTTCTTCTTCTTCTTCTTCTTCTTCTTCTTCTTCTTTTTTCAGAACCAGGGACTGAACTCAGGCCCTTGCACTTGCCAGAGAAGTGCTTATTCCACTGAGTCATCTCCCCAGCCCCTTGGCTGAACTCTTGATGTTAGTCATTCTTTCTAGGTTGAGATGGAATCTCAGTGTTGTCTTTATTTTCATTTCTCAAATGACCAATGATGTTGAACATTGCAACCAAATAGGATTCATCCCAGGAATGCAGGGATGGTTCAACTTATGCAAATTTGTAAATGTAATACACCACATTATACGGCCAAGAACAAAGACCACATGATCATCTTAATAGATGCAAAAAAGCTTGTAACAAAGTCCAACATTCATTCATGATAAAAAACCTACATAAAATGAGAATAGATGATCTATATCTCAACCTGATGAAAGCCATCTATGAGAAACCAACAGTCAACATCATACTAAGAAGGCAAAAACTGAAAACCTTCACTTTAAAATCAGGAACAAGACAAGGATGTCCACTGTCTCCATTCATATTCAATGTAGTTCTGGAAATATTAGCCAGGGCAATTATACAAGAGAGAGAAATAAAAGGAGTAAGGATTGGAAACGAAGGGAAATTATAATCATTTACAGATGACATGGTACTCTACACAGAGAACGCTAAATACTCCACCAAGAGTTTTACAGATTTAATCACCAAATTCAGAAATATAACAGAATACAAAATCAGCACCCAAAATTCAGTAGCATTTTTTATGCAAACAGTGAGAGCACTCAGACAGAAACTAGAGAAACCACTCCTTTATCAATAATATCCAAAAAAGGGGGCCTGCCCGTTAGCTCAGTTGTTTAAGTACCTGATTAAACAAAGCAGTCAGGCTCAGCTTGCTGTGGTTTAATGCCCAGAACTCACATCAAACCAGAAATGGCCTTAAGACATTCTGAGGCCGCCAAAAAAAAAACCTAATAATATTAAAAAATTGAAATATTTAGGAATCAATTTCACAAAGGAAATAAAATAATTATATCCTGAAAAATATCCTACTCTAAGAAAAGAGACTGAAGAGGATTTTAGAAAATGGAAAAATATTACATGCTCCTGGATAGGAAGAACCAACACCGTGAAAATGGCCACACTTTAAAATGGTTATACCAATTCAGTGCAAACCCAATTAAAATACTAATAGTATACCTCACAAAGCTAGAGAAAACTTTCCTCAAATTCATTTGGAAATAGAAGAGAGCCAGAGCATTAAAAGCAATCCTGGGAAACAAAAGAAAGGCAGGAGGTATCACAATCACTGACCTGAAATTATATTATAAAGCTACCGTGACTAAACCAGCTTACTTTTTTGTTTTAAGTCTACTCATTTTTCAGCATTATAGAGAGTACAAGCAAGGTTTTACCTAATATAAGAAATGATGTCAAACTTCAGGAACTCAACATGGCTATAGTCAAAATTATGATGTCACTCTTGAACTGTTTTATTTTCTTCCACAATTTCCTTTGTTTTTAAAAGACATGAGGTATGAGTTTAATGTGCCAAAATACTGATAAAAATCTTTGGAAACTTTGTACTACTCTTGACCTTGACTTAGAATATTTGGTTTTTGTTCTGGCTATTTACTCCAATAACACTTACTTGGTTTATTCACCTTTTTCACTCTGTATGACTAAACCTAATAACATTTCCTGTTCACAAGGAGAGTATTCCTGTAAGTTTATGGAAAAATTCTAAGTAAATTAAGTCAAATCCAACGTGTATAATATCAATTTGTAAGAATTCATGCTAGATTTTAACCTTTCATACTGAAGAAATTATTTATTGCTGTTAAACCTCAAGACAGACCTGAATTAAAATACATTGAAATGCATTTAGAAAATGCATTGTAGTAAAGAAAGTCAGCACAATAGATATAATGAATTTAATCATAGAATTTATTTATACATTGTATATAGCTATATTTGACTCATTCTATTTCTGTTTTGTTGTTTTTTAGTTGATGAGCTAACTCATGTCTTTATTTTGTTTAAGATAATTTGATTTAGGCTTTTGATCTCTCGTATCCAAATTCCAGAAAAAAATATTTCATTCTTATAATCACAAACACATGTACTTATGGCAGAATTATAATATTTAAATTTTTATGATATATTGCTATTTAATATATGAATGTGATAAAATTATAATAACTTTACATGTGTAGCAACATTGAAATATTTAGAAATTTTCTGTAAAGCATTACACATGAATATGTATATGTTGTATACAAACTTATGTATGTGTCATTTTCAAAAATTCATGAGACTACTATCAAATTAATGCAGATATTTATTAAATACCCACAGGATTTGCAGTCTGTATGATTCTTCATACCCAGGGTGCTTTGGTCTCACCTCTATTGCTGGGGACACTTGTTTCTCTCTATGTGGACACATTAATGCCTTGTGCGTGGGAGCTGAGGAGAGGCCCTGGACAAGCTGTCCAGCGGATGCGGTAGCACGCCAAAGACCTGTCGGTAGCTCTGAACTGAAGGCCAACATTTTCCTGTACTCATTGTTTTATGAATATTACTTACCCCGTCTGTCATTTTCTCCTGGTGGTGTGGCTGTTGAAAAAGAGCCTGGACTAAAGAGAACAGTTTAAAATGATACACTGGAAGGGGTTTGATAATCATCTGCATGAGTTTTGTTTCAAACTGTTCTCTATCATTTGTGACAGTCCCTCTACTCTAATTTAATTTTGTCTTCACAGGGAAAATAAAATTCCACAGCCAGCACAAGTCAGAATGATTTTGTCTGTTTTTTTAAGGTACTTGAGGGCCATGCATTTTTGGTACCTGTAGCAATGTCTTTTTGCTCCTACGCCTGCATTTATAAAAGTGTGTTTTATATGCCACAGTTTTCTGAGTCAGATCCCCTTGTGTAGAATCCAGGTATCTATATTTGAAGAAATATACCCAGGAATACCTAGGTCCGCCTGAATTCCAAATCTAATGTTCTATCATCCCAGGAATTTAAAAGCTGCAAATTAGTAACAACTACTCAAAATACCTATTATACAAAAGGACAACCATATTATTGAACGTGATCTTATGGTTTTCATTTCTTACACAAGTGCAACTCCAATAAACTATACCTGGTACTATTGATTTGAAAGAACCTGAAAAGTAAATAAATCAATTTGGGAAAATTTTTCAATGTTATAATTATAGGACAGTAGGCAAGAAGAGAACTAGGGAAATATTAGAGACAGAACACAATTATAAATATCAAATGAAGTGAAAAATCATAACAATGGAAAACTTTGAGGGACATTTTGCATTAATAGTTTTAGTGTCATTCTCTTAATAAGTTTAGTAAATAAAAAAATTGTACAATTAGCCAATGCACATGAACCAGTAGTCTAATGTAATTCACTACTTATTTAAGAGTTCTATTATAAAACTGATTGCCTCTAGGACTTAAACTAACAGCTTTATATGAATTAATAACTATAATTGAAGCATCCTTTAATTAATTATATACTTTGAGAATGTTAATATTAAGTCTTATTCTAATTACATGATAAAACTGAATCTATATGAGGAATTTACTTAGGTGTGAGTAAAACCTTTGTGAAGCATATTGGATAATTTTACTGAAAACTACAGTAAAATTATTTTGACTTCTAGGATATATGTTTGCTTGTAGGCAGTTACTAATTATGAATGAAATTTCTCTCTTTATGTCACATCTTCTGCATTCACTAATGACTGAAACCAATTTCTAGAGAATGTTTCTAAAAATTTTTAAATAAATTCATTCAGACTTCTTCATAACTACATATGATACCCATCAAATAGATCATTCAGCTGTGCTTATGGGATGACTCCACTCTATCTATTTCAGCACAGGCGACTCTTCAGGTCCAAATCCCTGCCGCTTGTTCTAAAGCTCACCACACAGAGACAGAGATAAAGCAAAACAAAACAAAGCGATGACAGCCAAGCAAGTCTGCCCTAAAACCTTTCAAATTCCAATCGCATGTACCCCAGACCTGGCTCACGACCTGCAGAGGCCTTTCCTCACCTAAAGCTCGTTGACAGTTCTTCTGTACAACACATCTCATCCACATAACTGTAACTGGATAAATTGTGTAAAAGTTCATGCACAACAGGTGAGGCCACTATGACCCAGCATTGGGTGTCATGTGTGCATCGTGCTGTCCACCGTGCTTTACTCTTCCCCAGTGGCCGGGCTCCGAGATCCATGCAACAGTTCAAGCCCTACATTGTCTGGCCTCAGCACTCCTGCCATTTAATGTGTTCTTCTCACTACGAGCCTACTCTCATCTTAATAAACTTCACTACTTTTTCTGTACCTTTGTGTGCCACATCTAATCCTTAATTCATCATGTAGAATATTCTACTAACTTGTCCCTGACCCAGAGCAGTATATGTATGAGGTTCAACAAATATAATGCATCGCAAACACATAAGCACTTCCTCATAGATGATTTTACAAGCTTATCAAGAAGATATTTTCTTAGTGTATAGAATCAAAACATCTTTCTCATGGAGAGCTCTGATTACCCATTGGCAATAGGTCAGGCTAAGCAAGTCATATGACCACAGTTTGCCATCTATCATTAGAGCTCTAAATCTAAGGGGATATTTTCCTACTAGTGTTACTAGTATTTCTGTTCTCAGTACATAAAGGTCAATAGTAATTATTCTGAGGATAGAATGAGGGGCTAGAGAATCCCTTTGGTACCCTCTCTCTTCTGCATATTCACACTAGAGCTGATAATCACCAAATGGACCAAAACCTTTAATTGAGTACAGTGGTACTAGAGATATATTGACCATATGTATTTCTTCCAATACCTTCATTAATTCTTTGACACTGTTCCTCCTGATTTATACCATCCATTCTCTTGTTTTATAGTATTGAATATTTGGGAAAACTGCAATGTATTATAAGTAATTTAGCCACCTGAATTATTTCATGTTTTGTTCAATGATTTGTTTTGTTTGTCTTGCAAATACCAAGGCAAAATAAAACAAAATATGAAGCATAATATATGCAATTAGTATTGTTCATATTTAAAATTGCTTCAAAATAAAACAAAAGTAAATGTAACAGAAGTAGTTTTATTTATTTATTTATTTATTTATTTATT
>NW_004524694.1:5940832-5963161 GCF_000260255.1 Octodon degus | reverse complement strand
TGTTTCGCCCCTGTTCCATGAGAGCTAGTATATAAATACAGATACATTGAATGAATTCTTTCCTTTTCACAGTATCCACTGGGCCTTTTAGATTTTAATTTCATGTTCTCATGCTACCAGACAATACGATATTTGCTCATTTGTGGATCTGATTTATTTCACTTAACAACATAGTCTCTAGTTGTACCCATTTTTCTACAAAAACCTCACACATCTTTTTTATAACTTAATATTACTCCATTGTGTAAAAATGTCATATCAAAAGGACAAATGAAAGAAGGGAAAATGGTATATTTAGGTATATATGCCGGATAGTTTGGATAATTGTGCTCCCGATTTCTGCTGGTCTTTTGAAAGTAGTTAATGCTTAAAAGTTTTTTCTTCCTTTTATTCTTTTTTGTTATTCATTTGAATTTCTTACAACTCTTTTGTTACTGTTTTGTTTTATTTTTTCCTTCAAACCAATGTTGCATATTTACTTCTGGCAACTTAAACAACTAATCTGAAGATAACATCATGCAATACAATATTGTTGAATTCCTGTTACTTTGTTTAGTGAAATTTTGTATTATTTCTAAAGCTCTTTTTTTTCTATCACTATTTTTTTATTCTTGAAAAAAGGGGGTATAGATACAAAGAAGATAATGAAAATTGTAGTGTTAAAAATGTTCTTTTTTAAAAAAAAATTAGCCTCAATACACAAAACTAATTGAAGATTTTTTTTCCCCTTTTCAGGAAAATTCCTGAGTTTTGGAGCTAAGTCTGTATACTAGGACTGGGCTTGGGCTTTTCACCATAAATTGCATTCTCTCCCAACAACCCCATCCTCAGGAAACTGACCACAAGAAGGACTGTTCATCTCACAAACACATGTAATGGCCTGCATTTCAGCATAGCCCACCATGGACGCAAAGCTAACAGGCCCTAGAGCTTGCATCCTGGGTAATCCACATGGGGAGATCCCAAATCCATACAAATAAACACAGCTCCAAGCCACAGAGTGCCTCACTTTCATTGGAGGACACAGGCTCTAGTCCTTTGAATGTGTACTTTAAAATTTTTGCTTACTAAATTCATTTCTGTTTTTTACCAAGGAATTCTAAAAATTCTGTTTCTATAATGGAAATGAGTAGACTTGCCTCTTCTGTGGACTAGTCCACTTTCCACAGATCCTCTCTTGGAAGCTTCTTGGGTCCCATCTGACAGTGATAAAGGGGAGATAGAAATAGCACACTCTCAATGGTCTGTATGTCAGACATGCTGCGTTTGTGTTTCACACAATTGAAAAATAATTCTAAGGTACAACAGAGGTGAAGTGTAGGAAAAAATTATTGCTAAAGATAACTCCTAAGAGATGGAGAGAATCCCCAAGTGGATTGCCTTGGACCCCACTTGCCAGAGGAAGATTCATAGAATAGAATCACAAGATGGGTACAAAATCATGAGATGGGTACAACATGAGTCAAAATTATGAGCAACTGATAAGATTTCAAGGGTAGCCACTTAGGGAATATTGATTCAGTAGGGAAGCAGATCATGTAGCAAATAAACAGAGGAAGGAACGTCTTCTTCTAGAAAGGGGTGGGTCAGGAGGTCTTGGTCACCCACCTAGGCAACTGATGACTTTATTGGACCAGGTGATACCAATTGTAGTATGATCTTGAATTCATAGTTTATGCCTTGGGGAGATGTGTAACATGGTCATTTTATCTGGCTTTCAATAGATGTATCTCTAGCCATGTCTGTAATACGTCTATAGCTCTTACACTGACCCCCGCTAGGACCTAGTCCAATCTGACTGACTGTTATTTCCACTTAATTTAGCTGTCTGTACTAGTAACGCACCTATTATGTGTCTATAAATAATTGCTGAAATATAACAACTTGGCAAAACATGATTTCTTGAAGAAATACATATTTAAACAAAAATAAAAATGTGTAAAACAATTTTAATTTAATTTAATATTTATTGTATTTTTGTTGTGGTATGTAAAAGTCATTGTTAAAAGATTATTCTAAAAAATACATTTAAAAATAGGCTTATTTGGAGTTTAGGGTTAGCTAATTGGTAGAGTATTTGCCACTAGGGTTTGAATTCAATCTTCATCCCTAAGATAAATAAGTAAATAAACAATGTAAAAAAAGCTAAACTAAATTTAAGTCAATTAAGAAATGTATGGTGGTACTTATTAAGTAGAATTATCCATTATCTTATAAAAGGTATGGTAAAAACAATTCACAGAATGAATCTCAATTTTAAAGTGATGTGTTCAGATAAAATTTAAAATATTGGCTGACACTATGCTTAGTATTTTCACTTAAATCTTCTGCAGTTGGGGTGGCCAGCTACTAAAATTCCTCATTTTCCTTTACTCAAAGTGTAAGTGAACTAATGTGAACACTCTGCTTGACATGTAATGAGACATCATTCCCATTGTTTCCTAAGAAAATCAGAGATTCATTTAAAATTTTTCCTCTTGGGGAGAAATATTTGACATGGCTAAAGTTACCAGGAGTTTTTCATGTAGAAGTCTAAACTCTGTTCACTAAGGAGAATTTAGATTCCTCGCAACTCAGAACAAAGTGTATTTTCACCTAGGGTTAATAGGATTGTTTGTAAGGAGTGGTTGTAACATGGACTTTTCTTGTCTTTGTAACCTTTGTGCTATTTGTTCAACACTGTTTTCATATCCTTAGTTAAGGCTCTTGGGAGAAAAGCTATAAAACTAGAGTTATATTGTTTAACTAGATTGCTGTGCCATTGCTTGTTTAGAACTTTCTTGGTTATGGGATAAGCAGAGAAAGAAAAAGAAGGAAAAATGAAAGACTTTCTTCTATTTCAAAATCACTTTTGATGATAATCATGGTAACCAAGCTCTCGAGCGCTTCTTACGGCTACAAAAACTAGCACAGTCATGTCGCATGGCAAGTCACATGAGTTTTGTGAACATAAACTGTTACACAATTTTTCATTGTATACCTATATCTACACGGGGTGGAGAGCTGAGTAGGCCCTGGGCTTCTTTCCAACAGCTCCTTGGCACATGCATATATGGTAGCAGGTAGGATATAACTCCCTCAAGAGGCCCATGATTTATTCCCTGGAAAATGAATGAGTTGTATACATACTAAGGAGGAAATAAGGCATCAGGCAAAAATGAAAGCTGCTAATTAGCTGTCCTTGGATCTGCGGGGGCTATTCTGTATTATCTAGCTGGGTGTAATGCGGTTGCAGGGATTTGTGGCTTTAATGAGTAGCCCTGGATTGTCAGTAGCAATAGCATGAAGAGAAAAAATATTCACCAACCATTAGGACTCTAAAGCTGAACAAAGGTCATGGGATAAAGAATGTGAGCACTGGGCTGAGGAGATAGCGCAATAGCATAAGTGCCTGCCTAGAGAGTGTGAGGTCCTGAGTTCAATCCCTGTTACAAGAAAAAAAAAGATTATAAGCATCATTTAAAGGCTGAAAATGATGAGAAAAGGAATCTGCAATAGAGTCTATTGTAGAAAGAAATGCAATAGTGACACGCCAGCATTTAATAGGCCATTTTGAATTTCTGTCTTCCAGAACTTCAAGATGATAAATGTAAGCTACCAATATTACGATAATTTGTTCCATAATAAGAATGTTAGAAACATCAGTTAGAAGAAGAAGCTATCATGCATAGCTTTATTATATTAGAAGACTTTGCTCTGTCAAAGCTCACAGAATCCCAAACATGTAACTGTGATTATTTTGAGGTGACACAAAATCTTGAGCACAATGCAAATCAATTTCTGAAGTAAAAGAATTGAAAATCACCAGAATCAAAGGATGGGTAAAATGTTCCTAGACTTGTCCTTAAGAGCAAACCAAAATTTAAAATGTTTGTGCAGTTGAAAATGTTATCAAGTAGATTAAAAAGAAGCTACAAAATCGGAGAAGTATTTGCAAACAACTCTAGAACAACTATCTTTACCAGACTCTGGAATCCAATTGTCTGTTTTCAAATTCTTGACTTCCTGAGCCACATGGATGAGGGACTTGAGAAAGGTTGCAAGTTTTACAGTTAAAAAGTGCTCTGTGTTGTGTGAGTGTGGACCACTGGGAGATCCTTGGTGTGATCTTGAGGTGAAAGGCCAGAGGTTTAGTATCTCTCATGTCACACCTTGGCATAGAATCTAGGATGTCCTAAGAGAAATTTGCTTGATTTCATAACAGGAGAATTGAAAATAGTACATTCTGATTGGTCGCAGGTACAGGGCCTGGAAACTACTCTGAGCATATGTCTTGGGTCTCTGTGACTGGCAAGTCATACCCACTTGTTCAGCCAGCTTACCCCTACCCTGATCTTCTGCCAAATATTAGTATCTAAAATAAAGAACTCAAAAACTGAATAGAAGAAAATCCAATATAGAAAAAAGTCCAAACAGCATATGGGTATAATAAGATTTATATGGGATGGTGGGATGGCTCGGTGGTCTGCAGCACCTACTTAGAACAGGCTTGGCGGGGCACAGGGACCGTGGTTCAATCCCCCAGCACCACGTGCCGGCCGGCCCCGCCCCCTGGCGGACTGAGCTGGCCACACACACACACACACACACACACACTCACACATAAATAAATAATTTTTTAAAAAGATTTATAATTGCTATTGTGCCTCCACAGCCAAAGTAAAAATAAGTGTATACATTAATTCCTGATTATTGATTAAGCCTACATTTACTGTCAAAAACCCAATATGTAACTACTTTTATCTTATTTAAGATATTTTTGCTATTTTAAAAGTAATTTGTAATGTTTGTGTCCTAAAAATTTCATGAAATGTTAGTCAAGGTTTGCTAAATCTTGGCTTCATATTTTAATTTAATTTAATTTTTTAATAATTTATTTGAGAAACAAATATCAGTGAGATAGTTTCACAACTGGTTACTGACACACTTACAGTAATTAATACCTTGCATATTGTATTAGTGGTTATTCACTGTATAAGATGTAGACATGGTATCATGTCTCAAACACTATTATAACAAACCTCTCTATTCATTGAATTAAGACAGTGGAGCTGTATATCTATCCTAACTATTTTGAGTATACAGATACAAAAGGGTCACTCATTTCTAACCCTTTTTATCATTAGTTTTGTCAGAGAAGGGGTTTCCATTGTCATTTAAATATTATAGGTGCTTCAATTCAGCAGAATCTCCCAATAAATCCAGTAGTCCATAATAGTAGTGGGTTTTCTGTAAGACCGGCAATGTCCAAAGTTATTGACTTGGGCTTTTTAAAGTTCAGCATATTAATGCAGTTTTACTTTTTGTACTTCGTTTTCATAATTTTCTGCTGTATGGCTAAGACTAAGATAAAGCAAGACTATATAACAAGAAATGTAACTTTTGTATCTGATAAGGTCATTCAGATCCCCTCAGGATTTAACCTGAAACACTATACCTCAGTTTGTAAATCCTTTGTAAGTGTCAGCCATGTGAATGAGTCATGGTCATTGCTTGACCAGTTTACTCTCTGTGAAAGCCTGAGAGAATGTTTTCTCTCCATGTGACTCTCCTCAGGAACACTCTACATCATCAACCACATTTCTCTATAGCCCCACATTTTTATTTTTTGTTTTGTTTCATTTTGTGTGCATTTTGTGCAGGGTCTCACTATGTAGCTTTGACTCATGGCGATCCCCCTATTTTCAGCCTCCTCAGTACTGGGTTCACAAGTGTACGCCACCATGCCCAGACATTGGCTTTACATTTAAAAACTAATTATGTTTTATGTTCTACAGAGATAAAGTAGTGCTTTCTTTTTCTATGAAAATAACCATCTTTCTTTCTTTCTTTCTTTCTTTCTTTCTTTCTTTCTTTCTTTCTTTCTTTCTTTCTTCTATCTATCTTTCTTTCTTTCTTTCTTTCTTTCTTTCTTTCTTTCTTTCTTTTTCTTGTGGAACTGGGGATTGAACTCAGGCCCTTGCACTTGCCAGAGAAGTATTCATTCTACTGAGCCATCTCCCCGGCCCATAACCACATTTCATCATTCATTTTTCCCTCTTTCTAAATCAGTAAAAAGTATAGACTTTAGTTTCTCTTAGGAACAATATTTTTCCCAATTTCCATTTACTCTTTCAGTTTATTTATTTTTATTAAGACCATCCATCTGATTTAACATGAATGAAGTGAGGTGGAAAAAGGACTTAAAATCCAAAAAAGTTTTCTCAAAAATATCTAAGTTCTCATCCCCAAAATCTATGATGATATTTCCTTGTGGTAAAAGGTACTTCAGTGGTGTGATTAAATTAGGAGCTGCAGGGAGATCTTCTGGGCTCCTTCAACAGGATCCTATGTGATCACATGCCTTATGAAAGGAAGCCAAAGCAATTTGTTTACAGAGGAAGGCTAGAAGAATGGAACATAAAAAGGCCTTGAACAGCTAGCTTGGTTTTGAACATGCAGGTAGTTCTATGAGCCAAGTGATGAGCGTGACTTCTAGAAGGTGAAATACAAGCAACAGATTTGCCTGCAGCTCCACAGGGCACCATTCTTGCCAGCACCATAAACTTAACCCAAACAAACAGGTTTTGACCTTTAGCCTTCATAAGTATGAGGTAATACATTTTTAACAAATTAATTTTATTGGTACAGTTTTGATAAAATAAGGATCACATTTAGCATTGGGAATGTGTTCTTTACATAATACATATGTCTTCTTTTCCTCTATACATTAAGTGCAACACAGTGTTTTAGGAAACTGTGATAAAGACTTTTTTATAAGTAATTAATGAAGGCTTTTGTTTTAAAGTAGTCTTGGAAAAGGTATTTAAAGTTTAGTTTTAATGAATCAACATATATATCATTTTAAATTTAGCTTTACAATTAGTAAATATAATTCTCAAACAGTACAATTTTGAGATAGTATCCTTAATAACCAATTTTCTAAATTATATAATTCTAGAAGTGTTCTCTTTATATTTTGACTATAGAATTCATGTAATGCAAGTGCAAAATTCAAGTAAAATTAGATTGGTTTTTATGCCTTCGTGCACATGTAACTTGAAATGCCATAATCATTTTATGAGTCTTTTTCGTACAATTGTTGTCAGTATTAATTTCCCAAGTACAAAGATAACTACATTTTGATCATTTTTCTATTTACATTGAGATAAAGTTCATGCAGTTAATTTTGTTTTTTCTTTCACTCGAACAACTGAAATAATTGCATTTTAATAATGATATACAAACTACAAAGCTAAATGAAATTCCTACATAAACCATAGTTTTCATATCTTTAGAGATATCATATGACTCATTTGTAAGAGGCTGAAACATTTGGTTACTGCTTTATAAACAGAATAACAAATAAGAAAAACAAATTGAAATGAAAATCTGTTAACAATAAATTTCATTTCTAAAATATAGCTTTACGGTTTTAGGTATATTTTATATGATAATTCAATAGAAATTTAAGGCCGGCCAAATAGCTTGGAGGTTTAAAGTGCCTGCAAGCAGGCGCAGGGGCCTGGGACTCCATCCCAGGGTCTGCTGCGTTGGCCCCGCCCCCGGGGCACACTGAGACAGCAATTGAGACTGGGCTTGGTGGCATGCGCCTGAAATCCCAGATCTTGGGAGCTATAAACAGGAGAATCCCTAAGAATCGGATCTAGTAATGAGACCCTGAGCACACCGTATACACTTCCCTAAAATACAGAATAAAAAAAAAGAAACTTATAGTACTCTAAGTGCTTAAATCACTTTTTAAATATAATTAACTAAATTTCAGCAAGGTTATTGTGAAACCATAATTTGCTATTTCTACAAAATGTATTCACTTTAATATTATTATATAATAAATTATTGTATTTTAGAAATGCACTTTATAATTATATAATTATAATTTATATACTTCATAAATACACTTAATTTGAGTGACCTTCTACTAAAATTCATAGAACCACCTAAAAAATCAAGACTAAAGCCTTTGCCGATTTGCCAAAACCTCATTGCCTTACTTTTCCTATAATCCCATCAAAATCACAATTATTCTGGCTTCTTACCCTAGAATTTACCTCTTCTTTTAAGGAGGGGATTAAATAGCATACACTATTGTACACCTGACTTAGTTCTTATAATTTTATAATAGTGAATTAATCTATACTGTTGCTTGCAGCAGATGTTTACTTTTATTCTTTTGTTGAGACTACTTGAACACAGTATAAGAAAATTAATGATTCTAATCTTGATGAATAATTTTTCCCAGTTTCAAATATGTGGATAATATTACTCTCAGAATTAATATTCAGGTCTTTTGAAAATTTTGCACATTCTATTGGTCATTTATTCAAGTATAAAAGTGTGTTGCTTTGGGCAGGATATTCTTATGATCCCTTTTCAATGCTGAATAGCTCTCATTTTTTTTGGTGCTTTTAATTCATAATTAAAACATTCATTGATACATGTTAATTGTTATGTTCATGTGACACATCTTTTCTTCTTATATCCACCCCTCCAATATCTCTTGTTTCATTCCCATTTGCAAAAGATCCATTTCACCATTTCCTATTGTCTATATTTAAATTTTGGTCTTTAATTTGTTTATATTTTGAAACTCTCACACAAGAGAAATTTAATCTTGTGGGTCTTGTTTCCTCTGCTTAACATTATACATTCAAGATGTATTCATTGTCCTATAAATGAGTCAAATTTGTCTTCTCTTTAGCAGATTAATGCTTCATTGCACAGAAAGGCGGCATTTTCTTTCACCATTTGCCTTGTAATGGACATGTAGGCCATTTCTAAGATTTACTTGTTATGAATTGTACTGTAATTAATATGAATGTTCAAGTATCACTGTAATGGGTTGTCTTTAAGCTCTCTAGGGAAGTTACAGAAATGGAGAATAGCTGAGTTGAATAGAATTTCTCTTTTCAGTGTACGAGAGCACTCCATTCTGATTTTCACGGTGCTCTAGCTTATATTTTCACCAACTATGTAGACTTTTTCCCCACAGTGTCACTAGCATTTCTAACATTAGTTATCATTTAATTTCTGGATGACTGCCATTTTTTCTGAAGTAAGGTGTAATCTCAATGTTGTTCTAATTTGCATTTCTCTAGTGGTCCATAATGTTGAAGTTTTCTCATGTATTTATTGGTCATTTATATGTGAGAAATGTCTAGTCAGTTTAGTCACCCATTGTGTGATTGGATCCTTTCTTTTTGGGATCTAATTTTTTTTGGTTTTGTTTTCTGTGTGTAGTCTGGATATTAATCTTTTGTCCAAGGTTGGCTGGCAAGTTTTTATTTTTTTGCATTCTGTTGGCTGTCTCTTTACATTTTTTTTTTTGTTGTTGTAAAAAACATTTTAATTTGATACAATCCCATTTCTTGATGTTATTTCTTGTCCATGTAGGATTCTATTCAAAGTCTGCCTACATCTATGATTTTAAGAGTTTTGCCTATTTTGCTTTCCACCAGATTGAGTGCTTCTAATTTGATATACAGATTTTTTAATCCATTTTCATTTTAGTACATGGAGAGAGATATGAGTCTAGTTTTCATCTTCAACCTGTGCATAACTAGTTTATCAGCCTGATTTACTTCTGCTTTGGGCCTCTTTATCAAAGATCAGGTAGTTAAATATAACTCAGATTGTTTTTGTGAACTTTATTGTGTTTCATTATTCCATACCTATATTTGTATCAGTACCATGCTATTTTTACTATTGTAGTTTTGTCATATAGCTTGAATTCTGGGGTTGTATTGCCTCAGCTGTGCTCTTGCTGCCCAGGACTGCTTTCACTATCCGAGATCTCTTCTGGATCCATACACATGTTTGGATGGTTTCCTATAGTTTTGTGAGGAATGTTGTTTGTATTTTCATTGGGATTGCATTAAATCTAAATTAACTTTGAGAGTATGGGCATTTTCACAAAGTTGATGTAGCTTCTCAAGGAATCATGGGTAATATTTGCTTTTGGTATCCTGACAATACTTCTCTTAAGAGTAGTTTGGAAGAGTCACTTTCCTTTTAAGGTTTTTGGAATAATGTGGGAGTACTTGATATTTTAAAGTCAGGAAGAGGTGTAACAACAGGGTGAGAGCCCAGTAAAATACTCTAGAAACTGTCTTTCCATCAAACAGCAGTGCAATCATTTCCTCACACACTAGTATAGTGTCACTAAATCTAAGGAGAATTAAGGGCCAGCCAAACAGCTCAGCAGATTAAAGCACCTAAAAGAAGTTGTAGGGGCCAGGGTTTCAATCCCTGGGCCTGCAATGTCAGGCCTGTCCCCTGGTCACAATGAGGTAGCAATTGAGACTGGGCATGGTGGCACACGCCTGTAATCCCAGCTCTTGGGAGCTGTAAACAGGAGAATCCCTAAGAGTCAGATCTAGTAATGAGACCCTGAACACTCTGTAGACCTTTCCCTAAAATTAAAAAAAAAAAAAAAAAAAAAGCTAAAGAGGACCAATGTGAGCTCACATAGCCTAGTTACCGCATAAAACCAAGACTGGTAGCTTCTCATTATATTAGTGAGAGTAGCATTTGCTCATAGCCACACACTTCTGAGAGATGGAACACTTACTGTCAGCCTTACTACATGAACTCAGTTGGGCATAGTAGCACATGCCTGTGATTCCAGCACTTGGGCAGCTGAGACAGGAGGACTATTGGGAGTTTGAGACCAGCCCAGGCTGCAAAGTGTGCTCAGGGGCAGCCTGCACTGCATAGGAGACCCTGTCTCCAAATGACCAAAACATAAATAAATAAGCATGAACTTGTTGCTATATTTCATATGATTTAAATAATTTTTTTCACCTTGGACAGCATTTTGTGAAAACCCGTGATGCTGAGTCCTGAAACCCATAAACTTCCCTATTATACATTTTAGATGTAATATCGCACCAGGAGAGAACATCAATTTAGATGTTAAAAAATACAACAGCATATTTTAGCAAATTTAGAAAAATAAATTTGACATTTGGACAAACTGCATGAAATACTTGAAAAGTGCAACTTATCATGATCCACAGAAAAAGAAAATTAAAAAAAAAAAAACATTTTTGTGTTTACTGCAAGATGGCTTAGTACTGGTACCTGTTACAATTTCTCTATTTTTAAAAAAATATTCCAATATTTGTTGTTACATGATGTATGGGTGTTTCTCTCTAACAAATAGGAACATTATTATCTTGATTACTTTTCTCTTATCTTGATTACTTTTGTCTCTTGCTGAGACAAAATACCCAGTACCCAAAATTAAGGAAGGAAAGGTTTATTCAGCTTACAGTCGGTGGGGGTTTCAGTCCACACTCGGCTGGCTCCAAAGCAGAGCGGCGCATGGCAGAAAGCAACAGTTCATGTTGGCAGAATACAGCAAGGAACAAAGGGCGGAACAGCGGTGGCAGCCAGCAAGCCTCTCTCCCTTCCTTATATTATACACAGATTGTTCACCCCAGGGAAGGTGTGGCACACACACCCATAATCCTGACATTGGATCATGACTAATCACAAACTCTCAAAACCTGCCCCAATTACTGCATTAGGCTTTGGGCGAACAACTAGACACAAATAGTAACAATTATCCAAGGAGACTGATTAGATAAGTTTACAAGACAAGAACTGGGATAGGTCACAGAGGGTGTCTGTTTGTGGGAGAGCCAGAGGACCCAGTAACCAATCCAGAGTCCAGGAGATCTAGAAAAGAAGGCCTGAGTAGACATAGCCAACTGCATACTTAGGTCCTGGAAGCCCCTTGGAGAGTCACGAGTATAAATCTGCATTAGGTAGACAAAGAGACAAGTTTCAAATGCACAGCCAATGGCAGTAGTAAAAGATGCAGCAGCTTAAGCCCAAGAAAAATTTAAATATACGTTGAATTCCTCTTTCTTTTATGACATCTGGGTCACACACCTACTGGATGGTGCCACCCACAATCAGAGGTGTCCCCAGCTTGTTGGCCTACATGCCAATCAATCTCTCCATTGTATTCCTTAGTCTCACAAGGACAAACAAAAAGTAGAATTGAAAGGCTTGTATGGCTTTTCAATATAAAGAGAAGAGATTCCTTCCCCTTCTTTTTTCTAATGGAGCCTGATTGGAAAACAAAGTGGCAAGTACTTTCTTTTTTAAACTTAAATAGATATTTTGAAAAACTAAGCTTTAAATCATCTGTAAGACTCAAGAATATTGTTCTCAAAAACCTGGGATCCATATCATTTCTTTGAAATATCTAAGGAAATTCCATCCTTATTTCCTATTCTGTGTGCAGGGGTAAAATCCTAAATTCAACAGCAGTCTTTCTCCACACTGTAAAATTATCTCCTGTCATAAAGACATGGAAAGTTTCCTTTTCCTCTGGGTATAGTCGCTTCACTAACCAAAGGTCATCTAAATTGCCAAGCAATGTTAGGTTGAAGCATAAGTGAAAAATGGCAATGTCAAATCTTCTTACCTGAGGAATATTATTATTTAGCTTGACATCATGAATCTAATAGGTTTTATCTGCAAGGCTCTATTAAAGGGTGGGGTTTCTTTTTGTATCTGCATGTCTTAGCAGATTGCCTCTGATGCACATCACATTCAGGCATCTTGTTTATTTAGTAATAAACATGTTTTCTCTCTTTCTATCTATTTCTATACTGGAGGATTGGAAGTTTTCCTGAGATTTCCATTGCATTGCTCCAACAGTCCTTGAAAGCCCTTGAACAGTCTGTGTTTTCACACAGCATACTGTTTCTTTTAAATTTATTTTTTCACATAAGAATGTAAGACTTTTGATTAAGAAGTAGGGCCCGAGAGATAGCTCAGTAGAATAAGCATCTATCTGAAAGCGAAAGGGCCTGAGTTCAAGCGTCAGTACTGCCAAAAAAAAAAAAAAAAAAGTTAAGTGAAAGAAGCAAATGATCTGATATCAATTTGATATTTTCTGCAAAGACCTATTCCAAATGAAGCCATATTTATAGTTACCATGGTCTAAATATTCAGTATTTTGGCAGTTTGTTGACACAATTCAATCAATGATAATACTCGTGGACTGATATCACTGTACAGAACTATAGTGTCAATAAGATCATTCTCTGAGCCTCAGAGAAAAAGGTCTTTATCAGAAAGCAATATTATATCCATATGATAAATAGATTGGTGTGGGTTTCCTTTTGTTTTCTTCCATATCTGTTCTCTGCATGTTTCTTGGTCTTTCATGTTTGAGTTTTACATACTGCATTATCTATAAATCAGATGGCCTTTGTCTTGTAGTCAATTTCAAGTAGAAGCAAGTGGTGGCAAGAGTTACAATAATGGAAAAGATGTGAGATTATTGATTACCCTTCTTCATACATGTGAGGACCTCAATTTTTACCAATGCTTACAAATAAATAAGAGCTATACATATACAGGCCTAATTTTAGCTTAAGTCCAGCAGCTCCATCTGCATACTCCTTCAAGAGCAATACTGTTAAGAATTCCCATTGCTGCTTGATCAAGGATTCTTTACTGTGTATGTGGCAGTTCTCTTCACCCTATCCTGATTTTCAATCATCCCTCTTTTAAACTCTTTATCACCCATTTGTAGCAGGACCCAGCTTTCACAAAACCCTATTATACCATCCCTAACTTGAGAACGCCATACAATCCACATCTGAAAAGCTTTTTCTACCTAACGATATCACTTATTTATTTTACTCACATCCCAGTGAAAACTGAGCCCTGACTTTCTTTCATGGTCTTGATAGGTTATAGCCCTAGTATGAATTGCTGAATTATTATGATGGTCATCTGATATGGCTTATCTTCCCAATGACCACTTCCTCCTTCTTCCCCACTCCAGCCCTGGGTACAACTTCCTTTGTCCTTTCCTGCCCACACAAGGGAGCCTCCAATCAGCTCCTTGTATGTCACTAAACCTACCCCTCAAACTCCACCCCTGGCAAAGGTCATAAAGTCTCATGTCAGAGGATCTGCCCATCTCCCTGCCCTTGGTTCTTTCCATAGGTTTAGAGTTAATAAAAGCTTTTCCTCCCTCTATTTCTACTTCTCTGCTGAGCCTCCACCACTGCCACCATCGCTGTTGCCTCTATAACCTATTAGGACTCAACCTGAAAAATACAAATATCTTAGAGTCAACATTTCAAATCAGGGAGACTGCGACAGAGAGATAGCTCAGTGGACTAAGCACTTGCTTAGGCAAGCACAGGGACCAGGGGCCGATACACGGTGCCGCATGCCACGCCTACCAGCCCCCGGCACACTGAGCCAGATCGAGTCCAGGAATGGTGGCACATCCCTGTGATCCCAGCCCTGGGGAGGCTTAAAAAAAGAGATCACTACAAGTCTGAGCTGCATAGTAAGAATCTATGCCAAATACATAAAACAAAAGAAGTACAAATAAAATCAGAGACCAACTGTTTTATAGGTGAGCTTGCAGTGTGTTTCCAGAAAATTCTTTAGGTGAGGATGAAATCAGATGCAGTGAGTCTCAGCACAGTACCCACGTGTATTATAAAGACAATGCAGACCAAGTAAACCATTGCCCCTTGATCCTTCCTGCTCTGGGACTCAGTGTTTTATCACTTTATGAAAGCAGACACTGGGGGCATGCACTGAGCTGTGGCTGACAGCCTGCTGTTGCTGTACATTATACCTTGGTCTTTATGTGAATGAAGATTTTTTTTCTATGTGTGCTCATTTGCAGGCTGCATGCTTCATGGTCTTAGGATTTGCACTGCCCATTTCAGATTGCTTATAAAGAGATTCTTTACTAAAGTGTAAGCAGTAGCTCAATATTTTTGCTCCAGGATAAAATAATCCTAGGATTCTTACAGCAACCTGTGTTTTTCATTTTTCTCTTCTTAGTTTCATAATAATATTGAAAAACATAGTATTATAAATTTATTAATTTATACTATTCTCATATCACCATAATCTCAGCTAAAGTACATAAAATTCTTTTATTGAAATCGTTAGTTAAAAATAACAAATATAACAAAGCAAACAAAGCAAAATTTAAAAAGCAAGAAAAATAACTTAAAATTCTATTTCCTTCATATTTTCACAGTGAAATTTGCCTTTTCTTTCCCATTAATTCATGTAATACATCTTATATTTCTTCGTTTTAGAGACACATATGCCAAAATGGTATCATCAGTAGAGTATAATTTTGAGCTCTTCATTGACCATTTACTGAATTTTTAATTAAAAGCTTCTTGGTTTCTCTTCTACAGACTATGCTTGAATAGTTCTAAAAAATTATTTGTGGGTGTTTTATTCATCTCATCTAATACAAAAGTAAATTTTAATTAGCATACAAAAATTCCCTGATAATGAGATTTTCATCTCTCAGTGTTTCTTTCCCCATAAGTATTACAATAACATAAAATGACATTTTAATTAATTATGAAGTAATGTAATAAATTAGTAAGAACTTCCTGTATACTTGAACTTCACACACAGAAAATTTTAAAAGCTGATTTCTGTCTACTTATGGAAAATAAATAATAAAAGATTTTAATCAGTATTTTATCAAAAATACTAATCATGATTTCAATGCTCTATTAAAACATACTTTTGTGATAGATTGGAATAGTTTATAACAGTTCATAAATTAAGAGTTATGAAAGTATTTTAATACTCTTTCAATAAAATATAATATTTGAAGTGACCTTGGTAAGTTAATTAACATTTACTTCAAAACAATGCCATCTGAGAGGAAAAAATTTAAAAAGCTAAAACACAAATGAGGAACATCTGGAGTTGAAATACAAAATTAGTACTTCAAGAAATAGTATTAACATTATATATCTAGTCTAGAAAAATTTATAAGTATAAATTTTAAATAAATTTTAAATATTTATCCATATCACAAATGTCTTTCTAAGGAATTACATTGTCTTCAGCGAATTCTTTACAAAGACGATAAAGCAAAGAACAAAGAAAAGTGGAGAAAATATTAATCTAAACTAAACCTAAGCAGACCCTTTTGCTGCAGAGTATCGAATCTATAGAAAAGGAACACATTTCTATACAAGCAAGGTGTACTATTTACTTTTGCTTCTGTAGCATGTCTGGAAATGAGATGCATGCTAGAACTATAAACACATTCAGCCTGACTCTACTTTACGGATTCTAGTGTTGGTAGCTGTCATAATTGTGATTTCCTAGGGTGCATCTATTGGATTATGTGGGCAAAGGAGCCCCTTTGTCACTATTCAAAACTCCCACATCAGGAAGCGTTGCTAGAAAATGAAAACAAACATAAGCAGAAACACCATTCTACATTTGCGCACTATAGCGTTGTGTGGCAATTATGCTGAAAAGTCTCAGTGAGTTCATGCTAACACCATTGTGATGGTCTCCCTTAGGTGGAGAGTTCAAAGATGTAAGCACTATCTGGAGAGCTCACAAATTCACACAGTATCATCTAAGAAGGAGAAAACAACTTATTAGCCAAGTGTGTTGTAGTTTCCCTCTGTGATTTATTTTTCATCTACTTTATATTTTTAGTTGGAATTTTGGGCTATTTGAAGAGTTTTGAGACATTATATTGACCTTTGAATTGAGAGTAATTCAATATTTTCTTAGTTTGTCATTAGTTTAAACATATTTACTTTAAAAAATGTTATCATTTATGCCTAGAAATTGCCCCCCATGAGATCACAGGTAGGCTTTTGAGGATGATGGGATCGTATGAACACGCTAATTGGCTAAGGGTTAGTCCATGGATGAACTTGTAGCAAGTGTGCGTGGAAGAGGAATGCCGGGGTGTGCCCTGTAGGGTCCGTCTCCCTCTTCTGTTGCTTGGTCTCTAGTTCTGGCCTCCCATGCATGAGCTGTTTATCCAACTATGTATGGAAACCTCTACAAACTGTGATGCAAAATAAGCCTCCCCTATAACTAGCGAGTGTCAGGTCTCCTGTTACAGTCATGAAAGTGTAGGCCAGGCCAACGGTACTAGTGTACACGACGGTGCCATATGCAATTATGCTACACACAGAAGCATCATAAAAATGAGGTGATACTCGTGCTAGTGCTTCATTCCATTAAATTTAATTTTTGTGGTTTCAAAATTTATTCTCATACCATTTTTATTTTAGCTCACTTTATTTTTCCCTGTAATTGATTTTGAGTTAACATATAAAATTCATCACTTAGTTAATAAATGAATGAAGATTTATATTTCATCTAAAATTTATTTTTAGAAAAAAATAGCATGTGTTTTTGGTGCATAATACATTCATGTTTGGGAATTAAACTCATTCTGATACTCTTTTCCTCTCTAAATTTACTTCCCTGTGTTTCCTTTTTCATCTTCAAAATGTCCACTTCCCTGTTCTTCTCTCCTTAATTTTGCTCTTTAAATTACTTATATTTTTGGGCTCTCATATAAGAAAATACAGCATTTAACCTTCTGTGTCTGGATTTGTTTCACTTGATAGTATAGTCTCAAGATCTATGAATTATCCTACAAATGACTGTATTGAGGAGTAATACATATTATATATAATATGTATATAGTAGGAATATATATATATATATATATATAATGTTTTTCTTTATTCATTCAACTATTAATAGGTATGAAGGCTGTTTCCATGAATTAGCTACTTTATAGCACTGCTAAAAAAAGGATATATATGTACAATATAATAAAGTGACTCTAGCTCTACTAGAAGACTCCTAAGAATGATATAGCTGGGTGAAATGGAATTTTTATTTTTAATCCTTTTGAAGGATCTCCATTTATTTCCATCATGGTTGTAGTGGTTTAGGTTTCCAACAACATAGAATTGCCTCCTTCCCCCTCAAATCTCACCAGCATTTGTTGATCTTGTGTCTTTGAGGACTCCCTTTATTCTAGAGTAAAATGGAATGTCAGTATTGTTTAGATTTGAATTTCCCTAAGAGAGTAAATAGTGAGTGTTTCTTATGTGCTTAAGAGTTACTTATACTTCTTTTGAGAAGTGTTTATTAATGTTAATTGCCTGAGTTTTGAGTAATGCTTTTGTATTGAATGTTACAGATTAACTGGGCTAGCAAATTCTGCCTTTATTGTGGAGATGCATAGAATTGAATTGTAAGAATTGGGTATGCAAAGTACATGCAAAGTAGCAACTATGAATTAGTATGACACATTTAAAGTACCAACTATCTATTAATATAAAACTAGAACTTGTTTTGAAAATCTTCTACTCTTTCAGTAACCCAAGAATGCAAAGATTTATTACTAGTGGAAAAATGTTTAGTGAGAGAAGAAAAATAAAGTAATTTTAAATATAAGAGAACTTGGGAAAACAACAGAAGATTAAAAAGGAACAATGATTGAAAAAAGAAAAAGAAGGCCTGGCCAAATAACTCCGTTGATTAAAGTGCCTGCGAGCAGGTGCAGGGCCCATAGGTTCTATCCCCAGGCCTGCCATGCTGGCCCTTTCCACAGGGTGTGCTGAGATGGCAATTGAGACTGGGTGTGTTGACGTGCCTGTAATCCCAGGTCTTGGGAGGCTATAAACAGGTGGATCACATGAGTCTGATGTATTGGTGAGACACTGAACACCCTGTAGACCCTTCCCTAGAATACAAAAAGAAGAAGAAAAAGTGTAGTTTTTTAAAAAAAAAATTCATTCATAAAAGCAAAAAAGTTAGAGGGGATGAGAGAAGATATAAGTGGTGTAAGCAAGAGTAAGGGAGGAATTTATAGGGGAAAGTAGGACCATATCTATGTAGATTGGATGCAATTTATATGTTAGTGAAAGCTTTCTGTTTGAAGACTCTATCAATGACCTTTGACGGGTGAAACCATAACAGGTCAAGGCAAAACACTGTGGAAACTAACCACAATTAACACTCATGCACAGTTGTCCATAGACATATGTCGCTCCCTTACATCCCAGAAAAGAAATATGATTTCCTAATAGTTTTTATATGCCAGAAAACATGGAGAGAGGTAGGGATACTGGGGAGAATCTGAGACAGAAATGGAAGGAAAATAACAGGGAAGTGGGTTTAAGCAGACAGGGAAAAATCACACAGGGAGAGCCAATGTGGCTGATGATGGAACAGATACGCTAATGTTAGAATTCCTAGGAAATAATGCTTAATGAGGGGAAACCAAGTGTGAGAAGTTGTACTAGTGTTGTATTTAGATTAATTTTCATAGTGTATGGATAAAAGAGTAGACAAAACGTTAAAGGAGCAAAACGTATATGGGAGCGAAGCCAAGAAACAGAAGGTAGGAGGAGCAAGTTAAGGCAGGTAAGAGTGTGCTGTATACCAGATGAGAGGAGAGACAGCAGTCGGATCCAGCAGCTGAAGTGTCACGCAAGTCACCCGGAAACAACCTTTGAGGGGAGCATATGAAACTTAACTGCATGGAATATTTTACCAGCAGCAGTAGAAAATTTACACACATAGCCATGATCATAAAAATATACATACAAAACCTGTCACACACACACACACACACACACACACACACACACACACACACACGGTTGTAGAAAAAGAAAATAGAAAACACACAAACATAATGCAAACAAAGAAGAGCATGCAAGCATGCACAGCCGCTGGTGGGGCCCAGCACGCCCTGGCTGGAGCTGTAGCGACCCAGGCTCACCCCGAGAGTCTCCAGTGTTGCTCTCTATCCACCTGTGCCCTTCTTTCCGCCTGTGCTCTCCGCAGGGCTGGACCAGTTCCCCAGCTTTCGGGCAGCACGCACCTCCGCGGCCCCCGTCATCATGCAGGAGGCGGTGACCCAGCACCTGTGCACTGTTCTGCCCCTTCTACCTCCGGGTCACAGGAAGGCTCCGACTTGCTGGGTTTTAATTTGGGGTTCATGGGAGACAGCAGGACAGAGAGCTGCTTTGTGTTGTTTTTTCCACCCCCAGTAATCCCGTGTCCCAGTTGTGCAGCTCTACAGAAGGTCTCTTTCCAGACTGTGAATTTGGTAGCATTCATACTGTGGGGGAAGAGAGACCTGAGCGGATTTCAGTGGCATTTGGGGACGGCAGGAGGGAGCTCATGCACACAGAGTCAGCAGTGCTTGGCCGGCAGTGAAGAAGTGCCCGACCTGGCAGTGCTGCGGCGTTTTGTCCGCTCAGTTAAAATCTGCGTAAATCTAACATAAATTTTACATAGAGGTACCATTCTACCTGAATTCTGAGCCAGCGTGCACTGCTTGCTGTATCAGAGCTGACGATGAATGATAAGATTTGAATAATCTTCCCCTTTCCTTTTCTGCCACGTGGTTGCTTTCTTCAGCGTTATATTCATTTTCAGATATATTCTCATCATGGGTTGATTTGGGCTAGCTCACCATTTGAGAACGTGTATCAAATGACAACTTTATTTCTAGTCGGCTTTATTCAGGAAAAGAATTTAGCTTCGTGAGATGAACTGCTTCTAAACAATCACAACGACTGGACAGGACTGACCAGGCGATTTTAATACACATGAGGGTCACTGAGTGCATTCCACAGAACAAAGCAGATGAACATGGATAACTTGGGGTTTCCCAAAGGGAACAATTAAATGAAAATTTATTAATTTATTTTTGCTTTTTATTTTTAATTTTTTTTTTTTTGGTACTTTAGGACAGGGTCTACAGGATGTACAGGGTCTCACTACTAGATCCTACTTGTAATGATCCTCCTGTTTACAGCCTCCCAAGTGCTGGGATTACAGGCACGCACCACCATGGCCAGTCTCAGTAGCCATCTCACTGTGCTCCAGGGGAGGGGCCGGCAAGGCAGGCCCAGGGATTGAACTCTTGGCCCTTGTGTCTGCCCAAGCAGGCGCTTTAATCTGCTGAGCTATTTGGCCAACCCATTAAATGAGAATTTAAATGAGAATAATTCATACAAACACACACACACACACACACACACACACACACACACACTCCCTGTATAGTATTTTTATGAGAAAAAGAGGTCAGTCTAGAAGAATAACTGTAGATAAACAACCGTGCAATTAAAACTAGGGACTTTTCTCCTCTGATCAGGTTGCGATATATGGAGTTTTTATCAGAAAAAGATTTTATCTGGATAGTCGTAAGGTAATGACAAAAATCTTTTAACAGCACAGACTTTTCTCCAAGCTAATTTAGATTGAAACTGAGCTCACAGCATTCCAGATGACCTTGCATAGAGCAAACATTCGTGCTGTGAACTGCCTCCTGCGGTCTTGTCCTAACAAACTGTGGGCAGCTTCCCAGAGCCAAATGCAGTCCCCAGCTGATAGCCCCCAAGGAAATGGCTGCTTTGATCTTACAACTACATGGGATCAGATTTAACTAGAAAATAAGAGTGGTCTTAAAGTTGGAATCTTCCTGGAAATTCCAGAAGAGACTTTAGCATGATACTTCGATCTTCCCCTTTATGAGTGTCAATGTCTAGAGAGTGGATAGTGGAAGGTATGGGACAGGATTAATGAATGCTGCCAAATTTAGCAATTCTACGTCATGATTCCTTTATATTATCATACTAAGATTATAACACTGTCGCTTATCTTCTTAGTGGCCTACATATATGCTAGAAAATAAACTTTTGATGAATTAACTTTAAATATTCTGTACCACTTAAAACACCAACCATTAACTAAATTGAAGTGTGAGATGAAATTGTCTTTTGATCATTTAATATATTTAGATTTATAAAGCTTTTTCTATAGTCTTATACTCTCTATATCACTAACTTTTTCTACTGATATTATGGCAGTCTTACAGACACTAAGAGAGATGTCATTTTGATACCTTATATGAGGTTACTCTCTAATACCTTGCCAAAGTCATGCTGATGGATTTAAAATAAGAATGATCCGTGGATCTATACTACCAGCGCTGTCCTTCCAATAGGTTGTGTCTTGCACTGGGGATATAGCTCAGTGGCACAAGCAGCTGCCCGGATTGTGCCTTCCTCTCGTAAAGCTGAGATTCACTTTATCTTGCTGTACTTTCCTTTAGAGTTGCAAGACAGTTTTGAAATTCACTTGCCTAAACATAATTCGATAATGAGATTTTTCCTGTCTTATACAACCATGAGTGGGATACGTTATTGAACAAGAATATTTCTAGAAAAATAGCCTTACATGTATTCAGTGTGTCCCAGAATGCGTTTACTATATGTTTCCACCACTCTTCTTTTAAAGTAACAGTATTCATTCTTGTTGAAATTGCTGCTGCTAAACAATACAAAAATGCTCAGATTCCCTCAGAGTAAAGTAAGTAAAGATGAAAAAATCTATTGATCTGTAAAAGAGGAAAAATAACAGCATATCAAATAATTATACAGTTCATGCAAGGTGGTGAATGCAAAGTCATTCACAGATTAGGCAATGCTGTTTTCACAATTATAC
>NW_004524694.1:5936867-5940707 GCF_000260255.1 Octodon degus | reverse complement strand
TCTACTGAGCTATCTCCCCAACCCCCCTTTTAAATATTTTTTAACTTATAACATATATTTACAATAATAAAAGTGAAGTCTCTGATTTAAGGTAGTTTAAACATGTTTTCGGTGGGTATTCTGCAGACCCATGACAAAGTACCTGTGCCACAAAATAAGAGTACTTTTTGGTGAACTTCAGAAAGGGCTTCTTTTTTTTAAACCATTAAATTTTATAATATTTGTGAAATAAAAACACATCTTTTACTTAGTAAGAATATTAGATGTTTATATTAAAAATAAATGTTTAGAGTTATGAGTTGCTCTGGAATATGCTTCATTCTAAGTATTCAGCATTTTGTGAGAAAATGTTTACATGCAGCTTCCTAATAATATGTTGAAAAAGAGTTACAACAGTATCTCTACATGAAGCACCAAGGCAGGCACAGTCCCACATTATAGCTATATTTTGTAAGAATAGGGATTCCTCCCAACACCAAGTACTGAGAACTACAATAATTAAGTACATAAAATCAAATGGGCAAGTGGAGCGGGGTGCCAGGGAGATGAAAATGATCAAAGGATGAGCATCTACAAATTTGCCAGAATGGAGCCCATCAGTCTGTGCAACCAATCTTTAAAAAGTGAAAATAAACAAATCAAGTAGTAGTCTAGAGAGAACATGCTCCTGACATTTCAAATACTCTCATTATTTAAGATTTTACAATAATCCTTATAAACCAGTAACGATGATTTGGCTACACATTTTTAACTTTAAAAAAACTCCTAAACAGGGCTCTCAGATAGCTCAATAGACTAAAGCACCTGCTTAGACAAGGCACAGGGACTGGGGTTCGATTCCTGGTACCACATGCTGTCCGGCCTCACCCCTGGTGCATGCTGAGATTGAAAGTGGTCATGGCACATGCCTGTAATCCTAGAGCTTGGGAGGCTGAACGTAGGAGGATCACTATGGGTCTGATCTGTGTGGTGAGACCCTATGGGCCCTGTACTAAAATACAAAAAAATAAAAATAAAAAAGCAAAAAAAACCTCCTAAACAACTGTAAATGGTGTTATATAGAACAATTGTTTTCAAAATTACCAAAACTAAGACTATATAAAACTCCAGAAAAACAGATACATTTGAATTGTGACTAGAAAGGGCTTTCTCTCTGATAATAAGCCTAAGGCATGCTGTTCGGCCAAGGTAGTAACACAGCTGAGCTTGAGTCAGGCTATATATGAATTAAACTCATTCTGAAAATAGAACTCTACTGTGACCTTGGAGAAGTGATTTACTGAAGCTATCATTTCCTAATCTGCCTATGTCACTGTTCTGAAGGAATCTTGTCAGTGTATTAACTAGTCACATGAAACTCACATGCAGGGGCCAGGGGTAGAGCTCAGTTTTGCAGGTGCAGTGCCTGCCAAGCAAACATGAAGTCCTGAGTTTGGTTTGTGGCAGCCCCATCCCCCAAAAAATACAACCGTAACTCATTATGCAAAATTTTAAAATAAACTGTTATTTTGTGGAAGAGAGTCAACTGAATAAATCTAAGTCTTAAAAATATCCAGGATGCCTAAATATTTATAAATTGTAGCATTGGGGAGATAGCTCAGTGGCTTTAGGGCCTGCCTGGAAAGCACACAGTAATGATTTTAATCTCTGATACCCCCTCCCACCAAAAAGTTGTTACAAATTCTTGTCAGAATGGGATATATTTCAATATTTGTTATTCACAACCTGTGGAGAACAGATTTGGAAATTGGGATTCCAGGTCAGTACTTTCTGTTTGGAAAACAGAGTAGATCAGATTGCAGAGATTACATTAGCTTGATAGTTGTAAATATGAAACACCTAGGCTGTGGGCTTGGTGTCTTATAAATAATATTATAAAGTAGATTGATTAAACATTAGTCATACAAAATTTGGTGTTGCTCTTGTCAATCATTTGACCAAAAGCAGTCAAGGATGACGAGTGGCCTAGAAAATTATGTGCAACTGTAAACTACTAGGCTTCATTTATATATAACTGACACATACTTAGAAGTATATTTCTAAACTTTGTATTTCAGAGTGGCAAAATAACAAACCTTACAAGCTTCTTAGGTACATTATTGCTTGAAATACTTTAGTTGAAGAGTTCTTCCTTCTCCCCGTTTCATGTCCTGTGATCTCGCAGTGAACTGAAATGTTTTTAGAAAGACGGGACAAAGAGGTCTTTCTAAAGTGGAATGAGTTATTACAAACTAAGAAGCACGCAGCATACTAAATGCAGGCTTCATATATAATTACGGAATGTGCTTAACCTCTTATGAGAAATGGTGGGTTCCTACTGACTCTCACGCTGACTTCTCTCATTATTTCTAACAAGATTGCAGCCATTATTTCTGAGTTTTCATTAGTTGGAATATGGCTCCATTCTAAACACTGTGTTGATTCCATTGTGTTTTTGTCCTATGCTTTCTTTATCTGCTCAAAGATTGATAGAAATAGTTTGCTTCAATTTCTGGGCTATTGTAAATTGCGCTGCAGTAAACATGGGGTACTGATGCAACTTCTACCTACTGATTTAATTTTCTTTGAATATGTACCCATTAGTGTGATCCTTGAATTATATGGTAGTTCTGTCTTCATTTTCTAAAAGCAAATTCTCTTGCTCTTTTTTGTAACAGTTGTGCTATTTTACAATACATAAAACAGGTATGGCATTCCTCATTCCCTGAATCCTTGCTAAAATTTGTTAGTTTTTCTTTTTTTGTCATAGCTATTCCAGTTGGAGTTAGGTTCTATTTCATTTGCTTTTATTTGCATTTTAATGATGACTAATGATGTTGAGCATATTTTCATATACTTGTAAAGTTACTGTAATTTTGGATGGTAGGAAGAGCTGATTTACATCAATTTCCTGGAAGAATCAATATTGAATCTTTTCTTAGTTGCCCTTAAAAAATAGTACTCTTTGTATCCACCACCACGTATGAATAAATAAGTGGTTAATGTCTTCTTTATTTGAACCATATTGTGTTTATTAAAATTCTGTGACACTAAATGAGAAATAATCATTTTGTTGGAGAGAGATCCTGAAAAATATTTTAAAATGACAGAATTTTGCTAGAAATGCAAGCACAAAGCAGGATATAATAAGCAGAATCATTTTACTCATAAAGCACGGGTGGGAAGATCAACACTTAGGCAATCAGAAGAAAGAATACAAAGTATTACATAAGGAGCACGCCTCTTACCACTAACCAGTGACAATATGTGGACAGTCCTAGATATCCCAACCTCACCTTTTCTCAAGGAAACATACTCATTTATAATTTATTCCTAAAACTTACTTAAGTTTCAATAAATTAATTGACTTTGTATATTAATTTATGCTTTAAACATATTTTCATATATTATATCCTTTATTCGATATTTTATTTATAATTGATTAAATATTTTGACATCTCATTTGACCCAAGAGACCTTAAATATTGGGGCTTGCCATTTTTATTTGTTCATTTTTTAGCACATTTAGGTCCACTTAGTAAGACTACAAAGGATTTTGTCACTCCGGTGATCCTAAAATATTTTAACCCTTACCTTCTAAAGCAGTTCTAGAGGATTTTATGTGATGTAATTAAAGGAAAAATACAGTTCATGATGCCGTTGCGTGACACCCAGTGGAAGGCTTGGCTTGTGAGAATGCTATGGGAGGCCTCTTCCATCATTCACAGGACCTGGAAGCATGTGATTTCTGACTATTCTCAAAGTCTAAGAGAAAATAAAGATTATTATCCGTACTTGTAGTTTACTAGAGGAACATTATCTATCTATCTATCTATCTATCTATCTATCTATCTATCTATC
>NW_004524694.1:5934844-5935725 GCF_000260255.1 Octodon degus | reverse complement strand
TGTTATTTTCTCTTTCTTTCTTTCTTTCTTTCTTTCTTTCTTTCTTTCTTTCTTTCTTTTTTTGTATTTTAAGGAAGGGTCTACAGGATGGATGTTCAGGGTCTCACTACTAGATCAGACTTGTAGTGATCTGCCTGTTTGCAGTCTCCCAAGAGCTGGGATTACAGGTGCGTGCCACCATGCCCAGTTTCAATGGCCATCTCAGCGTGCCCCGAGGGTGGGGCCGGCACAGCAGGCCTGGGATTGAACCCGGGTCCCTAAGCCTACTTGCAGGCATTTTAATATGCTGAGTTATTTGGCCGGCCCTAGAAAGAGAAAATATGAGAATCTTTTATTGTGAATGGAAAAGATTTAAGCTACAAATTTAAAAATCAATTTGTACTTATAAATTAATTTTAGCTACTTAATATTTTTACATTTTTGTAGAGAAGATCAGTGATACATAACTGTGTATTTATGTGGCTAACAAATGCCTGTAGCTTCCCTGGAAATGATACTTAAATCAAACACTCATATTAACAAATAAGGAAGCTTTCATGCTTATTTACTATGTAGAATAATTGGGGCTGAAGAATAACCCCATGGAGTGTAGTAGGCTCTTCATATGAATCGACAAGATGTCTTTTATTTCTAGACCTGTGATAACACTTTAGATGATGTTTCTTTAATGTAACTTCTTAATGTTCAGCCAGCCAATAAATTGAATTACCTGTGTGGTGAAAGGAATGAGATTGTTCTTGTTCAGTATATTTTGTGAATATAGGCAATTTACATTTTTGGTTATTTTATAATTCACCAAAAAATTAGAGCGATAGAAATTACATTCCTGATACAATATTACTGTTATAGAGCTTTTTTTTCCTTGTAAGAATAGGATTTTT
>NW_004524694.1:5932477-5933699 GCF_000260255.1 Octodon degus | reverse complement strand
GAAGTCAAAGAATGAATTCTAAGGAACAGCAGAGATTTGGAGTAGGACAATTTATTGGAGAAAAGGAATGGGGACTAGGATGGGAACTAGAAATGGCTCCTGAGTGACAGGAGGGGTCCCGGAAGGGTAGCCCCCTATTGTAGGTCTAACATGTCTCTCAGAAGTCTCATCTGTTCTAGAAGTCGATCTTCAGAGGGTAAAGGCTTTGGAGGGGGACACTGATGAGTTCATAGCTAACTGTACTGCTATGTGCCAGGGGATTTTTGAAGAGGTGGCCGCTGAGGGAATGCCTGGGGAAGGGGGCGTAGCGCTCGCATCTCCTTCCGCTCTGCATTTCCTGGCTTCCGTGGGCTGAGCAACTCCTCTGTGCCTTTGCCTCCCTCCATGACCTTTCTGCGCTGCAGGCAAGCAACGATGAAATGAAGCTGCAAGTGTCAGAGATGGGAAAGGACCAGTGCAATTACATAGATTGCTGGAACATTCTTAAGCAAACATTTGAGATATTATTATTTGTCACTATTTTTTTTTCTTAAATGAAGCCCAGCAATCTTATAAGTATTTGTTATACACTATTTTTAAACAAAGGAATAAATAAGAAGGCATGCTTGTATTTTTTCTTACTGTTTTAGTACATTTGTTAATGTTTCATTTTGTATTCAAATTACTTCACAAATTACTTTACTCATGCTTTCTCTTACTACAGAGTAAGTCTAAATGTATTTAGAAACATTCCAACTATGAACAGACTTTAAAAATCTTTTGAAAAGTGGCATGTCACAAATACTGATAATATCCAGGTGTATCAGACTGCATTAGATTTAGATGTTCTCAAGATGGATAATGTCTCTATTAAACAGTTTGATGGGAGATTAGAAACAAATAGACTAGGCCCCTCATTTCAGTTATCAGAGGGAGAAAATAAAATATTCTTCCTATGAGGGAAAATTTAACATAACTTTAATAGCTGCTGAAGGTTATATAAGAAGTACATTTTCTCTTAACATCTTACTACAAGGTCATTAAATTTCATAGAATCATACTGGATATTAAACTTGTTAAATTTACCAAGCATCATGATAAAGAGTACTTCAATAGTTTAGTCCCATCTGCAACCTCACAGAGTTATAATTCATTGGTGGTTTATGGTAGTGCAATTTGCATAATTGTCTAGGCAACAGTATCTCTGCAATCCTGTGAAAAGTGCATCATCTGAGACAAATAC
>NW_004524694.1:5926450-5932117 GCF_000260255.1 Octodon degus | reverse complement strand
ATTTCTTAGTCTGACTAATCACAGTCTCCCACCCCCTCAACTTTTAGCACAGTAAGGCATCAGGCTTTTCTGCCAACAAAAATTTTGATGACATTTAGCCAAGCAGTGAGTAAGTGATTTTCTTCTCCATAGCAGGAAGAGTTTAGTTTCCTGTGCAAAAATTATTATACACTCCTGTACTGCTGAGTGTGAAAGCGATGGCTAATATTTAGACTTCTTCGCCCCAGAGCAACTGATACACTGCCCATCACCTATGACTATCACCACTCACTGCTTTGAAATACAACAGCACTCAAGACGTAAACAGTCCTGAAAGGAGAGTTCAAAGTAAGACCCACGAGGAGTTAAAAAAGACTCATGTGGTTTTATTTATTTAGAATGAAAATTTGGGCATTTCATGTATAAAAGGATTTTAAAACTGTATGAATTCTCTAGAAGACTATAAAAGTTGATCAGGCTGAATTCATTGATTTACACATGATTATTGAATTCCATGCATGCTGTGTTATGTTGAGGGGCTGAAGGGACTGTAATACTTTAATCCAGTGATTGATAAACACATGGACTCAAAACAAGTTCATAATACATAAAGTTGAAGTTCTATAACTTCTTTAATAATTTAAAACAAAAATGTGTAACAGCCCAAAGATGCTGAAATGCTCAGTTGAGTTAGTCTTGCAGGATCCCTGGATCACTGATGAATATGTATCATGAGGAGCTTTGTACGCTTATGATTGGCCAGTTGGAGACCAGCCTTCTCTCACTGTCTGGGAGTGGGTAGAGCAGTGTGATGCAGAGGGATGACTGTGGTTTCATCAACAAATGCTGACGGGGCCAAGGCAGACCGTGAAATACGAGCAACTAACTCTCTGCAAGATAAACTCTGATCAAGGGGTGCAGGAACCACAAGGAAACTGGAAAATTCACCCTGCTTCTCTCTGATAAATCTCTGCTGCTGAATATTTGCCATTATCAAATACCTTGTATGCTTCTGTCTAACTCTTTATGGGGGAGTGGGCAGCTGTGAATCATACTCTGCTCCAACTTACATTCTTCTTCTTTTTTTTTAGCGGTGTGATTTTTTAAAATAATTTTATTGAGAAACAACTAGCAATGAGACAGTTTCAAAACCTATTAGTAGGACAGTTTCATTAATCAATACATTGCATATTGTTGTCTTCTTAATGGTTATCCATAGTACAAGATGCAGACATGATATCCTATCCACAAACACTATTAGTACAAATCTTTCTTCTCATTTAATTAAGAGAAAGTAGTTGTATACCTATTCTAACTATTTTTTAATATTTTTATTGAGAACCAAATAGCAATGAGACTCTTTCACAATCTATTACTAGCACATTTTCAATAATTAATACAGTACATATTGTTGTCTGTCTCAAACACTATTAGAACAAACCACTCTTTTCATTGAATTAAGAGAATGGAGCTGTATATCTATCCTCGCTATTTTGAGTATACAGATACAAAATGGTCATTCATTTGCATCCTCCCTTTTTGGTTAGCTTTGTCACAGTAGGGCATTCCACTGTCATTTAAATACTGTAGGTACATGAATTCAGCAAAGTTATTGGTTCACTTTTATCCTACTAGCTGCTTTGGGATTTAATCTGCTGAAGATAATCAGTATCAACATATCTTCCCAGGATCTGTTTGCTGGTGAAATTGGATTCAGATATCAATAGTTCAGCCCTATAATGACATTTAATAAATTATGGTAACACTTATCATTTTATCTATAACTATGATTCAATGCACATGGGGCACTGTTTCTTACCTGTGGACACCAGGATCAATTCCCTTATGTAAAAGAAAACTGTACTTGCCTATAACTGGTACATATTTTCCTGCAAAAATTAAATTTAGCTGCATTATAGTAGTTAACATGTGTAAATACTGTGTAATTAATAGTGTACTGTGATGTTTAAGGGAAAAGATTGCATAATCAACATAAAGGCAGCTAATTTTTCAAATATTTAGGTACATGTTTAACTGTGCAACTCACTGATAAGAGGCTGCACTAACTTGGAATATCTGCACGGGGAACATGCTAATACTATGCCGTTTCATAGAAGGCTCTTGAGCAACTGCGTTTTAGAATCCAAGTTGGGTCCTGAGACCTATGTCCTTTGGATGACTGTATAGTCTAAATAGACTTTTGAACAAAAGAGAAAAGCTTAATAATACATGTCAAAATTATCATGAATTCTTATCTATAAAGAGTATTGATTATCATATTTTAAACTTTGTATTTACTTTTAGTGGATTTTTTTTTTAATCAAGGCTACTAGACCAGGATTTGACCCCCAGCCTGCCATGCCAGCCCCGCCCCTGGGGCATGCTGAGACAGTGATTGAGACTGGGTGTGGTGGTGTGTGCCTATAATCCCATAACTTGGGAGGCTGAAAACAGGAGGATCACTACAAGTCCGATCTACAGAGTGAGACTCTGTAGACCCTGTAATAAATGCATTAAAAAATAAAATAAAGATTACTAGTAGTGTGTGTGTGTGTGTGTGTGTGTGTAAATATATATTATTAATGGTATATTTGATTAACCATGCAATGTATTTCAAGAAAATATTTACAATGTCATTGTTTGGTCACTTGAGAAGATATTTCAGATAGATTTATATTTATATATTTGTTTATACATCAATCATTGGTTAATTATTTCATAATCAAAATTCCCCAGACATTAAAACTGTACATTTACAAATATCTACATTAAGAATATTGAGCTCCAAAAGTTAAGTCATTTTCATCTGAGCAGAATGACACATAATGGTAAAGGAGAGAAAGTTTTAGCATTTGTCTGATTTTGCAATACATTTTACAAGCATTCTTTTCAAGAAGCAATTTGAGAACTGATGACATATAATAATAGCTAATATTTGTATAGCACTTTTGCTGCCAAATTGTGACCCAGGAGCTTTATATTTCTTATCTCATTTATTTTAACAACCAACCTATGTGCCCAGTACTATGATTATAATTCCTCGGGGCTTCGCTTAGTTGGGCCCATTAGCCATGTAACTCACTTAGTGCAGGATGGATGTTAAAACTAGGTCATAAGCAAAAGCAGCACAATATGTTCCCATAGCTTCCACAGTAATTGTGAGTGCTAGGTAGGATTCACAGCTATGATCATGTGCCAATATGCCTGGGCCTCTGATGATCTTATTCAACCTGGAGATCTGGGCTCGGAAGCAGCAAGCTAAATTATAACACTGCACACAAAAGAAGAAATCCCAGGGTGAATGGTGTGATTGTGCATTTCAGTTTTTCTAACCAGACTGGAAAAGGTGAAATATATGTATATAATTTATAATGAATCATTGTTCATTTAGTTTAAAGATTATATGAGAAAATATTCTTATAAAAGTCACTAAATTAAAAAAATCACATAAATATTAGTGACGTAATTCATTCATTTTAGCAGATGTTATTCTTCAGTATAAGAACTTTATTAAACAAACCAAAATAAATATGAATTATTTGGGGGGAGTAAATTATTTGTTACCTTTTGCATGCTGAAGTTTTGTTTAGTATATTTTAAATAAAGTAGGTATAAAGTATGTGTTTTTGAGTGTGGAGGAGACATGAGTTACCTTGAAAAAGTCCATGAGAGATATGAAAACATCTTTTCTTTTTTATTTTCATAGAAAATAACAATAGTGAAAAAATCATTGGAAATGATACAGAACTTCACTAAACAGAATAATAGAAAATCAACAATGGTTTTTATATTCCATATTGCTGTCTTCAAATTGGTTGGTCAGACTACCAGACAGAAGGACAGAAATTGATCAAAAAGTTATAAAAAATGTAAAAAGGGACAAGAAACTAATTTAAACATTAACTTCACCTTTCAATAGACCAACAGAGACAAGTGGAAGAATTATCGAAGCTGCACTGTATATACACATAAATACATCGATTTTTCTTTTCTTCTTTCTTTTTCTTGTCCTTTCCTTCATCCCAGTTGTTCCTTGCCGTTGAATGGATTCTTGCCCTTTCATAGTATGTATTTTACCTTTCAGATTTTATTTACTCCTTCATGTTCTTTATCTGAGGAGAAAATACGGTGTTTACAAACGTGCGTCTGGTTCATTTCACTTATGTATATGGCCTCTAGCTGTATACATCTATCTATAAAAGCTTTGAGCATTTTTTAAAATATCTGAGTAATACTCCATTGTGTAAAAGAAACACAATGTTTTTTATCTATTCCTTAGCTGATGGGCAGTTGGGTTATTTCTAAGATTTAGATATTATAAATTGTGCTGCTATAATCATGGGAGGATATATATCGCTGTGTTATTTTTTCAGTTATTCTGGAAAAAATACTTAGGAGGGGAATAGCTGAGTTAAATGTTTCTCTTTTTTCTTTCTTTTTTGAGGAATACAGTATTTTGTTACTACGTGAATGAAGCAAATAAGTCTGATTGCAATTTTTTCTACATTTTTACCAATATTCAGATGTGAATATTTTTAAAAACATCTTTTAGCATAGGAAAATTTAAGCATTTGATAAGTGTTTGTGTTTTATCAGTAACAATATGTTCATTCATATATTTGGGTTTTTTTATGTGTTACTGAGGATAACACTCAGGGGCACTATACCAACAACTATGTCCCTAATCCTTTTAAAATTATTTTTTACTTTGAAGCAAAGTCTCAATAAAATGCACAAAGAGAACACAAAGTTAAGGTCCTCTTTTCTCCACCTACATATTGCTGGGATTACAGGAGTGGGTCTCTGCACAGTCTCCAACATGTGTTTTGACAAATGCATACATATATGCAACCATTACAGCAAGACAGAAAGAAGTTTCATCATCCTCAAACTTGCTGTATTCCATATCCTGGTAAGTCCCCCAAACATATCCACAGAACTTCCTTCACTTGAGCAATAAATTTGTCTTCATCAAGATTTATATTATAGAGGCTCAAATCAGATATAATTTTGTATGTGGCTTCCATTTCCAATATAGAAATATCATGATCAACATTTGTTTCAAGTTTTTGCTTAGAAATATTTATTTGTATAAATATGCCATAATATGTTTGTTATTTATCTGATGATAGACAAAGATTTTATTCCAACTTTTGCTTTATAAGTATACATGTAAGACTTTGGATATTTCTTTTAGTTTCTCCTTTATTATTATCAACATATTGTATTTAATACAGTTTTCAAAGTTTTAGCATTTTGATTCTACCTAGAATGTCTCAGAATTCTATTGGCTTTCCATTCTTACTAATATTAGAGATGATTCAATATTGAAAAATTCCTTGACTAAAGAGTGTGTACTGATATGTCACTGAGGTTTAAATTTCCAGTGATTAATTATTTGGTTTATTGGTCTTGTTATACAACTTTTGAAGTTTCTGAAGAAAATTTATGACTGATACTTAAGAAGTCTGTTAGTTTATTATGAGGTTAAAAACATTTTCATGATCTATATACACACCATTTGTAAAATAGACATGTAATAAATTATGTTGCTTGTAGTTTCTAAGTAAAAATTCACATATACAAACATAAACTTTAGTGTTGTAAATTAGAAATCAGAAATAATATAAGAAGAGCAAAACAGAGAACTAGCTAAAGGTGTTTACCTCTAAGGTGAAAGACAGTATA
>NW_004524694.1:5918737-5926350 GCF_000260255.1 Octodon degus | reverse complement strand
ATTTTGATTCTTTTTATTTCAAATACATATTCATTTTATATTGAAACAGATAGTGATTACAATATTTTGCCTGATATTATGACATTCTTTATTTTTGGTGGTACCAGGGATTGAACTCAGGACCTTGCACTTGCCAGGCAAGCACTTATTCTACTGAGCTATCTCCCCAGACCCTGACATGAGCATTCTAATCAGACATGTCACACATGACCCAAGGTAACATAGTAATGCAGCTTCTTAAACTGCAAAGGGACATAGTAAGAAATAAACTGCCAAGCTAATGCACCCTAAACCTTTCTGGATGAAGAAAAAGCATTTACTCATTTTAAAACTGTATAATTATAAGTGTAGTGGATAGCTAACAGGCGGTCAACTTCTTACACCCAGCTGAACTGAACTAGCATGGTGCTGGGTATGGAAGGCCCATCTCAGGATTGTTGCCAGCAGCATAAAAGGCAGAATGAATGCAAGAAGCTACTGAGAAGCTGTTGGGGATGCTGTTTAGAAAAGCTGTTAGAACCGTTGGAAGCCGTTGGTTTTCCCCTGGCTCTTCTTGTGATAACTTTCCCAATGAAATTGGCTGTTCTTGTTGCAGGAGAGTGGAACCTCATTGTCACTGGGAATGGCGATAGTTCCTTTTGGGGTGCTCTGGTCCTCATCTTGAGCACCACTTTCTGGCTCCAGAGGGGAATACAGTGCACTGCTCAGCCTTGTGGAGAAGCTTGGCACACTGACTTTCCTGATGGGAATTCAACTTTCCTCATTGCTGCAGGAGCTCGGGACATCACTAATGCTGAGGATGGCTGTGGTACCTTTGGGAGAGCTCTGGTGCTTACACTGAATGTTGCTTCTTAGCTCCAGTTCAGATCCCAAAGCCTGTTATTACAGATCCTTCATCCCACTGGCATAGACTTTTTTAGCTTCCACTACTGACTTTTGGGCCTTTCCAGCACAGATCCATGAAGGAGGACTGCATGACACATTGTCACGTGCTCTAGGCCTCCAGTAGAACTTGTGGGAGTCACCATTGTGAGCTCTAGGTTTTCAGCTGGACTCATGTAGGATACTAGGATACAGGCCCTCAGCTAGATTCTCTAGTCTTTAGTGTATGGGCAGATTTCCTGCACTCCTTGTATATGATTCTTTGGGTGATTCATTATAAAATAATATTGTAAAATGCGTACTGTATGCATTGTTTGCAAAACCCCAAACCATGACAATAAGTTAATTAATGGTCATAGATATTAAATAGATGATACCTTAATTAATATTTGAAAATAAAAGGGACTAAAATATTGAAGTATTTATTTTGTTTAATGTATTGCTATTAGAAATTATAACTAATGAAACATTTCAAACCAATTATTTTTCTGTTTTCTCTCTAGGATTTGATTTTATAATAATAACTTAAAAGCCAACAATAATTACTATAATTATCTTTTATAAAGTATAATTTTTTTCTGATGGGGTAGAGGAAATTGTACTGTTAAGAGACACCTGCAAGACTACTATTGTTGAAGATAAAGGCATACTAACTGAAACCAAGAAAATAACTTTACTTGGAAGATAACAATATTGTTTCTTGAATATAAAGGAGATTAAAGGTATCTATTAAGAAGAGGATACGCAGGGGCTGAGGGTTCCATCCCTGACTGGCCAGGCCGGCCCCACCTCTGGGCTGTGCTGAGACAGAGATGGAGACTGGGCCTATAATCCCAGCTCTTGGGAGGCTGAAAACAGGCAGATCACTCTGAATATGATCTGTGTAGTGAGGTACTCTAGAACTGTACTAAATACATACAAAAAGAAGAAAATACACTATAAACTGTGTACAGTTTATCTTGTAACCGAACATATTAAAATGTGTATATAATTACTCTCCTATAGTTTTGTTTTGAAATTTTATACCATTAAATTCATTACTTATTTTTCTTCTCTTTAAAATGAGGATACATATTGTTGATTCTACCTAGAGTGACCAGCAAAGAAATATTTAAATCTATGAATAACAAAAACTCCATTTAATATTGGTCCTTATTTTCTAACATGACAATAATTTTCAAGATCCTTAAAAGAGACACAAAGTTTGTTACATGGAGATGAAATTAAAGAAAATGGGAGAAACGTCCAGCCCCTGACCCATCTCTGTGAGTTCTGCTTCCCGAAGTCAGTTGCTCACCTGTGCTCAAACTCTGGGTGGGTTCATGCCCTTGCCCAGAAAAATGACACGTAAGAATTCGTCACTTGAGGAAGGCTGGTTGAGTGAACAGTCAGAAGCCAGGGTACCGAGTTTTGTGTCATTAAGGCTCTCGAAGGGGCTTTCATGCTCTTGTTGTGCTCTAGGGCTCAGCCGTAAGAACCGCCTTTGGCAGAAGCAGCTGAGCGTCTTGGGTGATGGATACAAACTTGGCCCAGTTGGACGCATCTTTGAAGGTTTACACTCTACAAATCCTCATGATACAGAGACCTTTGGAAGTTCAGGTTCCTGTTCCCCCTGGGGATTAGCAGGTCAGTCCTGCACCTGGCGGAGAGAGGAGAAAGCAGCTCTTCACTTAGGCGTGCTCAGATATCCTCAGATAATCTATCCAACTCCTGCCTACCACCCTAAATTGGCTTGTGAGATCAGAGGAAGGCCCTGCAGAAGCATGTGGCAGGTTCTGCCTGTCCCTTCAGCCTCTCCTGTCTGCCTCTACATGGCACATGGGTTCACTCTGGGCCATGCCTTTGAGCTGATTTGGCTAGTTGCCTAGCTGGACCACTAAGCATCTAAGACAACGGTTCCTAAAAGGTATCGTTTTTGGTTTCAGGATCAATCCCTCGCAGAAATAGGAGGGGAAGGATCACATCGCAAAGAGCAAAAATCCAGGACTCAGCCACAATGCCACTGTTTTGTGTCCACCGCCATGACCCACCCTCTTAGTGCTAATGCTCCCCTCCTTCCCGCCAACTTACTGGACACAGCCCTTTCCTTGTGTGCTGAAGGTGGGATGCTGTAGGAACCTGCTGATTCTGGTTGGGAATTTCTACCTGGTGCAGTATGCAGAGAAGGTAGAGAGCCAGGATGAGGAGAAGGGAGAGGGGAGACAGACAGAGACCAACTTTCAGGACCCTGATTTTCTTTTAGAAAGACTCCATTGTCCTGATGTCTGAGAGAGAGAGAAGAGGCCTCGGATTCAGGCTCCAGAGCAGTAGTGAAAGAGTGTGATACCCAGCAGTCAGGAGAACACAGGAGGCCTTCTCCTCTCTGAGCAGCAGCCCCCCAAAGGGAGGCCTGGGAAGGAGCAGCAGGGTGACATGGATTTTAAACTTCACAATTGAAAAGAAAAGAGGATAAATGAAAAATGTGTTAGGTGCATAATTTCCATTGTAGTTGGAGGAATCTGAGCAGGGAATGCCAACATATACCATATTAGTGTATAAGTTAGAGTCAACATCTTCAATTGCAAGATCAAGAAATTGAAACTCAGGCTGAGGAATTTCCCCAAAGTCAGACACCTGAAAAGCAGTAGAGCTGTCAGGAACCTGGCTTGCCTTTACTGCCTGCTGCTCTGATAATAACTCACTCAGGCTGAAGGAATGGGGCAACCAGACATGTATTATCAATTGATGTAGATGGAGCAAAATTATTTTACCAAGATTATTTTTGTGGTCAAGAGAAAATTCTGCTGCTTCTCATCTCATTCTGTAAAAAAAAATAAATAGCACAGAACTTATTGTTAATTACATAATAATTATTGCCATCTGGCATTGTTATACTTGAATGAGAAGTTTCCTCTCAGAGATAGAAATGCAGTGGGGCTGGGAATAGTGGAAAAGGTGGAAAGCTGGTGAAGAAATCTGCAACCAGTCCTAAACTCAGATTCCCACCTATGAGTATCTGCCCCACCTCCTTGTGCACACACTAGTGAATTTTGAAGTATGGATAGTGGAAGAGTCTAAGAGCATTTTGGGGATGTTTATGAAAGAAACTTGACCATACCTCTCTTTCCTCCAAGGTGTCTGCATGCACTCACAGAGCTTCATCGATCTCTGCTGACGCCTCATGAGCTGAGCAGCTCATCGCAGTGTGATGTGAAATGAAAATAATCCCAAATCATCATACACAAGCCATACATATAATAAAATTCAAGAGCTCCTTTCCAGATATTCCCCTTGCAGAATTTTTGAGATACAAATGCTATTCTTGATTTCCATAGTGGATGCACCATTCTGTGCTCCTAGGAAAAGTGGAGATGGGTTCCTTTATCACCACAGCCTCTCGAGCATTTGAAATCGGTTGACTTCTTGAGGATAGCAATTCTTTCTGGTATAAGATGGTGGCTCAGCATTGTTTTAATTCGCATCTCTTGAATACCAATGAGTTGCATATTTCTTCATATATTTATTTGCTACTGGTATCTTTTCATTTGTGAGGTATATATTCATCTCAGATGCCCATTTTGGGTTAGGTCTCTGAATTTTGGAGGCCTGATTTTTACTCGATTCTTCATATGTTCTGAATAGGAGTCCTTTCACTGAGGGACAGTCCATTATAATTTTTTCCCAACTCATGGGTTTTGTTTTTAGGCTGTTAGTGATTTTTTTTTTTTTGATGTGAAGAAATTTTTTAAAAAGAAAAGATCCAGTGCTCACTTTGGCAGCACATGCCCTAAAACTGGAACAAAGCAGACAAGAGCATGGCCCTTGCACAAGGATGACATGCAAAATCATGAAGCATTCCATATATTTTTTAAAAGCGAGATCCCAGTTCTTAAGTCTTTGAAGTATTTTCCATGCTGTTTGATTTTTGTTCATGAACTCTCTACCTTCCTTCAAGTCCTCAAGAGTTCTACCTGCTTTCTCCTCCAGAAGATTTAGTGTTTCAGTTTTAATATTTCTATCTTTGATCTATTTTTACTAGAGTTTTAAAAAGCTAGGATTGGAGGTCCCATTCAAGCCAGCTGTCTCTCTCTTCAGAACTTTCCCAAAAGAAATAAAATCACCATAGCACGGTGATATATGTACACTCATGTTTGTGTAAGATCAATTTGTCATAGCTAAATCTTGGAAACAACCCACACATCCATCAACTGAGGAATGGATAAAAATATATGGTATTTTTACACAAAAGAGTATTACTCATCTATAAAAAACATAAATTCAAGGCTTTTCTAGATCATAAAAGCAGCTAGAGACTATATTGGTAAGCTAAATAAATCAGGCCTGCATGTAGAAATATCATATTGTCTCACTATTGTGAGAACCTGAAAGAGGAAATGAAACCTGGAAGGTACAATAGATACAGTGAGTGGGAAAGAATTTATTCAATGAGAAGGAAACACATGGTTAAGGAAAAGGACAAAAGAAAGAAGGAGAAAATATATATTCATGTGGATATGGAGAATATTTTGAGTAATTGTACTGCTGATTTCTGCTGGTCTTTTGAAAGGAGCAGTTAATCCCTAATTATTTTTCCTTTTATTCTTATTTTTCTTTTAATTTCTTATAACTTTGTTGTTGTTGTTGTTTTGTAGAGGTAAACACACAAGGTAAAGAGTGTACCTAGTGGACAGCGACAGAGACAGCCTCTGAATCATGCTTAGAACAATAATGTCAACTATCTCTGTCTTCCCTTTTCCAGAGGGTTGAAAATGAAGGTCAGGTTGTGCACATTGTTTGCAATGGCCAGCGGACAGGGGTGCGCTGGTTTCATGATACTTAAAGCGTGCGAGTGGGTATCCTGGACACCTTCGCGTAACCGTCTAATTCCCATAGACGTGCTCCCCTGCTGGGGCAGTGTGTTTTTTGTTGTCTCCTTATTGCATTTTGTCCCTGAGCAGCTGCAAAACCATCGTGCAGTGGGGATATGGACTTGAGAACGTTCTGTTCTACAAACTTGCTGATTTCTCTTCCTCTTTCTAGTTTGAAAGACAATTAAAACATGCTGCTTGAGAGGGAGCTCAGTAAGTATGCAAGGTTTCTTCCTCGTTGAAGTTACAGTTGATTCCCTGTAAAGAAGCAAGAAAGCATATTCTAAAATTAGCAACAACAAAAAGGGCCCAGATGATGGAAATACCACCTTATAACTTAAAAGAAAAGATGTAAAACAATTTATAAACACAATAAATATAGTAAGTGATAAGAGGAAAATTTGGCCTCTGCATCTTTAAAAATTTGTGAAAATAAAATTTGTAAGTAAAATTGAGTATAATCAATATCATTTGTCAAGCAGTAATTTATAATTTTGAATGATGTCAGTTAATCGTATAAATTTTTTCTAGAAAAATGACATAATCAAGCATCAAATTATTTATGGAAAATAGTGTTTCCTCTCGCCTTAACAGATCAAAATCTTACTTACGTTTTTCTAGGTACAAAATATATTTTCTGTTTGCGCACACTGGCACACCTCTGCCTCCAGCCCCGGCTACTCAGGAGGCTGAGGCAGTAGCATCCCTTGAGCTCCAATTTGGGCCAGTTTAGATCACATAATGAGAATCTGTATCAAAAGTAAAACAATTTAAAGGATACTGTTTCTGTCCTGCTTTAAATAATTACTTTTACCATCTGCCTCGATTTACACAAACAAAAACTAGAGTGAAATACCATGTGCTATTTTCACTGCATTAAATGAGAAAGCAAATTCTATTCTCTATTTTATCCTTTATTTTCCTCAAATCTAGGTTCTGGCCATGTTAAGAACAGATTTTTCTTTTTGCATTTTTCAAATTTTATTGGCACATTTTAGATATACTGTGATAACATTCAAGGAAGTTTGTACCTTGCTTTTTTTTTTTCTCAATTGCTCCTCTCTCTTCAACTCCTGCTCTCCTTATTTACAAAAGGTTTGTTTCTGTTTTTTCCTTCAACTCTCTTTTCTCTTCTTTTGCCCTTCCCTTTCCATTGAACATTTTCTTTCCATTTCCCAGTGTCCACTGTACATCTTCTCTCTCTCTCTCTCTCTCTCTCTCTCTCTCTCTCTCTCTCTCTTTCTGCATTGGGAATTGAACTCAGGAGCTCAAGCTTGCTAGGCAGGTGCCATGCTGCTAAACCACATCCCCAGCTCAGCCTATTGCTTGATTTTTTTTTCCTCTTTTTTAACCTGTTGATGACAGCCATTCTTTCTGAGGTGAGATGAAATCTCAGCATTGTTTTAATTTAATCTGAGACAACCAGTGATGTTGAACATTTTGTCACATATTTATTTTCCATTTCTACTCCTTCATCTGAGAAGTGTCTATTCCAGATGTCCATTTCTGAATTGGGTCTTTTTTAAAATTACCCTTTAAAAGTTTCTGAAAAATTGATCTTGAGCAACTTACATTTTCCTTCCTCCTTTTCCCCCATTACGAAGAGGAAATGAAGTGTCGGCGAGATACTCAGCAGACAGAGCTCCTGCATAGGAAAGCGGAGAGACCAGGGTTTCACCCCAGCACCTCATGCCATGCCTGGGGTGCTGAGCTGGCCCACGAGACTGGGCGTGGTGGCTGGCGCACTCTGGGGAGGCTGAAAACAGGAGGACCGTTATGAGTTTGAGTTGCGTAGTGAGATGCTGTACCAAATACATTACAAATTTTAAAAAAATAAAGAGGAAATGAGATGAGTTTCACCATCTAGCATTAAAAGAGAGAGAA
>NW_004524694.1:5910241-5918327 GCF_000260255.1 Octodon degus | reverse complement strand
AGAAAGAAAGAAAGAAAGAAAGAAAGAAAGAAAGAAGAAAGAAAGAAAAAAGTTCTCATTGGAAACTCTCAGAAAATGATTTCTTCTCCTTAAAAGAATTAAAATAACATCAATATCCCATAAATTAGAATATTTATGTTTATATTTTAATTTGTTTTCAAAATTATTTCCTGTGATACTATTAGATTGTAGCTAGGGTATATTTTTCAAGTTCAGTGACATTTTTTCCCTTCTGTAATCTCTCTTATGCTTTTAATCACATTGAGGCAATTTTCACTTCAACTGCTTTACTGTCTGTTTCTAGCTCTTCCATCTTCCATCTGTCTGCTTCATTGTTTGCTATAATCCTGCATTGTTGAATTATGGAGCATATTCAGATTGCTGTCACTCCATGACAGTCTTTGTATACTCTTCTCACCTTCATTGTTTTTAACCTACTTTGATTAAATCATGGTTTTTTTTTTCATCTTTGTAAGTCAGATTTTGCTGTTTCTATAATTAACCCTGCAATATGATTAAGCAGCAAACACTGTGCTCAGTAAATCATTGTAGTTTGGATTTGCTTTATTTTCTTTAAAGAAGCATCTAGGCTGGGGAGTTAGCTCCACAGTCTAAGGGCCTGCCTCACAAGCATAAGGACGCGGGTTTGATACTGCAGGAGTGCTGAGCTACCACCAAGCTGGGTACGGTGGCACATGGTGGCACATGCCTGCAATACCAGGGCTGGAGAAGCTGAAACAGGAGGATCACTAGGATTCTGAGGTGCATAGCAAGACCCTGTACCAAATTCATAAATAAACGAGTAGATAAATACAAGATTAAAGATTTAATCTTCATCTGCTCCTAACCACCAGCAGATCAGACTGATTCTTTAGATGCTCATCCCTTATTTTGCTAGTGAGGTCCACTGTAACCTTTCTGCCAAAGCAGCTCCTCGCTAGCTCAGCACTGATTACCTCAGCTGTTCAGGACATTCTTTTTCTGGCTAAAGAGACCTGAAGCATCTACCTGTTCTGGGATCTAGGAATCTTCATTACTGCCAACTGCTTTTTGTCTTTTTTTCTTTTCTTCTTTCCTTTCTTTCTTTCTTTCTTTCTTTCTTTCTTTCTTTCTTTCTTTCTTTCTTTTTCTTTCTTTCTTTTTTGTATTTTAGGGAAGCGTCTACAGGGTATTCAGGGTCTCACTACTAGATTGGATTCATAGTGGTCCATCTGTTTACAGCCTCCCAAGAGCTGGGATTACAGATGTGTGCCACCATGCCCAGTCTCAATTGCTGTCTCAGAGCACCCTGGGCTGGGGATGGGGCCGGCATAGCAGGCCCATGGATCGGACCCCAGCCCCTGTGCCTGCTTGCAGGCATTTTAATCGGCTGAGCTATTTGGCTGGCCTGATGGGTTCTTTTTTCTGTCTAATAAACATGTTCTACTAAGTCATGATGGTCATTCAGCCAATATAGCAACAGCCACTGGAGGCCTCGTGCTTTGCACCACCTTCCTCCTCCCTGATCAAATTACAATTTCCTACTTCCTTTTCACAATATCCTGTTTCCTTGTTCCTGCCTCTTGCCCAGTCATTATCTCCTATGTCAACAGACTGCCCCCTAAACTGCACCTCCCTCCTTGCCCTAGGTAGCCTCTAATCCCCCTGGCAGGGCCTCAGAAGCTTCACATTTCTTCTTTCCTGTGGTCCTCCCTGTTTCTACAATAAAGAACTCTTATCTTTCCTGTCTCTTTACTGTGCTGAAAAACCTAACACAAATAAATAGCAAAATAAATGATAGCTATGTATCATTTTCCCTTCCTTCTTTCTTATTTTCTCCTTTTCCTCCCCCTATTGTTCCTTCCCTTTGAGCAGTTTCTTTCCATTTCCCAGTACATATTGTACCTTTCTGATTTTATTTCTTCTTTCAGGTTCTTAGGCTAGGGAGACAAAAACAGTCAATGTATAATGTTTTTCTCTTCTTTTTAAATTTTGGCCAATTTTGCATGCTTATATCTGCCAGTCTGAACAACTAATTTGAAGACAACAATATGCATTATAAAAGGCATTGCTGAATTCCTATTGTCTTTGAAATTCTGTATCCTTTCTAATGTTTTTAAATTTTTTACTCTCTGAAAATATTGACACAAGAAAAAAGTAAAAAAAGAAAAAAGAAAAGAAAAGAATAGAAAAATAAAGGAAATAGACAAAGGAGGTGGGAAGATAGATCTTTTTCAAATGGGAAGAAAATCAAGAGATGGAGAGAGGCGGAAGTCAGGGAAAGGGGATACACAAGGAGTGAAATGTATTCTGTCAGTGTACCAACAAGAGATGTAAATGTTATGTGCTGCAAACATGGACTGTTAAAAAAATAATTCCTGAAGGGATACAAATCCATCTTCTATCAAACGAAGTAGAAAGGGAGGGAGCTCATGATTCTCACCAGATGCTTTTCACGTGAGATGTCAGGAAATGTTTGAAGGCAAGAAGAGTCCAGCCCACACCTTTGGTGGCAGAGGGATTGATCTATAGAGGGTGGATAATAGATGTACAGTCCTTGAAGCATTGTCCACCCTGGAGAACAAAGAACTTCAGCTCCGAGAGAAGAGCAGCAAATTCTGTTCCCTCCATTGAAAACTTGATGGCTGCTGCAGCCAAGAAAAGGAAAAAAACCATCAAGCCTCCTTTTCTCGGGGCTGGCCATGGGCCTCAGAGGGAAACTACCACATATGGATCCTCATTACCGTGCTCTCTTGGCTCCAGCCCAGCCTCTAACAGGCCTTATGTCACCAATGTCCTGTTGGGCTCGCAGTGATTCAGGAAGACCAGCTCACAGTGCTTACTGCCAATTCCATTGGTGGCAACTGCAGTACTTAGCAGGAACAACAGACAGCTTGTCCTTGATGGTAGAAACTCCATGTTCTGAATCTCACACAAAGATTCTAGCCTGGCTTCTATGACTAGGAAGACAGCAGAGAGGCAAATGGCCACAATGAAATGACAGCTTTGTGCTGAATGCTTTCAAGTGATCATTATTGGGAGTCACTAGACTCATGCTTTATACCTTCTCCAGTTGGTCCAGCTGCCTCTTTACCTAATTTTCCAATATTGTTTTATCCAGGGTCCTCATCATGCAGCCAACATATTGGCCAATATCCCATTTGCCATAGATGCAATTGACCATTGTTTCTGGCAAGCAAAATGAACAACTAAGGCTCTAGCATCTCTTCTCTGTCACCCGAGTTCCTTGATGACACTTCTGTGTCATCCTTTACCACCACAGCCATGCTTGCTAAAGAGAAATCATACCAGAGAGTTAAGTAGACAAGAAAGACTTCACTTATGGCTTAGAGTAAAAGACTGAAATTGAACTCAGCTATACTGGAACAAATACAAGAACATTTTCAAATGTTGACAAAAGCTTAAGAAAAATAACTGGAGGACATCCAGGGATGTTTGTCATTGAGAATAGGTGATCCTTGTTTGGTAATTATCAGTTATTGGCATCAGGTCTCTACCTTCCCACAGAAAATAGTTGCTGTCTTAGATGACTACATTTCCAAGGGACAGCCCCCAGTTCCTGGAGGAAGATTATCTTCAATAATAAAACTTGCAAGAGAATTGCAGAAGACTTATCTGTCAAAGGAGCAGAGAAATGATTAAGAATTATGAACAAGTTTTCCTAAATTGATGTTCCAATCAAACAAGAAAAGGAGAAGAGTCAGAATGAGGCCTCAGTTCCCTCAATCCAACAGTGTATTCAATCTTTGACAATGTACAGCTAGTAAGAATTGCTTTCATTGAATATCAAATGAATAAGGCCTGAGGCTTTCTTTCCGTAATTCATTAGGAATAACACTGGGGCAGAGATGAGACCAAAGTGAACTCAAAGAGTGTTCAGTACAACAGATTCATTTATATATTCTGAGCATGAAAGAGCCTGATCCCAGGTGAGCCAAGTTCATGTCTCAGTGGCTACATTTTCTGGTCACTCAGGCCAGTGATTCAGTTTATCTGAATATATCTATCTTTCCCTGGAAAGTTTTTATCACATAGTCTCATAGTCTTCCTGTTAAACTGTTCGACTTTCAATACTATCCAGTGGAAAATCCAGAACTATTTTTCAAATGGCAAATAGTTCTCAGCCAAGAATATATCACATGACTTTTTAGGTTCCTTCTTGGGTTTAAAGACATATCATCTATCATCTTTATTGCCACAAATGCTTCCAGCATTATGAGGTCTTTTGTTATATTTCCTAAATGTCAAGCCTTCTTTAGCAGTAGGCTAACCCACAGAATAAATCTCTACACTGAAATCAAATTTGGGCCGTCTCCTGAATAACTGAATAACCAGTCAAGGGATAAGTGCACTATTTCTCATTGTTTTAGGTTACTTAATCCACAAATTACTCCAAAGTAACACTAAACACTCTAGCTTTTAGTGGTAGAGAAATCAGAGTACAAGCTTTCCTTTCATGGACCATTTCTCAGAACTCTCCAGGTCATAAAGTGTCTTCCAATTTCCCCAGCACGATGGGCCACAGAATCATTTTTACTCTGAGTGCATGTAGTTTATATACTATTGTAAGGCCTGCCTGTCTATGTCCTATTAGAATATTTAAAGACTTGCCACTTATGTATAAATCTAACTGGTATAATATAAAATATATTTGAACTGCATTAAGGTTTGTGCACTCTCTATCACTCAGCACACTGGATCACATGTCCTAAAGACCATAAGAAGATTCCAGAGCTGCATCAGAGAGTGGCAAGCATGACAGGTATAAATGTTTTCACTGAGGGAAACGATTTTGAGGTGAATTAATAGCAGTGTATATCTCACCATAATATCAAGTTCTGAATTTAAATAGTCACCATAGGTTTTGATCACCTAGTGTATTCCTCAAAAGTGTATGTGTGCTTGTGTGTGCAACAGTGAACAGCTTTGCCTTTGGAAGGTGAGCTCACCCTTAGGGCTCTGGCCTTGTGTCTGGCCTTGGGATTGTGATCGGCGGCCTTTCCCACTAAAGGCTTCTCTGAAGGAGCCACTCTGCCTTTCCACCTATTTCCACACATGAGGACATGACTGTCTTCCCTGGAGGAGGTAGCGACAAGGGCCCCATTGTGGAAATAGAATAGAGGCCTCATCAGACACCAGTCCTGCTGAAATTTTGTTTTGGGACTTCTCAGACTCCAAAAGCATGGAAAACAACGTACAATTGACTGCAAATTACCCAGTCTGAGTGATGGGCAGTTAGTGGGCTTCTAGCACAAAAGGGCAGGGGTCTCACAGTCTTAGAACCCTGTAGTGACACAAAGCAGAGCTTTGTTTCTAAAGATGTGCCTGCCCAAGGTCCCCAGAGATGAAAGCCAGGATGATCTATGGCTTTATTTTTCCACGTTCCTTCAACAGAACTGGGTTATGGGATAAGCTGAGGATAAATATATAGTTTTGAGAAAGTATCTTAATTTTTATCTGGGCTCTATTAAAAATCTGCAAAAATGAACCATAATGTTTTCCAACATTGTTTTAGTGAGTTCATTATTATTTAAAGTGATGAACTAATAAAAAATTATTACAGTTTCATATTTTCCACATGATCATTTTTTGTCTTCAATATTTAAAATTTTATTGGTCTGTTGAGGATCAGCACATATGATTCACTTTATACACAATTCTTAACACACATACCAAAAATAGCCATGTGTTGTTTTTCAGTTATTCCAGTGACTTTCCAGCTTCAAATTTAGAGGCAAATTTTCTGTAAGAGGATTAAGTACTAGTATCTTCAAATGCTAACAAAGTGTTACTTAAGTCCCACCAATTCGCAATTTTATTACACATACAGTACGTACTCAAATTTTTTATCTTTTACAGCACATTAACAAAATGAGGCAAACTGGACTACCACCACCAAAGATGTTGTAGAGTGCACACGATTCTGACAGGGCAACAATTAGAAGTAGTATTGTTTAGGAAACAATTCAACTAAAAACATGAGAATAGAAGAAAATCATATTTTGTTTTAATACTTTCTGCTGGATGGTTAAGACCAAGATAAAGCAAGACCTACATAACAAGAAATGTAACTTTTCTATCTGACAAGGTCAGTCAAATCCCCTCAGGATTTACCCTGAAACCCTGTACCAGTTTGTACATCCTTGTCACTAACAGTGTTTAGACAGGATATCATGTCTGCATCTTGTACTATGAATAACCACCTTGAAGACAACAATATGCAATGTAATAATTATTGCAACTGTCCTACCAATCGGTTTTGAAACTGTCTCATTGCTATTTGTTTCTCAATAAAATTAAAAATAAAAAATGGAGCATCCAAGACATTAAATGCATGACTGTAATTTCTAATTGCCATTTAGTATGCTTTGTATTGCAGGATACAAAACTAAGTCCCACCTATGGAATGTGAAGCTGACATCCAAGACAGTCAAAGCCTGGCATAATTCAATATCCCACTATTTCTGGTTGTACCAAAAAATAAACAACCAAAGAATGATTTCACCATAAAAAAAATCATTTACGCTTAAAAAATGCGATGAGGTGGGATTCCCTCCTTTTTAAAAATGTTTTCAGAGCTACTAAAAAGCTTGCATTTACAAAATAGTTGGTAAAAATATTCCTCTGGATTGTACAATAAGGGACACAGGGCACACTGATAAGACATGGTGTGTGAGTAATCAGACTTGGCTTCTTTCTCTTCTGCTTCATCAGAAGCTGCACTCTCCTCATTTTTAGTTTCTCCCTTTTCTGCAGGTAAATCGTCCTTGGTTTCTTGATTAGCCATTTCAGCCTGCTTTCCCTTGGCTCCCCTTTTCCCTTTTGCTTGCACTTGTTTGTTCGAAGAGTTATCCTTTCATGCTGCCTTTGTTGGTTTCTTTTCCACTTGATCTGGAAACAGATCAACTTCCCAATCTCCTCCTTCCTACAACCTCCCAATCTCCTCCTCCTCTGCCCTTTCAGCACAGCAGACCTTCCTGTCGGGCGTCTTGATCTCGCGGGGGCACGTGCAGAAGCTGCTGGTCTGGGCGCACAGCAGCCTCGCGGAGCGACGCGGCTGCACCGCTGCCAGAGCTGCTGGGACCCACCTATGTCATCACTTTTAATTTGTCAGACATATTTGACATTTACTTCGACAGTAAGAAAGAATCAGGAAAAACGGGAGCAAAACAAGAAAGTAGAACTGCATTATCTTTGAAGAGACTGTGGAATAAATAAAACTTATAAAATCTTGCAAGATGTCATTGTTGAAACTATTTCCCACTTAAACCTAAATCAAGATCCTGTATTCTTATATATATGTGGATAAGCTAATATTTGTGTAGTCTTGTAGTAGATGTTGAATTACTTTTCAAAAAAATAAGACCCCTAAGGACCATTTTGTGTCATCAGTAAGTAAATTGAAATAGGCATTAGGCATGGTAAATAACAAAAGACTCTTGGGAGTCCATTTTGTCACTACAATTGGGAAAAATAGATAGCCACAGCTATATCACTGCCTAGCTCTGTAATTAAGAAATGTTAAGCATACAGACCTATGCAATACATCACAGTTGAATTTTTTCCATTCATTTGACAGGAAAGCGGAAAGAACCAAGAGGAGGCAAATCTCCGTGCTCCTAACACCCTGCGTGGTAGCACGTTGGCAAAAGCCACTCTTAGTAATAGTGTAACAGATTATTTTTAAGTAGAATATTTTGAAGATTTGAGGGATGAAGAAGCAGGATAAGTGGTTATAACGTGAAAGCAGTGGAGAATCTTCCTCTCAGGGCATTTTCTTTGCACTTTGGAAAGAAAGTGTATAGGCTTATTTTTCTAACAGAGTATTACTTGTAAAACGGCCATAGTGACTGACAGGTGGTGTGAATTACTGGTTTGTATGAAGGATACTATGAAAACAGAGATCCTTGCAATAATGAGGCATACACATCTTCCTACTGTTATTAACATTAAATTTACTTCTGGACTATATTGGATTATTTTGCTGAATTCACACACCTACAATATTTGAATGACAATGGAATACCCATCTCTGACAAAATTAAACAAAAAAGGATGATATAAATGAAACACCACTTGTTTTTTT
>NW_004524694.1:5896686-5903726 GCF_000260255.1 Octodon degus | reverse complement strand
GGGAACTGGGTTTCTTTCATATGTTTCTGCATTTGATTCTTTAGTGCAGATGTTATTAATTCAGGGATTTCTTTTTTCATTTCCAATCTGAGATCTTCTATATCTTTCTGCAGCTGTTTCTTTATTTCAGAAGCTGTTGATTCATTGCTTTCAGCTGTGTGATTTCCAATTTGTTCTATGTTAGTGTCCTCTGCACTTGTTACTGGTGGGCTTGGGTTCTGAGGTTGCATTTTGTTCCTTCTCGTCATTTTGTTTAGCACTGTCTTCTGCCCTTTGTTGTAGATCTTTCTGTAGTTATAACCTTCGCACGTACTGTAGTTCAGGTGCAGCTCTACAAAGTTTGGACTTATCCAGTTGCGTCTGACTTGGGTCTGGCTGCTGTGCTCAATTCCTTCTCACTGCTGCCTTTGAGGGTGAACCTGTTGTGCCCCTGTGGCAAGATGTTCTGCTCCTGGACTAGCTGTGTGGATCTATCCTCTACACTCTCTGCAGGGATTGCAGCTGCAGGGTTCCACCTCAGGCATGTATGCCAGGCCTGAGCTGTGCCTGGCGGGGGCAAGGTGAAGTAAGGGGAAGGGGAAGCTCTCCCACACATTCATTGCACCTGGGCTAAGACTGGGTCTGGGGGTTCCTGGAACACTGCAAAATTCCTACTCGGCAGGCATAGTGGGGAGGTGCTGCGAAGTGGTGGGTTGCAGCCCAAAGGGGTGGGAGAGGGTCCGGCCCATGCTATGCTTGGGCTGGCACAGGTCCCGCTGGCACAAGGTAGCAGGAAGCTCTCCAAACACTCACTGGACCTGGGCTAGGACTGGGTCTGGAGGCTCCCAGAAGTCAGCAGAAATTCCTGCTCGGTCGGAGTGTGGGGGAGGTACCGCGAATTGGTGGGGGGCGGCCCAAGGGGGTGGGAGATGTTCCGGTCCACGCTACGCCTGGGCTTGGACTGGTCCCGCCGGCACAGGGTAGCAGGAAGCTCTCCACACACTCACCGGACCTGGGCTAGGACTGGGTCTGGGGATCCCGGAACTCGGCAGAAATTCCTACGTGGCGGGCGGGGTGGGGGAGGTATGGTGGAGTGTTGGGGGCGGCCCGAGGGGTGGGAGAGGGTCTGGCCCACACTGCGTCTGGGCTGGGACTGGTCCCGCCGGCGCAGGTTAGCAGGAATCTCTCCACACACTCACCAGACCTGGGGCAGGACTGAGTCTCAACAATGATTTTAGATGACACCAATGAGTGAGATCATGCAGTATATGTCTCTTGGTGACTGCTTTGTTCCAACTTGCATAATGGTCTTCATGTTCTTCCATGTTGAAAAACATGACTGTAATTTCTTTTATTCTTTTAAGGCTGAATAGTATTTTATGTGCATATAATGTACATTTTCGTTGCTTTCATCCTCTTGTGGGCACAAGCTGGTCTCACACCTGGGCTTTCATAAATAATGCTATGGTGAATGTGGAAGCACAGTTTCATTTGTTGTAGTTCTTTACCAACAATGGGTTGCAGGATGATATGGTAGTTCTATTTTTATTTTGCTTTTATTTTTTTATTTTTGGTGGAACTGGGGATTGAACTCAGGCTCTTGCGCTTGCCAGGGAAGCACTTTTACTACTGAGCTATCTTCCCGGCCCCAGGTTCTGGATCTTGGCACACAGTATATAGGAAGATCCATCTCCGCAGCCCTCTATTTTTAATTGTTTGCTATATAATAAGCAGACCTATTGATATACCTACCAACAGTATACCATGGTTTCCTTTCCTCCAAATGCGCCACAGTGCTTGTCTTTGATGCTTTTGATAATAGCCATTCTAATACCTATTAAGTGATCACTGACCTTGTAAGTTGCATTTCCCTGATGAGTAGTGATGTTGAACTTTTTCACCTTGTAAACCTATGTTAATTGGTTACTTTAGGGAAATGCCTGGTCAGACATTCTGCCCATTTTTTTTAAATTTTTCTTTTAAAAAAAAGTTAATTAAGGGCTGGTGAGATAGCTCAGCCAAGTAACTGCCTGCTTAGGCAAGTGCAGAAAGCGGGGTTAGATCCCAAGCACCACAGCTACAGAGGGTGTGCTGAGCCTGCCACTGAATCAGGGTATGGTGGCACACACCTGTAATCCCAGGGCTGGGGAGGCTGCAAGGAGAATCTCTATGAGTCTGAGCTGTGTAGTAAGATTCTGTACCAAATACATACTTAAAAACTTAATTGATTAGTTAATTAGGTACAGGGTTTTGCTGTGCAGCTCAGACTCACAGTGATCCTCCTGTCTCAGCCTCCCCAGCTCTGGGATTACAAGCATGTACCACCATGCCCAGTTCGGTGCCTGGCAAAGTGCACCTGGGGTTCTGCTCCAGTGACATGTGGTTCTGAGTATTGAACTCTGGTCATTGCACTGGCTAGGCACATGCTTAGACCAACAAGCTATCACCCCAGCCCATTCTACCCATTTTTAATTGGATTGTTGTTCTCTTACTATTGAGTTGTGTGTGTGTGTGTGTGTGTGTGTGTGTGTGTACATTATATATATTGGCCGTTAATCCTTTATCAGTTGTATATCTTTAATAGTTTCTTTCATTCTTTAGGAGTTCTTTTGACTTTATTTATTAATTCTTCGATTGTGAGATTTTATTTCAATTGATTAAGATAAAATTGTCAATTTTTGTCTTTCCTGCCTATGTTTTTCTGTTTATATCCAATAAATGATAGCCCCAGCCAATGTCATGGAGCCATTTCTTCTTTTCTTTTGCTATTTTTATAGATTCAGGTTAATATTTAAATATTGAATTCATCTGAGTTGATATTTTATGCTAAGATGTGAGTCTAATGTTCTTTTGCATAAAGATAAATTGATGTCCCCAAATCATTTGGTAGAATTGTCCTAACCCCATTGTGTGTCCTTGGCACCTTAGTAAAAAATTATTGACCCTGACTGTACTGGTTAATTTCAAGGCTTTCTCTCCCATTTCATTGTTTCTGCATCTGTTTTTTTTATGCCACTACTATACTGTTTCATTTACTTTTGTTTAGTAGATTTTTTTGAAGTCAAGTAGGTTATTACTTCCACTTGGGTATCTTCTCAGGATAGTTTTGGGTATTTGAGTTCTAATGTGATTCTATATTATATTTCAAACTGATTTTATTAATTCTGAGAAAATATTCCATCAGTGTGTTGGTACATGTTGCTTTTAATCTGAAAATTGCTTTAAATATATCATAGATATCTTAATAATATGAATGTCTATACCCTATGAGGTCATCTATTCCTGTCTCTGAAATTATTTTCCTTAATAATTTTCAGCATGTCTTTCACCTTCTTGATTTAATTTATTGCTAAGGAGTTTTCTATTGCTGTTACATATGAAATTATCTCTTTATTTTCTTTTCCAGTTGTTTGCACCTGTACATGGAAGCCCTCCAGAGATTTCTATGTAGATGTCTTTTTACTTTAATAGTTGTTTTCCTGTCTTAAAGTCTTTAAAGTTTTTCACTTATCTGATCAGGGTATCTGCAAACCCATATCTATTTTTTTTCTTCCCCAATAGGACAAGCTTTATTTCTTTGTTTTGCTGCACTGCTCTGGCTAAGAATTTCAGTATCATATTGAAAGTATACACCCATGCTCCCCCCAGTGTTAATAAAATGGCTTATATTTTGTATATATTTATGTCCCTGGATGTTTCTATGATAATACTAAATTATAGTTCAACCAGCTGTGTAAGTTCTTATAAATATACACATAAAAATTATGTAAATGTAAATAGTACTATCTATGCATTATAAGTAATTGATTTGAAAGATATCCATATACTAGCAATTTGAACATATTTGGTAAATATTCATTACTTATTCATAGGTTTTAAAAAATATTTTGCATTGTTACAACTATATCAAAAGAGAAAATCTGCATTGTTTTAGTTTTCTGTAGTACTTTTAAAAATTAAAGAATTCTCTTAAAATAATTAAATGAATAAAACAGCCACTTTTAAAAAAAGTGCATTCATAATCCAGTGCACTTTTGAGTACTTCCCACTGTGAAGAAATGAGAGTGGGAATCTCAGTGGGCTTATTCAGAAAGAATCCCCAGTGAGAACAATGTATCAGTGGAGAAGCAACACATATTGAATTACTATTATAGAAATAATTAAAATGCAGGTATCTCAATTAGTGAAAGCGGCATGTAACTAAAATTTTCATTTGCTACAGTCATTATACAATCCAAAGTACTGAATAAAATGCCAAGCAATTAAGAATCAATTAAGAATGCACAGCATTCACACATTTTTCTTTATAAAGACAACATCTTTGCATTTGTGCATGATTTTGGAGATTTCAATTCATTTCATTGAAAATGTAAATCATGTACTCAACAATTTACAGTGCCCTTTGATTTTACTAAGCACCTATATTCAAACAGTAAATTTAGATAAAACAGAATAAGATAAAACTGTGAAGTTACAATCATAGTATTACAAAATCCAAGTAAAAATACATATGATAAAAGCATATGAAAATGAACAGAGGGTATACTTTTGAGCAAAGAGCATAGTGTTGGGTTAATAAAAGTAAGACTATGTGTCTATACTAATATCAGATTTCCCATCTTGATGAAATGATCTAATTGCATTTTTTATGTTTATATTTGTAGAATTTAATTTTTTATTAATTTACCTGTTAAGGAACAGAAAAGGAAATATTTCCTTCTATAATCAATTACTGATTCCAAGTTTTAATCTGGTGAATAACTTGGATTAAGTAAATAATTATCCAATAAGTATGATTCAATATTTTCATCTCAAAAAATCATTTGTCTCATTGCAAATCACATGTTGAGTAATTAATATGAAGTTCATCTGTCTGTATAAGTGGATAGTGGCTGATATGGAGATATTAATCTCATGAGGATTTTATTTTTACTTCAGAAAGAAACTGCAGAAATCTACAATATCCATGGCTTTTCTTTGTTTTGAATTGTCATTTTACTTCATTATAATGAAAATAATAATCAATAGGATATCAACTTCTACATATATGTGCTAAGCACTATTAACATCTCATGTACTTTTTTCATAGTCTTCTGGTCAATAGTACCCTATGGCATGCAAAATACTTAACATACTACAATGTTTGCTAACATGTTTAAGATACAACCTAAAATATTAAGACTTTATTGCTTTTGAAAAGAAACTACTGTGCATCTGTTGGATTGCTGTGTTACAGTTCTGTAGAATGGAAGCCCAACATGGATCCACTGGGCTAAACGCAGGTGTCCAGCAGCCTGCATTCTTTGCTGTGACTGGAGGAGACTGTGTCCTTGCCTCTCCTGGTTCCCTGAGGCCACCCACTTTCCTTGGCCCATGACCATCTTCAAAGAGTAATATTCATCACTGTGATCTTACTCCTACACTCACAGCCAAGAATAAAGTATAAATGAACTGCTTCGGGTAAAAATAGTACTGGTTTGTACAGTTTTGTAACATTAGAGTTACTATGAAAGTCTTGATAATGATTTAAATCAATTTAATATTAGGAAGTTTGTCACTTCCAATAAGAGCTGTGACACATGAACTGCTTTGAAGTTGTCATGCCCATAATTTCACAAAGAAAAAGCTGAACAATCTGAAGATCAATGACTTTTCCTAACTTCAATAGAGATCTGAAAAGAGAAAAATCCAGAGTCACAGTCAAGACTCAACTACTTGAAACCCAAGTTATGCCTTTAAGCTGGAAAGCACATTTAAATAGTATTTTGGTCCACTTGTGGATCTTGGACTAAATAAGAACGAGCCACTCTTTACTGCCATTGCCCTTAGGGAAACATAATCCCATGTTTGTAAATTTTGCCTGTAAAAATCCCAATAAAATTCTCAGTATAAAATTAAGTTCCTCTTAGATCCCCACTACTCACTACCATTAACAGGTGTGGACTATCCAGTGGAAATGGTCCTCAGTCTTTATTCAAACTGGACATATGGTTTTCCTTCCATTGAAGGTGAAGTGGTCTGGTTCATTTGAGAGGTAAGAATGTACTGCTTGCTGTATCAGTGGATGAATACTTAATAGAATCTCTGAATGCCTAAAGTATTAAAATAAGATTATTGCTCAACCATGATAGCAACAGGGGTTCAAATAGTGCTCGTGTTTTATGCCAACACCATGGAACAATAAAAAAGAAGGAAAATAAATGAATTTGAAGTTTATGTTACTCTGTACCTATAGAAGACATTAAACATAATCTTTCTCTGTGCAGATTAACTGAATTAACCAAAAGCATATGTGCTAGTCCCTTTTGCCAGATACATGTTCAGTCTTAAGAACTAATGTAGGGGATCAGTAGAGTAAGCGCTTCCCTGGCAAGCGCAAGGGCCTGAGTTCAATTCCTGGTTCTGAAAAAAAAAAAAAAAGAGCTAACATAGAGTGTGTCACATGCAATGAAACTCAGCAGAGGCAAAGCAAGCATGAGACCCAGACTCATGCATTTGTCCCAGATGTTGAGATTATCAGAAAAAATAATCTAATGTAAGAAATATCTGGAAAGTTCTGATGGGGAAAATATGAATACTTTCAAGAACAAATGGATATGGCACATGAGAAAAATGAAACTTCTAAGAAAGAATCAAAATAAAATAGGAGACATATGTAGACACTAAAAGGAATGAAGGACAATTATCATGATCTTATCTATAGTGTTGTTATGACCCAGGGAGCCATCCATGGTAGGGAATGCAGCAGAAACTTTGAAGTGCAAAGAGAAAAAAGATGGCAAAAATATGTAAGAACTGTGCAAAAATTACAAAAGACATAGCACACGCAATTATTTCAGAAAAATAAGAAGTAACAAGGCAGAAGAAACATGTAAATTAGTAGTGACTGAAACTTTTCCCAAATCATTCATACTCTGACTGCAGATCTCAGAAACTTGGAGAATACCAGACAAGATAAACATGAAGGGGTGCTGGTGAGATGGCTCAGTGGTCTAAAGCACCTACTTAGAACAAGCTTAGCAAAGCACAGGGACCACAGTTCAATCCCCCAGCACCACATG
>NW_004524694.1:5895782-5896586 GCF_000260255.1 Octodon degus | reverse complement strand
ATTGAACCGCGGTCCCTGTGCTTTGCTTGGCTTAGCTTGTACTAAGTAGGTGCTTTAGACCACTGAGCCATCTCACCAGCCCACAACCCCTTCTTCTTGAACATCCACCTACCTGAGAGACATCATAGCAGCAACTGATATGTCATGACAAGAGCCCATATTCAGAATACCAGAATGACAGGCACTCCAAACATGAAAGTACTATTACAAATTACCATCTGCAGTGCAGTAGATTAGTTCACAGGTATCAGTATATATAGTTAGTCAGGGTGAGAATCTTTCCACTTAACTGCTAGATTAAAAAATCTTCTGAAGATTCTTAGGATCATTGCCTTGCTCATCTTTTACATATAACTGAATGGCTTGACATTGTCATGTTTCTTAGTTCTTCTCCTTTCCCTCTCTTGATTAGTTAGTCTTTGAGATCCTGCTTTCCTTTTACTTGTATTATATCTTTCTATTTGTATTTCTTCTTTTTAGTTCTTATACTAGGGAGACTATACAATATTTACATGTGTGTGGTTTATTTTGCTTATGAGTATATGTTCAAGTGGCATCCACTTCAATATTAAGGCTTGCAGTTTATCATTCTTAATAGCTGAATAATACTCCATTGTGTAAATATACCACATATTTTTCAACCATTCCTCAGGTGATAGGCTTCTTGGTTGTTTCCAAGATTTGGCTATCACAAATTGTGCTGCTATAAACATAGGCACACATATTTCACTATGATATGATGATTTCAGATCCTCTGGGAAAATTCCCAGTAGAGGAATAGCTGGTTTAAAGGGGATTTCCAGA
>NW_004524694.1:5888775-5895682 GCF_000260255.1 Octodon degus | reverse complement strand
AGAGAATACATTCTAAAATATATGCTGTAAAATTCAACCTTAGAAAGTTAGTGAAGGAGTACAATTAAAAGACTAATGCAAGCAGATGAAAATAAATAATAGAAATTAAAAGCAATTATCAATAAAATAGAAAAGCTTAGAAGAGTAGAAAAAATAAATAAAAACAGTAAACCCCAGTTATTTTCATTTAAATAATTCAATGGAATTCGTGTCATCCACCAGATTAATTTTTTTGAAAAAGGGAGATAATACAAATTGCCCACATAGAAATAAAAAAGAGAAGATCACTAGTGTACAAAGAATATTAAGAGAATGCATTGAATAATTCTATGCGTATAAATTTGCTATACAAAAATATCATTTTTAAATGATAGAAAATAATCTCATGAGACATAATATGAATTAATCCATTTCTACAATAGAGACTGATTAAATGACAACCTTCCAAAAAATGAACAGTGTCTTGTAATTTTATAGTTTTATGAAAAAACTTAGAAATGTTTACAATGTCTTTCAGAAAATAAAGCAAACTATTTCTTTCCTCCTTGCATAAGACAATTTTCTTATTAGGGCATTACAAGAGAGGAAAATTACAGTTTTATATTTCCCACGAGTATGAATTGATTTAGCCTCAGGAAATTGAGCAAAAGAAATTCAACCACATATTAAAAATGGTATTTATCATGAGTGAATAGGATTTTCTACAAGTGCTAGGCTGTTTTAACATGTGAAAGTGAATCTGTGTAGTTAGCCCCTTCAAAAGAATGAAGAATAGCTCAGCAGACCAAAGCGCCTGCTTAGGCAGATGCAGGGTCCAGTGATTCGATCCCCAGGGTGGTGTGCCGGTCCCGCCCCTGTGGTGCACTGAGTGGGCAACTGAGACTGGACGCAAAGGTTCATGCCTGTAATCCCAGTGCTTGGGAGGCTGAAAACGAGAGGATCAGTACCAGTTTGATCTGTGTAGTGAGACCTTGTAGACACTGTGCTAAACACATTTTTTTTTAAAAATCATAAAAAGAACACAGAAAAAAAAAAGTTGCCAGCCAAATAGCTCAGGGCATTAAAGTGCCTGCAAGCAGGCGCGGGGGCCGGGTTCGATCCCTGAGGTTGCCTTGCCAGCCCTGCCCCCCCAGGCTTCTGCTGAGAAGGCAATGGAGACTGGGCATGGTGGCGCTAATCCCAGCTCTTGGGAGCCTGTGAACAGGTGGTTTACTACAAGTCCAATCTAGTAGTGAGACCCTGAACATCCTGTAGACCCTTACCTAAAAAAAATATTTAAAAAAAGAAGAATTATGTAATCATAATAACTAATACAAAGGAATGCCATGTAAAAAGCACTGCAGCTAAGAATGATATAAAACATAGGAATACTTACCCAAAGGGTCCCATTATTAATGGTGGTGCAATAAATATGTCCCACTGAAGTTGAAAAGAAGATAAAGATCTTATCTCTCACTCAGCTTTTTAAAAAATGTGTTTTATTGCCAAAAAAAGACACTGCAAATAATAAATATGTAAGCATAAATATGAAATTATATTATTATTATATCATATAAACACTCTGAAAGTATGATTAATATGAAACATTCCATAAAGGCATGGATTTTTAAATAACTCAAGTGGTTACCCCGTGGGATTGAGAAGCTTTAGTACAAATGCTTTGTAACATAATTAATATATTTGATTGTATTTAATAATGTTCTAATATATTTTACTATATGCCAGTTCTTTATGTTACCCTTTTATTTGAGAAATATCATATACTTGGTTTGTCTGCTATTTATATATTTCTCACATTAAATTTGAAAATATTTAACTGATCAATTTGAAAAAGGTTCCCTACTTAGGACTTTTCAGGGATACATTTATTTACAATATACTCTGGTTTCTCTTCAGATCGTATAAATCTTTCGCCTTTTTAAAATAAAATTAAGTAGTGCTATTGGACTATATTTGGTTGTTTTGCTGAATTCAAGCACCTACAATCGTTTGCCTGGCTTCAGGTATGAAAAGGTCCTTTAAAGACTTCTCCAAATACAGATTCTCTAACTGCAATGGCAAAACCTTCTCTGACAAATCAAACAAACAAACAAACAAACAAAAAAAAGGTGGATATCTTGGGAGCCATGAAGCTAGGCAAACAAGCAAATGTGCACAGGTGGGACTGGGCCTCAGTGCCTAAAGCTACCTCAGTCCTAAGATAAACATCTTGTCTGGTTAAGGTCAGCTATTAGTCATTAGGCAACCTAGCGTTATGTGTTACTTTGCAAAAACATGCATGAAGGACTGTTTTGAAGACAACAATATGCAATGTATTAATTATTGTAACAATCCTCCTAACCTGTTTTGAAATTATTCCACTGCAATTTTTTTCTTTTTTCCCATTAAAATGAATAAAAAATAAATTAGATTAAATTAAGAAATCCATCTTAAGACATCAAGAATTTTTTATCAAAGATTGCTTTCCCACTTATTTTTCTTCGTATCAGTATAAGGAATCATTTGCTTTAAAACAATTCTTCCGCAATCATAGGTGGTTGCTCCTCACATTCTCCTCATATTTCTAGGTCTCAGCTGCACGTGATCGGGCCCAGCACCTTCAACCCATCCTCCGTGCCCATTTCCTTCAGCTCTACTCCAAGATTCTCCATCTAATCTATCAGGAAACTGTGTTAAACTGTTCTTAAAACATACCCAGTCTCAGTACATGGCCTGACGCTGCTCTTCTCTCATCAATACTAATATCCCACAGGGTGTAGTTATTAATATCTCTCTACTGATGTTTGTCTGCACTGGGTTGAGAATAAGCTGTTTTTAAAGGTAGGCTTCAAATAAATAAATAAATAAATAAATAAATAAATAAATAAATAAATAAGCAGCCTCAGTGATTCCCATCAGGATCTCCAGTAGCTCCCACCTCATCATTCTGCACAATGCCATTCTAAATTCTGTGGTGTTCTCCTACCACTCCAGACCCCAATTAGCAAAGTACTTTCTCTTTCATTCACTGGGCTGTGTGCATAATAACAAAGACCCTCCTGCTCAGGGACTCTGGAATCTCTTTTCGCTGCTATGAACACCTTTCCTCCAGATACCACAATGGAGTGTCCCCTCGCCTCCTCCACAGCCAGTCACAGCTGTGCCGCAATTTCCACCACCAGACCAACAGATCATATTTAATGATGTAAAGCACCCCGCCCTTCAGCTCTGTCTTCCAGCCTCCCATCACACACTGGCTTTTACTGCGTACTTTGGCTTGTTTGATATCCATTTCCCCGCTACTGTCTGAGCCAGAATAATGAATGGAAAATGCCAAGTTATCACACTGCTGGAGATAAACTGACCTTTGAAGATGTACCGGTAAAACATCAACCAGCAAGAGCCGATCCCAAGACCTACGTGGAGAACGCCAGGTAACAGTCACGTTGTTCTGTCATCCTCACTAAACTGGAAGCAGTTTGGATTGTCACAGATATTACCAGGTTTAGCGCTTTGTTTGGTAACATTTCTAATAACAAAAGCAATAAAGAAGTAAGCAGTCTGAAACAAATATAGATATTGTCATCAAAATATTTGTTCATATAGAAAAATGCTGGGAACAATCAGAATGCCTTTGAATAATGAATATGAAATGTGGCGTTTCATAGCATTAAAAGATCAAATTGTTGCAAGTAAGCAAAATTATGTTAATAATTGCATAAAATGCAGATTAACTAAGACTATAGCTTTTGAAATAGCCATAATAACAAACACATGTTGAAATAAACTAGTAATTTAATGCCACATCTTTAATGATAAAATTGAAAGTCTCTTTTCAAATTATATTCATTAATTAAATATTCTAATATGATGTAAATCTTGTGTGTAATTTCTTTGAATCCCTGCTAATATTTTATTAACTATTAGATCATTCATAATTAACATAGTGATGTAAACCTACACATGCATACATACTTACATACATACTCAATATACATCTGTATGTACAATAAGTGCATGTGAATGTATGCATATATATTTATCTAGTTTTCTATGGAATATAACCAGATATCTTGTTGTTAGTTCTTTTTCTAAATAGATGTTATGGCTTCTAGAAAAAATTTTACCCCCAAAGTCTTTCTTATGTTGCTTTTCATTATGATTGGAATGTCATAGGCCTATATTTAGTGAATAAATACAGTCATGAACTCATAGTGAATTATTTTACCAAGAAGCGGGGCCTGGGGAGAGAAGCTGTGTCTTCAACTGAGGTGCTCTTATCTAAGGCCTTCTGTTCTCTTTCTGGCTCTCTTTGCTTCCTGCCTACTGTGAGGTACACAACTGTCCTCCGCCATGTTCATCTACCACGAACTTCCTGCCTTGAAACAACTGCCCAGGGACTGGACTCTCAAAGGCCATGAGATGAACTAAAACTTTGCTCCATAAATTGAATGGGCCTATATTTTGTCCTAGCAGTAGTAGTGTGACTGACACAACAGACTGGAGTTCATTCACTCAGGTGTATTAATTGGGATAATAAGAATGCAAAAATCTTATTTGTGTTAATAAAATTTTACTGAATTGTAATGTTGTAAGTGTAGTAATAGGAAAAATATATCTTCTTACTGAAAGAAAACATTTTACAATACATAATACACCTGATACTAAAGAATACACTGTATTTTAAGTTAATATCTTTATAATTTTGGGATTGGAATGTGAAATTTATGAGTCACATTTAAGGATGAATTAATGTATCCCTGTTCTGGAACAAGAAATGTTTTCTAAATAACAATCACAACAAAACTTCTGTTGATTCTGAAGGTTATGGATGAATAAAATTGTGTTATTACCAAGAGAGGAAAATACCCCACATTTTTGATGACAGTAAGAAGTATATGTAATTTTGAATTCTAGTGTGTGATGGTTCTTTTCTTAATATTCAAAAGACGTACACTTCAATCTAAACCTTTAAAAGCTTTGAAGATGTGTAAAAAGACAAAAGCGTCTTTTTGCTGATGAATGAAAACATTCTGAATGGACCCATTCTGTAGCTGCAAGTATCTACTAGAACATAAAACATTTTGCAACTCACTGGAAGTTTAATTTCTTTTATTTCATTTAATTTTTTTCCTGAACATGTTATAAACAATATGCAAGATCACAGAAGTTGACAGATACTTTTGCATTAATGAGTGAACTGATCTATACAGTTAAGGTATTTGCGACATGAAAGGAAAGGTGGGAAAGATTATAAATACAGAGAAAATATGCAGTCTTTTACAATGTTGTTCTCAAATTCTGTATCTTGAAGAGTATAGGTATTTTCGTGATATACTCAAACCATGGATGTTATAACTATCAAACCTAAAAGTTAATCTTCTTATGGAGGTACTGGTGAGGGAAGTGACTTCTGCAATCAGAGATAAGAAATTGGGACAGAAGTTTGGCTTTGTCACCTTGAAAGATTTGTGTTGGTGTTCTCTATATATTCATGGCAATACTCAAAGCCTCTCTCAAATCACTCCTGGGAATCTGAGATAGTTACATTTTTATCCTTGGCAAAATAGTGTCTGGATTGCTTCGAGGATTATGGGATTGCTTCGAGGATTATGGGATCAACTATATTACATTTAGTTCACAATATAAACTTACTGCCTCTCTTGGATTTGTGTTTTCTAGATTTAAGGGCCAGATGGGACTTATTTGTCATGAAGGAAACTAAAAACAATCCAGAAAGATCATCTCTCAGTTTACATTCATTTATTTTGTCTATGTCTCAGCTCTAAGTTCTAACAACTGCTATTAATCTAACACCTTTATTTTAAATCCCAGAAGGTGCTTATAAATCTGTGGATTTTTTACATGTTTTTTACTTTGAAACAGGTGTATGATAAACAGTGAAGCTGTTAAAAAAAGATTTTCATTGTTCAGGTAAAACAACAGATCTGCTGTATTTCAGGTGAATAGCATAAATAGGATATTTCTCCTTTAATTAAAACATTATTTTCTGTTGTAGAGACCTATATCCCATCTAATATGAATATGTAAAACTTGATCATAAACTATTTGGAACAGACTATGGAAGCATATGAATTAAACGAAATTATGTATTCTACTGCATAAATATACATACAGCAAATTATACAAATAAATAGATTTTCAAGTTATATACTCGCCAGTGGAATTTTTGGCAGATGAAGATACAGACCCTGATCGACATTTTCCAGCTTCTCTTTTCCACATCAATAACCTAAAATAAAACTACTACTGTAAGCTTTGTCACCATAAAGTAATCTTGGCTGACTTGGCCTACCTAGAAATGAAATTAAAAAGGGAACATTGCTAATGGCTTTTCTTTTGTCTAATCTGTGGGATGCACCCCTGTGTGTGTCATGCCTTTGCCTTGCTGTGTAGTGTTCCTTTCCATCGTGTTCATGGTCCACATTGTACTAATTTAGGTTTCTATGCGGTTGTTATTGAGCATTATCTTTGTCTCACTTCCAGGATATTATAAATGCAATTGCGATTAGCCCTTTTGTTTTTTGGATTGATACAGACTGTGCTTTTGGAAGAAGTGTCCTCAGAGTTGAACCTCCTAGATGATGTGTTGTAAGCGATTCTAACTTAAATAGAGACTGTGAGCGAGTTGGAAAAAAAGGTCGCACTAATTGAAAGTATGACCAACATCAATGTGAAGCACTCGAGTAGCTTCAATTCCTCACTTGGTGTTGTCAGTCCTTTTAGTGAAATCCATTCCAGTAGATGCCTCTCGCTATTTCATTGTGCTTTTGTTTTGCTTTTGTTTTCCTGATGTCGAACAAAATTGAGATTACTTTAATATATGTATTGACCATTTTGACAATCTTCTTTATGAAATCTCAACTCAATGCTGTAACCCTTAAAGCACATTTCTTTCTTTGTCTTT
>NW_004524694.1:5875020-5888615 GCF_000260255.1 Octodon degus | reverse complement strand
GCTTATTCTACTGAGCCATGTCCCTGGCCTCAAGCACTTTTTGAGAATGAAATATTACAAAAATTTCTAACCCTTTGTATCTTGAATTTTGACTAATATATATATTTTCCATATTTTAAAACATCTTTTTTTTCTATTTTTAATGTATTTGGTTGTTACAGGGGCTCACTATGGAGCTGGAATCATAGCGATCCTCCTGTTTCCAGCCTCCCCAGCACTGGGATTACAGGCTTGTGCCACTATGCCAGGACTCTGGCTGACTCAACCTGCCCTGGGGGTGGGGCCCATGCTGCATGTGGTGCTGGGGATTGAACTGGGGTCCCCACGCTTGCCTAAGCAGGTGATTTGGTTGACTGAGCTATCCCACAGGCCCCCTTAAACATCTTTAACAGGGGATCTTCTAATGTTTTGCTAGTATTTATAATATGTAATCAGATAACTTTATTTGTTGTGTTTTTCTATCTACTAAATATGTCATTTTATATTTTTCATCAATTATAGAAGATCTCAGGTTTTTGTCCAAATGTTTTGCAGCATTCTTTCTCAGCACTATAGTGGTCTTGTTCATCTGTAATTAGGTAGTTCACTATTTATAAATTCTTACATAAGCTTCCTACTGTGTCCTCTTTCTGAGGCTTTACTTCTTAAGGGTATTTTCTGCATTTTTTATCCAGGAGATTAAACATATTTTCTAGAGTGTCTCAGGTACTATTTTTTGAAATAAATGTATATTTTGTAATTAATATACCCATAATAATATTTTTATTTTGTTCATGCATTGTTTTCCATGTATTCTGTATTAATTCAGGATTCATTTAACTGTTCAAATATATTTATTTATTAATTTATTATTTATTTTTGTATTTTAAGGAAGGGTCTACCGGGTTTTCAGGGTCTCACTGCTAGATCGGACTCATAGTGATCCACCTGTTTACAGCCTCCCAAGAGCTGGGATTGCAGGTGCGCACCACCATGCCCAGCCTCAATCTCCATCTCAGGATGTCCTGGGGGTGGGATGGGCATGGCAGACCTGTCAATTGAACCCCTGGTCCCTGTGCCTGCTTGCAGGTGCTTTAGTCCACTGAGCTATTTGGCCGGCCCTGTTCAAATATATTTAATCATATTACCTTAAAGTCTGTCCATGCCTGCTTTTTGTAAGATAATTTTGAATACTTTCTGTTTCCATATTAATGAGCTATAGGTTTTTCTATTTTCCTATGATATTTTTCTTGTCTTGGGAAAAAATGAGTATAATTATGTAATAATAGAAATCCTACACTCTCTTTCCCTAGAAATTTTCATGCTTGATAATATTTTTATTTAAAAATTTTAGGGTCATCAAGATAGCTCAGCAGACTAAGCAACTTCTTAGGCAAGTACAGGGACCAGAGTTCAATCCCTGGAGCCACATGTGGCACCAGCAGCCCCCCAAAGTGCTAATCCAGCCACTGAGATGAGGAGTGGTGGCTCAGGCCTGTAATCCCAGTGCTGGGGAGGTTGAAAACAGGAGGATTGCTATGAGTCTGAGCTGCATAGTGAGACCCTCTAGCAAGGATGATGAGGGTGATGATAATATATGTGTAATACATAATCCTGACACTAGTTGTGGGAATTTGGTACTTGGGTTTTAAATGTTGTGGGCACATGTCTGTCCACTTTCTTTACCCAAAGAATTTTTTAAAGACATATTTTTTGTCATTGAACTTTCTTATCCTTTGTAACTTTTATTCGTGTACTGTCTTCATTGAGATCTTCGCAAATGTCAGGAGCATCTTTAATTTGTGCTTTTCTTGTTTCCTTTTGGCTTTTGCTGTGCATTTCTGACCTCCTAGAGAGTTCTTGGAGAAGAGCGGCTTTTGACAGAGTTTGCTCACTTTCAGTTTTTCTGTAGAGTCATGGAATTTAAAACCTGAAAGTTCTTTTACTTGGGTGGAGAATATTTAACGCTGTCTTTTTAAGAGCTTGGGAAGTATTTTAATCTTATAATTCTCCTTTTCTTGAAATCACACATTAATCCTTCTAATAGTTGTAGATTCTGATTGTGCTGGGCTTTTTCCATTTAGTATACACTAAAATTTTATAACATCTCTCTGAAACACTGGGATGACTATTAAGGACTTTCTGTCTGGCAAAACTTGCATTTTATCTTTGGTTATCTCCATAAGACATATAGCTGGTGAGTTGTCTGTATACTTCACTAATGTTCCAGTGTTATACTTTAAATTGTTGAGGGTTCCCTCTGTGAATTTTAGTTTAGAACTTCCTAAAATTCTCAATAGACCTATTTTTTGGTATTTCCTTAATGATAATTGTTTTTCTGGTTTTACTTTTATAAAATGCTGACCTTCCCATTGAAATTTCATGTTAAAATTCAAAACTTTTTACCTGCTAGAACTCTAGACACAAGTGAGGGCTAGTTTTCTCTTGGCCACCAGAAGGTGAATTGTTAAATGTCTTCAGTGAAAAACTTAGGTTGACTGTGGAGTTCTTCATAATGTGTGCTCAGGAGCTGTGGGTTTGTCCCTCACATTATAGTCATTTAACTGAGATTTAATGATCGTAGTGCATTTTATTGCATTTCCTGATATAATTTAATTTAAAATAACTACCACTCTTCTTCCTCCTCCTCCTATTAGTACTATACAAATTACTTATTTCACCATGGTTATTTAGTTTTCTGTTGTACAGCCTCTCTGAATTCTACCCAATGTCCTGAGGCAAATTCAGCAGCGTCCTTGGGGCCTTTATTATTTCCTGTCTATCTTTCACGCAGCAATTGTCTCACGCATGGGTAGCGTCCATGTTCTGAAGCTCTGCCTGGCTCCGAAGTGAACAACTGTCTTCTGGGAATAGTGAGCTCCAATACTCTCTCTCAACTACTGCTGTCTCTGGCATATGGCTTCCCAGGCTGTTTCCTGGGACTTTCCTATAAATTCAACTACATTATTATTTCTCCGCCTTATTGTTGGTTTAAAATATCAATATCAGTCTTATCAAAATTAAAAAATCCACTAATTTTAAATGATATAATCAAGCAACTTTCAGAATTGTTAGTGGACACTCTAGAGATAATGAAATCAATTATAAAATGTAAACAAAATTACAACATTTTATAATTTTGCACTTTACACATTTTACAAGTACCATAAACAAGCATTTGGTCGTATTTACACTTACATTTCCTTTTTCCCCCTAACTTTTATTTTTCACATATGTTTACACTAAACTATTTCAGTAATCATAATCATTAATACAATTATTAAAATTATGATCAGGTAAAATCATTTACACAATTCCTCTTAAACACATCATAGTAAGTCACAATTGCAAAGTATAATTATAATACACACTTTATTTCCTGCTAAATCCTAATTTAGTAATAACTTTCCTAAGTAATTTCAAAATCAATTGTACCTTTGTCACTGTTAGTGAAATTTTGATCACTCTTAACAACATTCTGATACAACATCTCACTGTGCTAATTTATTTTCCATCCTGTCTCATGTCATTGACAACAATTTAGCAAATGTCCCCCAACTTTTAAGACTGTTGTCTCTAAACTTTTTATCACATGTATTGTTATTAAATTTTCTGAAATTGGGCTATTGAAGAACCATTTCTTATTGTGGCCTGCTTTATATCTTCCTCTTATGATTCTTTCTACATAAACATTTGAGCTCCTCACTGAGCTGGTCATACCACTTAGCATTTGCCCCGTATGTCCAAGGCTCTTGGTTTCATCCCCACATACCCAAAAACAAAAAGCAAAAGAAAAATTTCTTTTGAAAGAAAGAAATTCAATAAATAACACTCTTAGTTTTATTCTTATAATCATTTTCTACAATACTACTGCTTAAAAATGTCCTCATTTCTAACTACATGTGGATTACTCTTTCTACAACTTGACTTTACTGAAATGTGACTCTTGCCTTCTCTCATTCCTTTTTTTTTTTTTTTTTTTTTTTTTTTTGTGGTACCGGAGATTGAACTCAGGACCTTGTACTTGCCAGGCAAGTGCTTATTCTACTGAGCTATCTTCCTGGCCCCCTCATTCTTTCAATTAACAGAGAAGTACTGGAGCTCTGGATCACATATATTAGCTTTGTAATTTAAGGATTTTCTCTCTTTTTTTTCTTTTGTATTTTTTTTAGGGAAGGGTCTACAAGGTGTTCAGTGTTTCATTACTAGATTGGACTCATAGTAACCTGCCTGTGTATAGACTCCTAAGAGCTGGGATTACAGGCATGCACCACCACGTCCAGTCTCAATTGTCATCTCAGCGCGCCCCAGGAGAAAGGCCTTCATGGCAAGCCCAGGAGTAGAATCCCCAGGCCTTGAGCCTGGTTGCAGGCACTTTTATCCACTGAGCTCTTTGGCCAGCCCAAGAATTTTCAAGTGATACTCAAGAAAATAATTACAGAATACAAAAACATATACATTAGTTACAGGTACACTGTTTTGGTTTTATTTTTCTAATGATAGCATGAATAAATTTGATTTCCATGAGTGCTTCAGCTTATTAACAGGTAATTATTATTTCCTCTCCTTTCACTGTACTTTCATTTGTCTACTTCCCAGTCTAGATCTTTGTTCCTAATTATATTTGTTTCTTCTGTATAGACTTCTTTTTTTGTCTATGAAAAAGAATCGAACTCAGAGCCTTGGGATTTCCAGGTGAGTGCTGTGCCCCTGAGCAACACGCCCCAGTACAGACTTTTAACTCCAATTTGTTCCCTGAATTTATTTTTCCATTAGAGTGCATAAAAGTCCTGCTACTTTGGCTAAATGTGACTTTTAAAAATTGGTATGACCTTATTTTAAAGTAGCTATGTGACTACATAGAAACATAGAGTAATGTTGATTGACTTCAGTTAAATTAATGATTATCAATTTTAAATAAACTATCAGATTGACTGTCATTAATATTTCTTAATTTCTTCCAAGCCATTTATGATATGCTCACTACTCAAAGGTACAATAATGCTTCTAATATACTCATACTTGTGGCCAGGGAGATGGTGCAGTAGAATAAACACTTCCCTGGCAAGTGCAAGGAGCTGAGTTCTAGCCCTGGATAGATAGATATATATATATTTCATATTCGGTCAATAACATTTAATGTTCTAGCAACAAAACCTGAGAAAGGGACGTGTGTGATTTATTAAGATAATCACCTTAACAAAAAGGAGTAGAAAATTAGTGAATCTCTGCGAGAACATAAACTTGGTTATCCTGCAAGCTTGACTTGATGATGGGTCAAGTCTGTAGATACACACTAAAAGACTTATGAGACTTCAAAGGAAAAGAATGAGGTGACTGAACTGTTGGTCAAGGGCATCCCTTTCTGGAGAAGGAATTATCCCAAGTGATCTGTAGTAAAAAGGGTCTCATACCTTCACAAACCAATTGCTCCATGAAGATCATGTCTGAGTCATTTCTAAACATTTGCTGGACTTGTGACGTAGATGCACTGTATAGGAAGGAGGATACAGCCAAAACCTACTGAATCTACCAAACTTATGCTAAATTTAAAAAAAATTATATCTATTATGAAAAAACATTGCCTTACAGGAAAATAAGGGGGTTAGATATAATATGAACAGTGGCTTGGTTTAGTCGCTGAAAAAAAACTTACATACTAGAGCTATAACCTGAATATAGTAACAGATTAAAATGATAGCAAAACTGAATAGTCTCAAAATTATGTCCAAACTCACTTGCAATGAAAGACTGAAGAGCAAAGCCTTTGTTATGTATTTTTGATACACTTTGCACATTATTAATTCCAAAGAAAAAATCATGGAGCATACAACTTATTTTTTCTTGACTCTACATTATCTTCCTGACATTATATAATGACCGGGGCAATGCTTAAAATTTACTCTTGAAAACACAATTACTAGAATAGAAAAAAGAATCAGCAGAAACCTAAAAGACTATCTTAACAAACTTTTCATCAGAATCTGCATAAATGACTAATATCTATGTTCTTTGGGAGATAAATTAGTTCCTTGATAGTTCTTTATTTGCCTTACTTTTTATATACAAAGCATTTTTAATAGAAATTGGAAAGCTTTGTGAGCACAGTTAGGGAGAAAGGTCCCTCTAGCTGATGCGCTTACAGTACCGCAGTGTAAGGGACCAGCACTTCCGCTGTGCAGAATTGGAACGTGCGGTGTTCCGAGATTTTCACTAAAATTGAACTATGCTGTATCATAACTGACATCAAACACACCAGGAACAAACAATGTACAAAGTAAAAATAATTGACTTGAATCAATAGTCAGCAAATAATTACAAATGAATCAATTAATTGAAATGCAATGAATAAGTCCAATAAGAAGTAGATAAAAAATAATACAAAGTTTCTTCAGGAGAGATAAAAATATGCCTGACTCAAAAGATACTGCAACTAGAGTACTAATATATTTACTTGTGCTCTTTTGAGAAGTATGGAAATATTATAAAATATATCCAGAAGCTATGGGAAGAGGCAGTTAAAATATAACATATTAAGTTGTAGTTTGGGGCTGGGGCGATAGCTCAGCAGTGTAATCATCTACCTGGTAAGCTCAAGGACCCGGGTTTGATGCCCAGTACCACATGCAGTGCCTGCCCCGGAATCGGTGAGGGCCACTGAAACTGGGTGTGGTGGTGCATGCCTGTAATCCCAGTGCTAGAAAGGCTGAGACAGGGGGAGCGCTATGAGTGTGCACTATATCACAAGACCCTATACCAAATAAATAAATAAATAAATAAATAAAAATATTTTTAAAATTATAATATGGTAGGATTTACTCTAACAATATTTGAAGCAGTCAAAAAATCATGAGTGCTATTTTTCAAGTCCTTGATAGCATGCTGCCAAATAAATTAAATAGTGTAAATGACAAGTCAAAACACTTATCACAATTTTAGCAAAATATATATTTGAGTTTCTCACTTTACAGAGCTGTCACTATCTATGTGCTCTTTTTCTTAGATATGCAAATGTGACTGATTCCATTTCAATCTTGCCTTTCACTTGGAAATCATTTCTGAAAAATGTAGCATGAATAAATAACATATACACAAAAAGAATGACATGTGCATGTCCCTATATGTGTGTATAAATGTCCTTATATACAGAATGACTAGGTGGCAAATATCACCTTTCACCAACTTATTCTAACTTAATACAAAAGGATCAAAGAATATCAGAATGCAACAAGAAATAACTAAGTGCTATTGGACATAGTAAGGTAGCTTCCTACATGTGTATCAGAATCATTCGTGGAGTTGGAGAAACTTAACCAACATCCTCTGAAGAGACACTTATAAACAAGGTACAAGTAATCATTAAAAAGATCAGACATCATGACCAAGTGGGTTTCATCCCTGTACTCAAGGCATGGTTCAGCATATATAAATTAAGAAATATATCATATGAGCAGAATTAAAGATAAAACTCACATGATCATCTCAGTAGGTTCCGTAACATGACAAACCCAAAAACTGTTCCTAATTAGAAAAGTCTTGACAAAATTAGTACAGCAGGACTTTATCTTAAAAGGATACATACATTTATGACAAATCCACTGCCAGCATGATACGAAACGACAAAAAACTGAGTAAATTCCCACTAATTCAGGAACAAGAGAAAAAGTTTTACTTTTACCGCTCCTATCCAACATAGTACTCAAAAATTTATCCAGGTCAACTAAGCAAGAGAGAGAGAGAGGAAAAAAGACCAAAAAAAATAAATAAATAAATAAAAAAGATGGGAAATAAGAAATCAAAATATCGATATTTGCAGATAATGTAATCCTTTACAAAAAGGGTCCCAAATCCTTCATCTTAAGGCTCTTAAAATTGTTAAATTCAATACCATAGCCAAACCATTTTACATATATGCTTAAATATATTCTTTCCCTTTCTTTCATTTGTCCTTTTCCTCATCCAGTTTTTCCTTCACATTGAACAACTTCTTATCCATTCATAGTATCTGTTATACCTTCTAGATTTGAATTACTCTTTGCGGTTCTCACACTGGTGAGACAATGATGTTTGCACATGCGGCTCTGATTTATTTTGCTTACCAATACAGTCTCTAGTTGCATCCATTTATCTACAAAAGCCTCAAGGGCAGGCCAAATAGCTCAGCTGACTAAAGCACATGTCAGCAGGCACAGGAGCCAGGGGTTCGGTCCCCGGGCCTGCAGTGCCGGCCCTACCCCTGGGGCGTGCTGAGATTGCAATTGAGACTGGGAGTGGTGGGGCGTGCCTGTAATCCCAGCTCTTGGGAGGCTGTAAACAGACAGATGACCATGAGTCTGATCTATTAGTGAGACCCTGAACACCCTGTAGACCGTTCCCAAAAAAAAAAAAAAAAAAAAAAAAAAAAGATTCCTCTACACACACACACACACACACACACACACACACACACACAAATTAAAACAGTTGGAGAGAGCTCAGTAGAATAAGCATTTGCCTGGCAAGCACAGGATCGTGAGTTCAATCCCCAGTTTAAAAAAAAAAACCTCAAATGTATCGTTTTTATTGCTGAATAATACTCCATTAAAATATCATAAGTTTTTATCAGTTCCTCAGTTGATGGGTATTTGGGTTGTTTCTAAAATATTGTTGATTTCTGCTGGTCTACTGGTCTTTTGAAAGGAGCAGTTAATGCTTTTTCTTTTTACTCTGATTTTTTTTTCTCTCTTTTGAATTTCCTGTAACTTCTTTTTTTAAAGTGAATCTTACAGGTTTATATCTGTTAATCTGAACAACTTATATGAATATAGCATCATGTAATAGAGCAACTATTTTTGAAATCCTATTACTTCGTTTAGTGAAAGCTTGTATCATTTCTAATGCTGTTTTTACTTTCTATCACTATTTTTTATTGTTACAAAAAAACCAAACTTTTAAATTCAGCAAAGTGGCAGGGCTTGAAGTAAATGTGCAGAAGACAACAGTATTTCTGTATACCAAAAATTGACCCACTAAGAAAGAAATCGGTAAACTAATCCCACTCAAAGGGGCCTTAAAAAATAAATGCTGTTCATTGGAATTAACTGGACCAAGAAAATTGCAGAATTCTCTAACCAAAATTATATTTCCCCATAAAAAATTGAAGAGAAAATTAGGAAAGAAAATGTATTCCTTAGTCTTGGGTGAACAAAACAAGCGTCATTAAAATAGCCATATTACAAAAAATAGCATAGATTTAATATAACCCCCATAAAAATATCAATGGCTTCTTCATAGGATGAGAAAAAGTAATTCTAAAATGTATTTGGAAAGGAAAGAGAGCCAGAATAGCCAAAGCAATCCTGAACAACAAAACTGAAGCACACAGCATGACTATCCCCAAATTCAAGCTATAGTATAATACCACAGAAGTGTAAACAATACAGTGCAAACATGAAACCAACACATTCATCAACGGAACAGGCTAAAGAATGCAGAAACAACCTAAGCCCCTTAGACTTGAGCTGCTCAGCCAAGGGGTAATCACGTATACCAGACAAAGGGAGCTTCTTTCACACATGGGCTTGGAAAACTGGTATCCACATGGGGAAGAATCAGTTCTGATCCTGATCTCCCACCCTGTACTACAAGCATTTAAAGTAGATCAAAGACCTATATATAAAAACACTGAGTCAGCTTAGAGAAAAAATGGTAAAACTTTTAGGTCATTTGTGTAACATAGGCAAAGATTTCTTAAATTGAAGCCCAACTGCCCAAGAAATGTCACATTTTATATACCTTTTACTTATCTGCTTATAAGTAAAATTTCTTTAGGTACGTAAGAACACAGCCTCTTCTCTTAGGGCACTGCATGAGAAACATTATAACCAAATCCCCTTTCATTAGTCTGTCTATGTGTTTTAATTTTATTAAACACACTACTATGTCTACACTCACTAAATGAACTTACTCATTCTTCCACCCTCCTTTTATCTGTTCCCCTGTATGGTTTCGTTGAGAGCAGTATATGTGCTGCCAAAATGAGCTGTTACTGAGAGTGGTTTAAGGAGGATAAGATTGAAGGAAAAGTCCTGTGGAAAGAACTAAGTGCTAACAAAAATCAAAGTCTGTTGCCAGTGGAAAACGTGCTCCATAACTGTCATCTAGGAACTGACTTAAACATCATTCAACATTTCCTTGAAGGATTTCTCTGCCTGAAATGTATGTTGCTTCCTGCATGCTGTGTCCTGCAAGATCCACTAAAATACCTATGCAGCTGCGACAGTGACAGTTTGAGACTGAACAGAGTGACATAAAAGTCAAATAAAAATGTTATGCAGCTCCATGAAGGGCATATGCAGGCGACTTAGTTTTAAAAGCCATTTTATTCATATTAGGCTACATTTTCAAATATAGAGATATGTTTTATACTGTTTAATGATTTAATTAAAAATACACTGCAGTGCAAAGTACTTCCAGGATACTGGCTATAATCTGTATAATATTAAATGTTTTATATATTTTACAGAAGACATATATGTCTTTATTTCTTTAAAAAAGTTGTTAACAGGTTGTTACACTGTATTTAAGCTTTCTAACTTCAACTCACTAAATCACAATACAAGTGTGCCTACTAAAATACTTCAATACATTCGTTTTATCTAATTAATTTAATTTATTTTTTAAAAGAAAGTACAAATTAAAATTAAAACAGAAATAAATTACAAGTGATACAGGTTTTCACTTAACAAAGTAATATGAATTTCACAATATTTGGTGTAACACATAGTGTTGTCTTCCAACCAGTTATTCATGTTACCAGATATATGCATGTAAAATTGGAAGAAAAGAGAAAAAGGAAAGAAATGTATAAGAAATCAAGAAGACAAAAAGGAGAAAAAATTGAAAAAAGGAGATGAAATAAGTTAAAGGATTATCTGCTTCTTTCAATAGACCAGCAGAAATACACCTGAAAAAGAATAATGAAATATGAAGACACTGGTGAAAGGGGATGAAAGTTATTCATTGAACTTATTCAAAAGGAAAGAGTTACTGACATGAGGAGAGGACAGGAGAGGGAGTGGGGGAAAGAGATTTATCTATGTATGCTAGCAAGATAGTTTGGACAGCTGGACTTTAATATATTTTATATTGTATAGAAAATTCCCTTTCAAACAGATCCTTCAGTTAAATGTAATTTTCACAGGATGTTATGATTAGAAATCTGTCTTAATCTTAAATCATATGGAAGCACAGTAACCAAGACTAATATTGTACCTCCACAGAGAACATAGTACATTCTTTTACAATGAAGGTGCCCATTAAATTTTACACTGCTATATGTATTATGGTAATAACTATATTTGAAAATTATCTCTTCCTCATTCCTTTTTTCCTTCCCTACTTCCTTGTTTCTTTCTCACTGATTTAACTCTATTTTCACAGCGCAGGGCAATTTTACTATGTGTTTACTGTCTTTTATCCTCATACCATTTAGAATACAAAATTGTGTTTTTATTTGTTTACTGGTATCTCTAAAATTAATTCATAATTTTGCCCTCTACTTTGAAATTTTACATGTCTTATCATAAAGTGCTTATTAAATGCAAGGGAGAAGATACAAGTGAAATATATCCTTTAATCTATGCCATGAGAAATCACATTTATCATTTTGATAACAGTTTTGCATTTAAATGTACTTTCAACTAAAACATACATTTATATTGAATATATTAACTGAAATCTTATTGTAAATGTTTTGGTTAGTTCTCTGAATACTCTTCATGTCAATAAATGAATATTATCATCCCCACTTAATGTCTGCATAACTTCACTTTATGACTGTTCCATAAATACATTAAGTAAAATCTTGATGTTGGAAGTTTAATGGATTCTTGAACTCTTACTATTATCAATGATTCTCAAATTCAGATGCATACTTAGGCGTTTAAAATTACTTTTCTTTTAATAATATAAATCTTTATAAATGGAATCTTTAAATGGAAAGTACATATATTTTAAGACTTCCTATGTGTCTTAAATAATTGTCTAAAAGGTACAATGCATCAACTTATATTTTAAAATCTGACCTGTGGATTATTCATATCCGATTGCCTAATTTTATCTCATTTCTTTTTATTCTTTGGCTACTTTTCAAACTGCCTCACTATTTTCTCATATTTGAGTAACCTGAGAATATATTTATGTTGCATTAAGATTGACTTGATTTTTTTTGCAGATAGATGGAAAACAAATGGATCAAAGATTTGAATATTAAGACAGAAACATTAAATATTCTAGAGGAAAATGTAGGTAGAAATCTTAAAGACATAGTGGTAGGTAAAGAGTTCATGAACAAAAACCAAATTGCATGAGAAATACTTTAAAAAATCAACAACTTAGATCTCATCTTTTTCAAAAGTTTCTTCACTTCAAAGCAAATCTCCAACAGAGTAAAAAGAAAACCCATAAACTGGGAAAAAAAGTATAGCTGACTGTCCCTCCTACAAAGGCCTTCTATCTAGAACATATAAAGAAGTAAAAAAAATCCAGTCCTCCAATTTCAGAAACCCAATCCAGAAATGGGCATCTGAGATAAATATACAGTTCTCAGAGGAAGAAATACAAATGGCAAGTAAATATATGAAAAACTGTTCAACACCATTGGTCATTTGAGAAATGCAAATTAAAACAACACTGTGATTCCATCTCATCCCAGAAAGAATGTCTAACATCAAGAAGTCAGCCAATAACAAATGCTGGAAAAGCTGTGAATGAAAAGGAAACTTCTCCATTGTGGGTGGAATGTAGACCAGTACAGCCACTGTGGAAATCAGTGTGGAGATTCCTGAAGGATCTAGGATTGGAGATCTCATTCAAGCCAGCTTGTCCCCTCCTGGGTATTTTTCCCAAAGAACTGAAAACTCATACCACAGTGATATAAGTGTACCCATATTTACAATTTGTATTTTTATATGTGTATAACTAGAATATCTGACCCCTATTTATAAATGCTAAGAAAAAAATTTATCTTATTTACAAAATTAAAGGAAAACTACTGATTTTCAAAGTCAAATATAATTCTGGCTATATATTTGTTTGTAATTTTAAAAATCAAATTGAGCAAGTTTCCCTGTGTTTACCATATTCTAAATATTTTTACACAAAACTGCCTACTTGGGTTTGTTAAATTGTCTTTTCTTTACTAATTGATATGACTATGACATTTTTACATGTGAACTGTTAGTATATTTAGAACATGCACTTGTGGAAGTGCTTTTTAAATTAAAATGTGTTAAATTAGGTCAAATTTAATTTTCAGCCTTTATTTTATTGTGGGAAAAACAATTTCAATGGTACTTTAAAAATGCAGTACTTCATTGTAGACTCAGAATGATGGACAGTCAGCTCTTGAGCTGATATACATTACTCGTCTGAGATGTTATTCCTATTGCTTAGTTGGGCTGCATTTGTCAGCTTCCAGTAACCACCTTCTACCCTTCTGTTGTATGAATACAATTTTTTAGAAGTCTCATAGAGGGGCTGGAGAGATGGCTTGGTGGTCTAGGGCACCTACTTAGAACAAGCTTAGCAAAAGCATCAGGGACCGCGGTTCAATCCCCCAGCACCACATGCCAGCC
>NW_004524694.1:5862800-5874901 GCF_000260255.1 Octodon degus | reverse complement strand
AAAAAAAAAAAAAGAAGTCTCATAGAAGTGGAATTACTGAATTTCTTTCTAAGACTGTCTTCTTTCACAGAAAATTGTCCTACATTTTATTCATAGTGACATATTGTTGCGCAACTCCTTCTTTTATAAGTTCAACATGTGTGTGTGTGTGTGTGTGTGTGTGTGTGTGTGTGTGTGTTCTATGAGTGATAGGAATAATGTTACAATAAAAGTTGGACTGTCAGTAGCTCTTCCAGGGCTTAATTTCAATAATTGAATAAATACTTTCAACCTGCTTATATTTATAGATTTGAAGTGTTTTGTGTAGATAGCATGCAGCTACATCAAGTTTTTAATCCACTTTGTTGGTGCGTGTGTTTTGTTAGAAGTATTAGGATCATTTGCCTTTAATTTAGTTATCAATAAATTAAGAATTAAGCATGAATTTTGTTTCTATTTATCCATTTTGTTTTTCTGTGTCTGTTTTCCCTGTTGTTGAAAGTTTAGCTGTGTGTATCTGTGTCTCTCTGTGTGTGTGTGCATGACAGAGAGAGAGAGAGAGAGAGAGAGAGAGAGAGAGAGAGAGAGAGAGAGAGAGAACATGGTCTTGCTATATAGGTAATCCTTGTCTCAGATTCACTGTACAGCCAAGTTGCGATCCTCCTGGTTCAACCTCCTTTCTTAGCGCTAGGATTGTAGGTGTGTACCATACTGCTTCATTCTACTTTTAGAATATTATATGTAATATTGTATTTTCAAATATTTGTTTTTCACTGATTTATGAGTGGTTACTCTGTATATTGCATTTCATATATTCGCATAAGTTATCAAACCTTAGTGTTGTAGTTATATGCTTGTCAAAGTGCAGTGTTGAAATTGTACTTTCTTCTACTTTCCTTTTATATTCCCCTATTTTTGCTATCTATATCTATCACTATATCTGTATCTGTATAGCATAGACCAGTGATACACCCTTTCAGAAATTTCAGTGATAACGAACAGCCCATCATGACACAAGAGCCTTAGGTTTGCCGTCACAGGTATATACTGTGTGTATTTTATCAAATCAGATATTGTTACAATTTTGACTCAACCATCAAACATTATTTAAAAATTAAAGAGGAAAAATGAATTTACCCATATTTTTTCTATACCATCCTCTTCCTTTAAGATGTTCAAAATTTTGTTTTATTTTTTTTTTCTTATGTTTTGGGGAGTTGCGATTTGATTCTCTGCATGTAGAGAACCATTTCTTTCTTCCGTTTTCACCTAGATTAAGTTTGGTTTATCATGCATGAAATTCACACAGCTTTTATGGCTAAAGCTTTATGTCCTTGGTAAGATTTGAGAGGTTTTCAGGCATAATTTCTTGGAGTATTTTTGTAAGCCTCTCCTCTTTGCCTTTGTCCTTCAGTGAATCTAGTGAAAAAAATAGAATTTTCTTCCAGTTTCACAAATACTTAAAACTAGTTTTAAAACTGTATTTTTTCCTTTTTTTTATACTGGCTAGTTTTTATTATTTTATCTTCATGTTTATTGTTTGTTTCCTGTATTTTTTAGCGTTATTGCTGAATTTATCTACAGAGTTTTTAATTTCAGTTACTGAAATTTTGGTTTTTAGTTACTCATTTGTTCTTCATATATTTCATTTGCAGAGATTCTCAGTTACTTAGTCTGTGTCTTCCATTTGTAAATCTATGTTATCATCAAAACATTTTTATTGACTAGTTGGATAGCTCAGCAGATTAAAGCACCTGCTTAGGCAGCTACAGGGGGCCAGGGGTTCAATTCACAGCCTGCTCTGCTGGCCCCACCCCCAGGGCACACTGAGACAGAGATTGAGACTGGGTTTGGTGGCATGCTCCTGTAATTCCAGCACTTGGGAGGCTGAAAACAGGAGGATCACTATGAGTCTGATCTGTGTAGTGAGATGCTGTAGACCCTGTACTAAAAAGACAAAAAAAATTATTAAGGCTTCATTACAATTTTCCTTAGATAATTCCACAATCCCTGTAGTTGTGCTAGCAGCTATGATTTTATTCATTTACTAACTTATGTACTTACTGTAAACATAATATTTTCCTGGTGTTTGATGTGACCAGTAACTTTTTTCTTGAAAGTTAACTGTTTATTATGAGACTCTGAATCACCTTTTTAATTTTTAATAATTTTTAACTAATTTATTTGATGTAGGGTCTTGCTACACACTGATCCTCCTGTCTCAGCGTCTGCAGTGTGAGATTACAAGCAAGCACCCCCACCCAGTTTCAGTGTAGCTACTCTGTCCCTGGGGTTCTGGGGTTGCTACAGCTCGTGGTAATGGGGATCAAACTCGGGTCCTTGCAATTGCCAGGCAGACTTCTCAGACTAGCTCTCCAGCCCTCTGAATCACACTTAAATTATCTGTTTTAATCTGTCACCTTTATTATTGCTCTGCAGAAGAATTGAATTAGGTGAATATAACTTCCCTACTTGCAAATGTGAGTAGAAGCCCAGCTTCCTCCTCAGTGTCTTTCATGTTTGACAAGAAGCATTTTTTCCTTCATTAATGCTGGAAAAATGGTATAGATTCCTCTCCCACCTAGTGCTCTGTAGAGGTGAGGTGAGCTCAATGAACCGTGATTTGGAAAGAGGTTGGTCACTAAAGTTGCTATCTTGCAGTACACATTCTTTCCCCTAGTTTAACTCTACTCCCTCTCTATCTCTTGGCTGCCATTGTGTGAACAATTTTCCTCTGCTGGGTCTTTCTATCATGTCATATCTGCCTTGAGTCTTCCAACTAGTGACTGAATTCTCCAGAACTATGAGTTAAATTAAACCTCTCCTTTAAATTGTGTGCTGCTCATTTTGTTCTAGCAGCAGTACTATCACGAATACAAGCACCCACTGCTCAACCTTCTCTGAGTGGTTGAGATGCCCATTGTTCTGCGGAAAGTGAAAATCTAGGCACCTCTTTCAGCTTTGGCTCATGTGAATGGGAGTAGAGCCTTAATTTTCATGGAGTCTTTGATAAAAATAGGGTGGTTGTTGTATAACTCATATATCGCCTACTCGGTAGCCTCTTATAAGTCACTTGCCTAGAGAAACTATGCTTTTGACTAGGCTTTCTTTGTCTGTACTTGTTGGAATTTTTAAGTTGTAGGCTTTGCGTATGCATTGGGAAATATGAAAGTACAAGGGACCACCTCTGAGAAATTTCTAATTTATTGAGAGTCCCAGATGAGCCTGTTCTCCTCTCTGCCTCTTTCAGTGCCTTTGTCTGAGTGTTTTATATACTATACTCAAGAAATTTAGTTTGATTTTTGGAGAGGAATAAGGATAATATGTCTGCTACAATTTTCAGAAGCAACAACTCAAGTTTAAAAGCAATTTGAAATATATTTATTTGTTTTCTGTTCTTTTATGTGATGGTCAGTCAGGTACAGCTGTGAAAGGGGAAATGAGAGATTCAGGGAGGGAAGCAATTTTTATAGTCACAGCTCCATGAACAGTAGACACAACATTGCAGGCAGGCTGCAGACAGTGTTAGTCGGTTTTGCTCAGGATGCACTACTCTTAGGAGGCAGGACTGAGGGGAAAGCCTAAGCCCCTGCCTTCACTGGAGCTCATAGAAATGGCAAGGAGGGCCTCTGTGAGGAGGTTAGGAGGGGCTAGTTTGGGCAACGGCAATTGGCCCCATAGGAGTGGTCTTCCGTGCCAAGAGTCCAGCATTTGGATGATTGAAAAAATGGTATTGTCTCTTAGAATTTATACCTGAGGAAAAAAGAGGGCATGGCTCTGAATTAATTGGTTTCTGTTATGAAAGCGATACTACTAGAAAAAATTCCAGTGTCTTTGCAATGATTTAACCCCTAAAAAAGACTGTTTGTACCCAACCAGAAGGGTTTTGAAAATGACTAAAATGTCTTAATATAAATAGAATAATGAAAAAATATGAACAATGTAATGAAAATTTTTCCTAGGGCTTATTATATAATCAATATCATTAGGAAGTAACCATGAAGGCTGCAGAGATAGTTCAGCAGTCAAAATACCTGCCTAGGCAAGTGTAAGCACCCAGGTTCAGTCCCTGGTATTGCATGCAGTGTCGGCCCCACCTCTGAGTGCACTGAGCAGGTCACCGAGACACAGAGTGGTGGCACACACCTGTAATCCCTGCACCGGAGAGGCTGGAAGCAGGAGGATCACTATTGAGCTGCGTAGCCAGACCCAGTACCAAATAAATAGTTTATTACCTATTTTCTATAGTTCTTTAAATATATATATTTAAAAAGGATTTCACTCTCATTGATAATGTTTAAAATGATACTAACCTAAGGCTCAAGATATGCGACTGTCAATCATTTCACTGTTTCATCAAAGCCTAGTGTGACATTTTTGTGAGTGATATTTTAAATAGAGTAACTTCTAGTATGCATAGGTGATAATCTTTTGATTTGTACAAAGTTTCTGTCAATTATGTCCATCACTGTTTCCTCCCTGGGTGTGCAAAAATTGGCATACTTCATATGAAAAGAGTATCTTATTATTATTGTTATAAGAGATCGTGAATTAGATTGAAACTTGCAGTTCCTGAATGGATATCTGGCACTCTCAGGGGTCAGGAATTCACCTTTAGAACAGTAGTTCATATTGTTGTCTGTCATCAGGCTCCACTCTGTGCTAAATTTTCTTTGACTATACCTACCAATAGGACAACAGTAACAAACGGCACCAGTCACATCTTCCCACATCACCAGATTCTGCTAAAAACAGCAGTCAGAAGGCAGAAAAAAACAAGAAAAGGGAGCAAACGAAGAAAGAGCAAGCCTCTTCCTTATGTTGTATGTGGACTCACCTCACCAATCCCAACACCAAACAATGAACCAGACACAAAATCTCGATTCAGCATCCTCTGGAAATCCTGCCTCCCCATGACTACAGGAGGCCTTGGGAAGCTATCCATATAAAACCATAACAATTAGTATGTACAAAGTTAAACCCTCCATTACATTCCCTGTTACAAAGAAGGTCATAAGAGGCTTACTTGTCCACAAGAAGAGCAATAATTTTAAAAAGCAGAAATTGAAACTGGCCCAGGGAGATAGCTCAGCTGCTTAATCACCTGCCTCACAAGGACAAGGCTCTGAGTTTGATCCTGGTATGAAAAAAGAAAAGAAATAGAACCTGAGGTTTTACAATTCTCTATTTTTTACATAATGCATCACAAATATATCTGTAGGAGTTTGTATTCACAAAAGAAAACAATTATTGTGTTTCATTTTAGTCAAAATCCAAATACACAAAAGGAAAGTTAGATCCATGATCATGTGATGAAAACCTCAACACTGGCCAGGGCTTCTCAACTTCGATTTCACATTTGAACCTCCAAAGTTGTACTGCATGTTGCAGAAGGGTATTCAGTTAGAAACACTTCTTCTCTAACTTATGGGGGAAAGTTAACGTGCTGTCAACTGTCAGCATGCTCTGTCTCTGAGCATCTAAGAAAAACAGGCTGTCTTCAGTTAAACTGCATATGTATTATACAGCCCACTTTGGGATATTGTTGCTGGTCGTTCATCACTTAGGGACTCCTTTGCTATATTTTATTTCTCAATTGTCAGAGTACGTGAATGTCACTGAGTTTGCTAATTGCTTAGCAATATATTTTCGTTAAGCTCCTCAATCACAGATAAAAAAGATCTATTCCTCTTATTTTCTGTAATTATTTGAGAATTCTGGGTAGATGTCCTAGGAAATATATGTTTAAGTTGTTCTCATGTGTTCTTAATTCATTCCGCTGTAGTCAATAATTTCCCAAGACAGGAATATTATTTTTCTACTCTTCCTTCAGGGAATTTACATTTATTTCTTCTACTTTTTGTTAAACTATCGTCAAATCATGTTTACTTCACTAGTTCACTCACTTGCCGTTTAGTTCTCAAATACTGAGCTCCAGCCTGTATTTACCAGCTTGAACACCGTCACTTTCAGTTGCTCATATTTGTCATATGAGACCCATTTCTTTTGGGATGAAAGATGGCAATAAATAAAAGGTGACAGACCTGAGGGATGAGGCTCTTCATTATAGCAACATTTTATAAAGACATTGCTTTTATGGGAGAAACTGTGTATCAAGGACAGAAAATAATGCAACCTCATCATTCAATACTGGATTTTGATTTGAGTGATAGATTTGAAAGTAAGTATTTAAATGTATTCTTAGGGTTAGCTATACAAAAGGCATTAGCAAAACGTCTGTTCATCTGAAATTGTGAAAGAATTTGGAAGTCAGACGTAGAAGAGGGGAACTTATCAAATTTTAACCATGGGCCCCTCAGAAGTAAGAGGAGAAATTCTCATGCATAATCATTAAGTTAACAAGCATCAGTTTATTGCGTAAGTTTACTATAGATTTATAAAAATCTGTATTAGCCACCTCCTCCATAAAAAAATCACCAGTGTTTAGTTGCAAATGTCAAACTTCATTTATGCAAAGCAAGCTGACTTTCCATTGAACTATATCCTGATATTTATTTCTTTTTCACTCAATATAACATATATTTTGATGACTCATTTTAAAATTGATTGAAGACCCCCAAAGTAGTACACTATCATTTTCTAGTGAAATACTAATATTTCATTTTGTTACCCAAGTTAATTTTATACATCTCATAAAATGTGTATCATCTTGGTATATTTGTTTCATTTTATTGTGTCATCTGATACAGAGACAAAAAGTGTACTGTATATTTACCTACACAATTATTTCTTCCTGCATCCTTCATCCCTCTGAAAAGAAAACAATTTTCCATCCAGTACTATTTCCCTTTGGGCTAAAGAGTTTTCTTGAAAATTTCCTATAGTATTGATAGTGACAAATTCTGTCAATGGAAAATGTCTGAGAAAATATTGATTTCACATGAATACATGATAGCCAGTTGTACTGGGACTATATTTTTTCATTGGCAATTTTACCCCACAATTATTCCCATGTGTTAAAGGTTGTTTTTATGATTACTTTATGACTGGTGCTATCTTTGTATCATTTTTGTTCCTCTCTAAATAATGTACCTCTTCTTTTCCCACCTGCCATTAATCTCTTCACTGCATTTCAGCAATTGACTTATGAAATTCAATCATTTGTTTCTACCTTTCTTTAGAAATATTAACATTTTTGAGTATTTGGAAATAGGGTTTACATCAAATATGCAATTTTTCGACAATAGTTTCTACCATCTTCCCTTGTTCTGTTCCTCCTGGACAAAAATGCCATGTATTTGGGTTACTTGATGTTGCTGCAAGGCCCACTGTACTTCCATGCAGGGAAAGCCATATTCTTTATGTATGTCTTGTTTTATTTGAGTACTTTGGCTGTTATATCTTAAAAACCACTAGTATTTGTATATAGAATCTAATGTGCTGTCTTGCACATGCAAATACATGTATTATGTCTTCTATTTCTACACATACCATTTATTTGAGAGATTTTAAAAAATATTTCCAATCTGCCCATATCTTCTATTTATTTCCACCCTGCCCATATTTTCTACATATTTCTATTACTGAATTGTTCCTGCTCATGATTCTTATTTTTGTACTTCATTAAATGTTTTGCAGTTTTTAAACAAATGAGAATTAAAACTAGGTTTTTTCTATAATTTTCAGTTTTATTGTACTTTATACTTATACACAATTAGTCACCTAAAAGTAGTTCATCATTTCAGACTTTTGGGTCATTTCTTATTCAAGGTTGGAACTAGTGTATAGTCTAGTGCCCAGTAGCGGCGCGACTGAGGCAGTATCTCTGCAAAGACTCTTCTCAAGGGTTCATCCAGGTCTTGCGCTTCACCTGGTGGGAACACTGAGTGATCTGCAGCGTGCACCACGGGGAGCAGGCTGCCTGCTTCGGTCCTATGGCCATTTCCTTAGCTTCACCTCAGAAAATGTTCTTGCTGTAGGGATGATCATTTGGCAGTCATGAGCTTAAACACAGAGCTCTGCGTCTCTCCTGAGCTGCCTCTCTGTGTGGCTCTCTGCTATCTCTCTGCCCTGAAACTCCAGCTGCCCTTCAAACAGAAGGTCCCCCAGGTTCTGTTTGGGTTCCATCTTGTTTTTATCCCTACTCTGCTGTGTGAAAATTCTTTCAGAATAAGGCACTAGAGGCAATTGCAAAACACATTTTACTACCCTTCTTTCAGCAATTGCTGTTTCTTGCTTCTTAGTTAATAATCTGAAAATCATTCATCTCTCGATGTATTTTGTTGGGTTTTGATGAAGTATTTACTGCATACATATTAGTCAGGTCCAGATCATTCTAACCTGTGTAGAAGCTAAGCCTTCAAATTTTTATATTTCTTTTACTTTTGCCATGATTAAGCACAGCTATACACTTCCTTCACATGAAGCTTTCAAGATACAAACATACAAGATAAGAACATAAATGCATTTGTTTCAAAGTAGTTTATAGGATTAATACATTCTGACCCAAGTCTAAAAGAATAACTTATTGGCAATGATTATAAGTTATCATCAATTTACGTATTTCAGATGAGCTTAAGTGTAAAATTTGGTATTTGTATTTTCAAAATATTAAATATAGTCTAGCATAATAAAAGCCTGACTATATTCATTTCCTGTTTTGAATTTTTGACATAATTTATGTCTTAAGGAAATGGCTCATAACCTAGAAAAAAAAATTTACAAAGGACTACTAAGTCAGCTTTGTTTTATCCTTCCATTATTTCTCAAAAGGAAAAATGTTGAATTATATACAGAATGTAAGGGATCTTCAATCAATAATATAAAACAATATAAAGACAATCTTTAATTATAAAATATTAAAAAATAGCACATTGAAAGGTTATGATCCAATATTAATACTTGCTTTCAGAATTTTCTATGAATTCGTTTCAGCTTCTCAAGTTCTATTAAACATTTCTGAGGGCCTACGCAAACATGAGAAGTATATAATTCTTTATCCTATTTTTAAAATATAATCTAATTTTTAAATGTTTTTATCATATTATGTAGGGACTTAAAGTTCAACATATCAATACTTGATGAAAAATACCTGTTCCATATTATGCCTAAGATGTTTGATATGCAGACAGATAGTGAGGTTATGCTTAATAGCCTAAGTTGTTTGATAATAACAATAAGCTTGTCTTCTGGATGGTTAACAACCTAAGTTTGCAGATCAAAATTAGAGAAAAAGGAGGGCTGCAAGGAAAGCCAACATTTTGGCCCTAGCCTTCTAAGGTCAATTAAGACTCAGGACATATGAGAACTTGTACTGTAACATCATGTAACTCAGTAGTGTCCCAAATTTTCTGATCAAGGAGATTATGGGGCCAAAGAGGAAAGTGACCGATGATGTAGAGTGTGCCTAAGAAGAGTCACATGGAGAGAAAACATTGTCTCAGGCTTTCACAGAGAGCACATTGACCAAGCAATGGCCGTGACTCATCCATATGGCTGCACTGACAAAGGTTCTACAATCTGAGGTACAGGATCTCAGGATAAATCCCGAGGGGATTTCACTGACCTTCTCAGACCAAAAAGCTACAACTCTTGTTGCACAGGTCTTGCTTTATCTTGATCTTAACCAGCCAGTAGAAAAGTATGAAGATGAAATATAGGAAGAAAAGCCATGCTGTTATGTTGAGCTGTAGGGGAGTCAGGTCAACAATTTCTGACATTGCCAGTTAAACAGAAGACCCAATGCTATTATGGGCTACTGGACTCTTAGAATATTTTGCTGAGTTTACACACCTATAATATTCAAATAACGGATCTTAACAAGAAAAGGGTGCACAGATGAATGTCCATTATTGTATCTGTGTATTCAGAGTGGTTAGGATAGATACATAGTTACATTCTCTTAATGAATAGAATGATTTGTTCTAATGGTGTTTGTAAATAGGATCTCAAGTCCACATGTTGTACAGCAATTAACCACTTAGAAGAATGTATGCAGTGTGTTAATTATTGAAACTGTCCTAGCGATTTGATTTGAAACTGTCTCATTGCTATTTGTTTATCAATAAAATTATGAAAAAAATATATATAGAAAAAAATTTCTTTTTTCAGGTACCAAGGATTGAACTCAGGACCCTGTGCTTAGCAGGCAAACACTCCACTGAGCTATCTCCCTGGCCCCTCAAGTTCTCTTACACAGTCTACCTAGGTTTTTCATCTCTGTTCTACATGGTAATCTTTTGCTGTTGTTGTTCCAGAAATTTAACTCAAGAACTTACTCTTGCAGGCAGTTGCTTGTGCTGCTGAACTAAAACTCTTACCCTTCCACTGTAATTTAAATGAAGTTATTAAATACATGAATGATTTTAAAAATAAATGATAATATTAGCTAATTAAGTATATTATTTCTGCTTCCAAATTAATCTTTCTAGGACTCAGTCTATAAATTTTATCTATTAAAATGTGAAAAGTTCTTAATTAAATGCAATAATCAGCATTATTTTTCATGACGACAAATATTTGTTCATGCATTTTGAATATTGTTTTTACTAATACTAAATAAGGTGTCCACAAATAACCCTATTATTTTTTCTTTTCAAAATAACTTTCAAAAATGTAATGCATATTCCCTTTTTTAAAAAATAGAATAGAAAATAGTAGATAAGACGTTAGACATGGTACAAAATTGCAAAAGCAAAGCTAAAACTGAAAATGAGAGTATTCAGCAGTAGTTATGGCAATATTGCTCATTGTTGAATCTAATTGATAGACCCTTTTTCCTCATGCTCCTCCTCACTTTCAATTTTTTTTCTCCCAGTTCATTTGTATATTTTTATGAAAAAAAAATTGTATTAATCTAGGGCTGGGGAGATAGCTCAGTGGTCTAAGCTCCTGCCTGGGAAGCCCAAGGACCTTGCTTTGACTCCCGTTACCACATGCTTTGCCAGCCTTTGAACTCTAGGCCATCCACATTGCCCCTGAACCCAGGCATGGGGGAGAAAGCCTGTAATCCCAGTGCTAAGGAGGCTGAGACAGAAGGATCACTATGAGTATGGGCTGCTCAGTGAGACTGTGTACCAATTAATGAATTAAAAAATAGTGCTAATCTAGGAGCCAGGGAGATGGCTCAGTGGAATAAGTGCTTGCCTGGCAAGCACAAGGGCCTGAGTTCAATCCCTGGTTCTGCCAACCACCCCCCCCAAAAAAATAGTGTTAATCTAAACATGAGATCTCACACATACACAAAGAGCCACATATTTCTGTGAAAATCATAACTAAAATTCTGATAAAATTTACCATAATTATTTTCCAATGACAATTGCAGAAGTGAGTCCTGAAAACCATCACACACATGGACATGGGAGATTACAGCAGCAATTGCCTTTCCTTACTGTGCACTGTCCATCTTGGCTCCTGATTTCCTCCTTTCTGCTTTCTGTTTTCTTCGCTTATGAATTCCATTTTTATTTTCAAATACAAAATGTGTATTCCCTGGCAAATAATATTCAGTATGGATGTTACAGCAGTACAATTATTGTTCTTTGTCTGTATGTACAAGTGATGGAGAGCCTTTTAGAGTTTCGGCGGTACGAAGAGTACATGGAGACAGGAGTGCCACACAGTCGCCACTACCACTTTGCTCTCTCTCTCTCTCTCTCTCTCTCTCTCTCTCTCTCTCTCTCTCTCTCCCCTCAGGCTTGTGTACTCACTAGTCGCATCTTTAATCAATTATTTATTAACTAAATATGGCAAACTTGAAAATCAGTTTGGATCATTCTACCTATGGTGATAAAGCAACGATGTAAAGAGCGAGAAATGTACTAACAAGGCATAGTTATTATTATCTCTTGGTTTCCTACACAAAATAGTAGGAAGACACACAATGTCTTGTCTGCTGTATTATTGATGTAAAAAATTAATTAAGTCCATGACCACTTCCATGGATTGAAATTTCTAAAAGTTAAGAAATTGTCTGTAATAAATAATGTGCGCCTTACACACTAGTGCATGAGGGAGGATCTTCAATGGAGAATAAGCTACTTTTCATTGTTTTAAAATTTGGAAATTGGGGCTGGGGAGATGGCTCAGTAGAATAAGGGCTTCTCTGGCAAGTGCAAGGGCCTGAGTTCAATCCCCGGTTCCACAAAATAAAATAAAATAAA
>NW_004524694.1:5850583-5862620 GCF_000260255.1 Octodon degus | reverse complement strand
AAATTGGGGATTGAACTCAGGCCCTTACATTTGTGAGGGAAACACTTAATCTATTGAGCTATCTCCCCAGCCCTGTGCTCACAATCTTACTTGCCTTTTTTAATCTCTACTTTGTGTAGGATCCCTGTGTCCTGAGGAAGGTCACCCATGTACACTGTGGCACTGCAGAAGTGGTGTCTGATATCAATGCCGTCACTACCAAGCTCCTTGTCTCTTGCTTCGTCCACCGTCACCTCCATTTAAAGGTGCGCTTCTGATAATACAAGTGTCGGTTCTCCGTTACAGCTCACCGGTGTGGCTTCCTCCTTCTGAGCATGCCTGGTAAGTGCTATCCTTGCACACATGTGAAAAACGGAAGCAATGACATATAAAAGAGAAACAAATATAAGTTTCAGGAGACAGGGATTTCTGTTCGCATTCTCTGATCTTGTGAGTCTTTAAAATAGAATAGGCCTAACACAGATGTTTTTATTTGTTTTTAATTTTGTAGTGTAAAGTTTGCAGGCCATCAGGCACTTACAGCTATAAATAAGTATCTTTAAATTATTTCAGAGTTCTCTCAGGGCAGAGCAATACAATCAACCCCAGACTATATCCATTTGTCTCTCAAAAAGAAAATAGATCTTAATTTTCTTTCTTTTACTTTGGGTTATAATTTCCACCTGCATGCACTCTGACATCCTTGTGTATTCGTGGGCAGGACTTTGAAAGTTGATGCAGCTGACTTCCTCATAGGTGGCATCTGGGAGCAAAATGTGGCTAACTGGGAAGGCAACCTAGCAGGCCTCATCCTGCTCCTTGCCTTTTTCCTCTCTTCTCAATGCTTCTTTTCCTTTCATCCCTCTGGCCTTTGCACAGTATCAGGGACCATGCAAGGCTGGAAACTGCTAAAACAGGAGCAGAAAGAAGCCTTTCCTCCTATAAGCTGTGGATGCCTGGGGATTGCATCTCGGTGATGAGGAATATGATTCAGACAGATTTTCACTCCAAGAAGTAGAGTTGTTGTTATGATACTGCCTTACCATGTGGTTGTGAAACCTTTGGAACTATATTTGAAAAGCTTTGGAGAATCCAGCTGGAGAAGCCTTCTTAGAGCACAGTGAGACAAGCTTGAAGGAGATTCTGGAGGGAGCTCAAAAGAGCAGAGTGCCAACGAGTAGGCAGATAGCCGAGAGTACGCACAGGAGTTTTCCTTTGAGAGCAAGATGCTATAGAAAGTTGAACTCCAGGGAAGATGAGTGATATTTTGGTAGAAAATTTGTCCATGTTTTGCTCATGTCTTGAAACTTTACAAGAGACTGATTAAAGATAAGAGGCTAATTAACCTAGTAAAAGAAATTTCAAGACCATACATTGTTAAGGCTCTGCCATGCATACTGTTAGGGAATGTGAGGTATGTTTACATTGAAAATCAGGAGCAATAAGCCCATCTTAAAAGTTTTTAGTTTTAGAGAGGAAATGCCTATGAAGTTTGAACAGAGAACATGGTTTCTTTAACCTCCAAAAGAAGTTATTTACTTTCAGGCAGTAGAAAATATGTCCTGAGATTTTCTGAGGATTCTGCAAGTCTACCTTTTGCAAGTTCAACCTTGAAAAAATGAAAGATTATCCTTTGAGATGAGGTCTCTGCCTCCCCAGGGAATCTCTCTCATTGGGAGCCATCTGAGAACAGTTTCCTAGCTCAGTTGTACAAGCATTCAGAACTCTCTGTATCCTTGGTCTTGTACATAATGTGTTTATTAATGGACATGCATTCTGTCCCATGGGTGTGGACTCAGAAAGTTTCCACCAAAATTTAGGAGAAAGCCTGGGAAGCCAGGCTGTGTGTGCCTGAGAGGATTCCAGATGAAGCCATAACATTTCAACTCAACATGCAGGGAAAAGCCTATGAACCTGAATAATCTGGGAACAGAGGATGTCTGAGGAAAGCCACAGTGAGTGGGGCAACTCAGAAGAAAGGACATGGGGGCTGCAGGAGGCGATGCTGTAGAACAGCCACCCGAGCCATTCGGAGATTGCATCTCACCACAGCTCTCCTGGTGGTCAGATATGCAATTACAGGATTTAATGTTTTACACGCTGGGATTTAAATTTTCCTTGGTGGTGACAATGTTTAACTGTCTTTCAGATTTTTCACTGGGGATCATAGTCAAGGGTGACATAAGGTGTTTGCGTTCCGGAGGCTAGATGACTGACTTCCTATTAGGAGGAATGAGCTGATTGAAGATATCTGTAGCTGGGGGGTGACCAGGAAGGCTGTATCTCCCTGTCTGGCTCCTCCCTTCTTGCTGATTTTGCCTGCCATGGGGTGAGCAGCTTTTCCCCTATTACATGCTGCTGCCATGCCATCCTGCTATGGAGCCAGCAATGACAGATGGAAAACCTGTGTCCAAATAAACCTCTCCTACTGTAAGTTGTGAGTGTCATGTTTTGCTTCCTAGTGACAAGAACAATGATGAAGACAATTTAATATATACTTGCATGAAATTCTGTCCAGATTTTGCAGTTATTCTTATGTAGTCCTTTTTTTTTTTTCTGGCTCAGTCTGTCCTGAGGGCAGGAACCAGCATGGCATGTACTGCCAGGAATCAAACTGCAGTCCCCTGTGCCTGCCTGAGCTTGCCTTTAGACCGCTGAGCTATCTTGCAAGCCCATTTTCAATATAATATTAAGTGAATTTTTAAATATTAATATAGGTCCTTTTTCCTTTGGTTGGATCAAAGGGATCTTTGATCATCACATTATTTTATGTATCCTCAACTCATTGTACCCAAAGGAAGGATGATTCCTAAACTTTCCTATAATCTATGTCCTCATAAGAATTCCTAAATCCCTCCAGACACATGCAGTTCTTTATTTTTATCTATTGCTATGTTGTTCTCCTATGTATTCATTATGTAGCATGGGATTTGAACCTAAAAGGATATCTGTTTGTTACGTATGTCGTTACCTACACCATGATTTGTTATGAGTAATATACATGATAATTATATTTTTAAGTGCAGAATGTTCAGGAATTAAAAAAATAATTCAACATGTTATATCAAGTCAGCCTTTGGGAATCCATGACAAATTAGCAAATACACATACTTAATCTACCAAAATCAGGTACATAAACATTGAAATATGTATGTAAAGTTCTGACCATTCCTCATTTAGCAGAAATACTCTTGTAGATAAAAAGGACTCTGCCTAAGGCATTTTTAGTATAATGGCATTTTCTCCCTGCAAATCCAACCCTTTTCAACTGTCATTGATAACTTTTATCTATTTTCACATCTCTTCTCACAATTATTCCAGCATGCAAGTGTGATGGTTTGTTGACAATGCCCCCATGCAGATCTCATTATTTTTTCCATCCAAGGAGGAAATGTAAGGTTAGTGAACAAACACATTGCCATGACACTAGTCTGAGGTTAACATCTGTGAGCCATGAGTTCAACTAATTAAGTCCTCTAGGACTCAGTAATTGTATCTGTAATAACTGAGACAGGGAGTATATTTAGTATTCATAGCTGCAGGCCAGATTCACTAATACAGTGAAGTTAGGTTCGCATTACATATCATTCTTGTTATCATTACGTCCAGTAAGAACTTTAAGTGATATTAATTAAAGCACAACCTACTGCCTTGGTCACTTTCCCATCCCTGAGAATCACAGCCCTGCACCCACAGCACAAAGGAAGCCAGGTTACCTCTTGGCTCACAGTTTAGGTCCATGGTAGGAGCAGTGTGGTACAAGGACCATGGTGAATGACAGGTAGTCAGTGCCAGGTAAGGAGAGCCAAGGGCCAGGTCAGGGAAGACTACACTCCTCCCAGGGCCTCTCCCAGTGGCTTATCTTTTCCAACAGATCCCAACTCCTAGGAGTTCATTCAGCTCTGGGGTCACCAACAGATTGATTCAGGTATTAATATGTCCCCCATCACCTTCCAAAAATCCACGCTTCTGAGCACATGATCCTTTTAGGGATCATCGAAGATCTAAAACATAAAACATTAGGAAAACTGAAAATTAAATTATTATATCTACCTCAAAGTATTAAAAAGGACAAGAAAATTATGTGTAAATGTTTTACTTCATGCTTCAGAATCATTAATTTAAGGTAAAATGTATTTTACTCCCTAATATCTACCAGTGGCTTTACAACATGAAACAGCTCGTAAAGTAATATTAATATGAAAAAGGTAAGCAATTATTTAATTGGCTAGATAGATATGTTATGAAAAATGCATCAATATTGAGAATTGAAAATATATAACCAGAAAAATTATAATTTATTTGAAGCTTGGTCTCTTTTTGTTTTGAAGAGATAAGCTATCATCCAGAAGTAGAGTACTAATTAGCTTTATTAACAATGGAATCATGAACTCTTAACTGTGAAACAAGACGACTGTTGACACGAAACTATGACCTGTCAGCTTCAATATTTCTCTTTGCATTTTGACAAGAAGCCAAAGTCCCGCTAGATCATTTTTTATTCATTCAATTGTCTTATACCTAATGAAAATACGAAGAGTAGAGCCACATCTCATTATCACCCCTCTGACACCAGATCCCACTTGTCATTTTATTTGATGTTTCTCTTCTAACCTGCAACACAACTTCTAGAGGAAGTTGATTCATGTGTCCACTTGACAACTTTCTGATATGAACTCCACCTCTGAATACTCCTGACTATAAAAATGTGTATTAGTTTATCCCTAACATTCACGCTTGTGATCTTAGAATAGTAATTAGATCTTGTGAAACCAGGATTGTATAATCAAGGGAAATAGGAATCAACTGTGACATGAACTGTCTATATAAATATAATTAAACTGTAAAGAAAGACCAATAGTGTTCTACATTCTGCATTTTTCATAAACTTTGAACATATCTGAGGCCTTCAAGTAAAGTACTTTTGTTTTTTTGAAGTTGAAAGAAAAACATTATATTTACTTAATTTTCTCAAATTGTTATGAACTAACAATATTTACCTTTCATTGGACCTTATCAAATATGTGTGAATTAACAATGTTTACCTTCAAGAAAAAAATAGTTCCAGCGATTTGTATATGCATTAAACACACTCATGTCATGTATTGCTGATCTAGCTCAGTGGCACAAGTACCTGCCAGACAAGTGCAAGGTTCTGAGTTTGCTTCTGGGTACCCCACATCAAACAACCCAAAAGGTAGCACACTCACATGTGTGCATCTTATTGCAATTTAGGACTTAGAAGAAAAGCCTTATTAAAATTCTAAAGAATGAGAGCTGGGGAGATGGCTCAGTGGAATAAGCGCTTCCCTGGCAAGCTCAAGGGCTGAGTTTAATCCCCGGTTCCGCCAAAAAAAATGAAATAAAATTCTAAAGAACGGTAGATGATCAAAAATCAGAGTTTTGGGATAAAGAATGTTTCTAGGCAGAAACTTGAGTGGGTATGAACGTTAGAGAAAGATATTTATAGCATACAATGGTGCGAATTATTATGAAAAAATATTTAGTGGCCAATATAGGAAAATAATAAAATATCAAGATGGTCATATTAATTCAAGGCTTTTGATTCAGAACAGACAAAAACAGAGGAGAAGGAAGTTGATCTGAGAGAGGTAACTAAGAAAGGGCTACACTAAAACAACAAATGCAAAAGGGATTAAAGCAGTATTAAAGAAAAATTGGGTAGAACACAGAAAGTGATGTGAAGGTTAAAACATGTCAATATAGCACTGAGCTTCAAGAAATAAATTTTGTTTACATATATGTAATACTTGCTACCAGAAAAGACAAAGTTCTTTAAAAAAATAGTAAATGATTCAGAACCATATTTGCTAGTGAATTTTAAGAAAAGCATATGTTTCCCTTCATTTTAAAAATATATTTGATACAGGTTTATTGTTTGTCAGATAATTTTTAAAATAATTTTATACATTTTCAAAATGTATGCAAAAAATGTATCACTGGAAATTTTATTGGTGTTATACATTTGTGAGCTGTCTTAGACAATAATAAATTTTCCATGTAAAATAAATATTCTGGTTCTGTGATATCTTTTTGTTTCCTGTTGTTTCCTGTTTTTGCTAATTTATTCCTAAACTGTATGTCCATAATGTTTTTAATATTCTTACCCCACATGTTTTGTGCCTTTTGAAGAGCTCTCCTTTACATAGTAAAAAATCTGTGGCTTCCTCAAATCAAGCATAGTTTGCAATTATTTTCTTGAATTGCATTTTCCACTCAATCTAGCTAAAAGAAAAAATATTAGACAAGAAGAAGAATATTTTACATTATTTGGCATACTTACATGCCTAAAATATCAGAGGAAAACAACTAAAACATTTTTGAAATATATCTAGAATTTAAGAAGAATGTGTTACGCATATACTATACATTGTTAGAGCTCATATGTTAAGATATTAATTGGGAGCCGGGGAGATGGCTCAGTGAAATAAGTGCTTCTCTGGCAAGCACAAGGGCCGGAGTTCAATCCCCGTTTCTGAAAAAAAAAAAATTAATTGTATTTAAACAAATAATGTGATATGTAATAGGAAGAGAAAGTAAAGCTACATGAATCACAGGTATAAATTTTCAAATTGACGTGTAGGATGAATACAAGTAAAATATGTATTTTGAATGGATAGTATTCAAAGATTGCTAAAGTTGAAATGTTTTTGGTGCCCATATGATTATCAATTCTGCTTCTGAGATGAGATCTCTTACCCCTGGCTAAAGAAAGATATTTTTTTCAAAAAACATATTACTTAAGATTGTATGTTGACTGTCATATCCCTTTATTATCATATACTAAAATAAAATTTGTATGTAATTTTCTTTGTTATTTATAGTTGTTTATCTCATATATGGTACTATTTAATTCTTCTGCCCTAATTTCAGCATTTTAAGCTAATTTTAATCTAACTTAATTTGTGTTATAGTAAAAGGATCCAGGGGATGAGAGAAATGGGAATAAGTTGATCAGTGGATATTAAGTTACAGTAAGAATGGTTGGTGTGCTATTCTACTGTACACTCGCTAGCATTATAGGGTGGCTGAAGTGAGTACTGTATGTTTTCTACTGTTAGTAGATATTAAATATGTCAAAAAATTCAGCAAAAGGACTTTGAATGTTACCACTGTGAAGAAATGATGTATTTTGAGGTAATAGATATTTTAATTTGACTTGAAAGATTTATAATAATATATAACTGGAAAAAATAGATAACATCCTAAAATATGAATGATATTTATGATTTATATCTCAACAAATAATGTCAAATAAGTGGAAAGTGAAGAAAAAGGCTCATGAGTAACACACAGCAAGCCAACTATGCACACACACACACACACACACACACACACAGAGGCAACAGCCCAGCTAAATGTTTGTGATGACATCATCCTTCATAAATTCCTTAAATATCCATTTCAGCCACTTTTAAGTAATTAACTTGGTTCCATATGGTGATAAATCTCATTACGGTTTTCTACCACTCACCATCTGTTTCAATTGAACAGTATTTTCTTTTTGACCTCTCTAAGTAATTCTCACATAAAAATAATTTTCATAAGTGTACAGTTAAAAATGTCAGATGTCATGATTATATATAAATATTCATGATGTATAGAATCTTCAATTACCTAAACGTGCTATTGAATATCAAAACCATAAAATTAACTGTCTGTACTTAGCACACTTGTTCACAATTTTAAAAAGAGGTTCACTGCACAGAAAGACAAATACTGCATTTTCTCGTGCATATGTGGAAGCCGAAGTTGATCTTGTGAAGCTTCTGGGTAGAATGGGGCCTGGTCAGAGGAAGGCAGGAAGCTGGAAAGGGGAAAGCAATAGCACTAGGTGTGGTCTGGCTAAGAGTCAGAATCTCCGGCTCTGGCTCTCTATATTATTGTATAGTAGTAAGATAACTTGAGATACAATAACATCTTGTACACAAAATGATACTAGAGCAAGGAATTTTAACGGTTTTAGCCTAAAGGAATGATAGATGTTTGAAAAATTAGGGCTGGCCAGACATCTCACCTGACTAAAGTGCCTGCTTAGTCAGAGCTCCGTGGCCTGGGCTCAATCCCAGGCATGCTGTGCTGGCCCCACCCCCGGGGCATCTGAGATGTGATTGAGACTGGAAGTGGTGGCACTTGCCTGTAACCCCAATGCTGGGGAATCTGAACACAGGAGGATCACTATGAGTCCAATCTACATAGTGAGACCCTGTAGACCCTGCACTAAATATATTTAAAAGAAAGAGAAAAATCAAATACCTTTGACCTGAGTTAGATATTACAATCTATACAAGTATGGAAACAACATGCAATACCTCATACATAACTATAATTTCTAGGTATTTTTTGTAATTTCAAAATTAATTCAATTAGATGTAATCAATTTTTTAAAAAATTCAAGTATAATCAATGGAACAATTTTGACTTGATTTAAACTCTTTTCCTTTGACATATGGATGACTATAAATATTGAATATATTGTAATGAATAGATGAAGTATTTGCCAGAAATAGTTATATGACAAGAAGAACATTTTTGCCTGTATATTATAATGTAATTAACTAGTATTTGGTATTTATCACAGCTAATTACTTGCCAATTTATGTTCATAGAAAAAACTACAGACTCTGAACTGAGTTTTCAAAACAGGAAAAGTACGATCAGTCAGAAAAATATGAATTGTAACTTTTGAGGTTCTGAGAAAAATGTGAACATCATATGCAGTAAGAGTACCTTTAAGCAATAAATACATGGCCAGGAAATTCCAGACTCAGAAGTTTTATCAAAAAATTCTGTCAATATTTTAAAGAAATAGTCTCTCTAGTTTCACACTATATTTTCTAAAATAATAAAAGAAAGAGGAATGTTGATATTAACTAATATCAAAACTAGACAATCTAGGACAAAAATAACAAACAAGTAAACAACAACAAATAAAGGTCAAAAGCAATACATTATTGCTTTAACTTTTACTCATCACTAACAAAATGTTTGCCAATTAATTTCAAAAAACATAAAAATATATACGCAATGAAACATAGATTTAATTTCACAATTGTGAAGCTGATGACATTTTAGAAAATCAATTAATGTAATGTGTACTATAAAAGAAGAAAATTTATATAGTTTATTTCTTGCATAAGAAGGCCAACATTTGACCAAGTCCAACAAACTAAGCTATCAAAAATCTAAGTTGAAAGACTGGCCAGATAGCTCAGCGGATTAAAGTGCTTGCTTAGGCAGATGCAGGGGACAGAGTACGGATCCCCCACCCACTGTGCCGGCCCCACCCCTATTGCACACTGACATGGAGATTGAGACTGGGCATGCTGGAGTGGGCCTGTAATCCCAGGGCTTGGGAAGCTGAAAACAGGAGACTCATTATGAGTCTGATCTGTGTAATGAGACACTGTAGAGCCTCTAGAGCCTACACTAAATACATTTTAGAAAGAAAGAAAGAAAGAAAGAAAGAAAGAAAGAAAGAAAGAAAGAAAGAAAGAAAGACAAACTAAGTTGAACTTGTCAACTTAACAGATCTTGTTTGGAAAAAAATGCCTGCAGAGTATGCCCAGTATTTACTACTGGCAAAACATTGGCTTTTTCCTCGTACAAGCAATAGCAAGACAAAAATGTTTGTTCATTACAATATGGTATTAGAAAATTCTGTTCACTCTAATAAAATGAGAAAGAAAATCCCTAGGGGACTAATAGGAGTTACCCAAGATACAAAATCAGCAAATTAAAATTAATAAAATTCTGCACACTCTCATTTAACACATGGAAAGCAAAATGAAATAGACAAAAACCAGTTATACTGATTACAAAGAAAATGATATGCTTTGGTATAAATGAATCAAAACAAAACCATAAATAGGACTTTCCCCTTGAAAGTCGTAAAATATTGAAGAAATTAACCAAAATAGACATAAATAGAAGAGCACACATACCTTTCTTTCTTTCTTTTCTTTTTGTGGAACCGAGGATTGACCTCAGGACCTTGCACTTGCCAGGGTAGTGCTTATTCCTCTGAGCCATCTCCCCAGCCCCTTTCTTTCTTTCTACATTTTTTTTTCAGAATTGGGGATTGAACTCAGGCCCTTGCACTTGCCAGGGAAGCACCTATTCCATGAGCCATCTCCCTGGCCCCTAAAGTTTCTTTCTTTCTTTTTCTTATTCTTTCCTTTTCTTTCTTTTCTTTCTTTTTTTTTTTTTTTGAACTAGGAATTAAATGCAGGCCCTTGCATTTTCCAGGCAAGTGCTTATTTTACTGAGCCATCTCCCCAGCCCCTCTTTCTTTCTTTCAATATATTAGGTACATGATCTCACGATGCAGCTCGGACTCAGTGATTCTCCTGTTTTCAACCTCTCCAGAGCTGGGATTACAATATCTCAGAGGCAGATTCAGTGTGCCCTGGGGCGGGGCCATTGTAGCATGTGGTGCTGGCCATTGAACCCTGGTCCCTGTACTGGCCTAAGCAGGTTCTTAGTTCACTGAACTATCTCGCCGACCCTTTCTTACTTCTTTCTTTCTTTCTTTCTTTTTTAAAAAGTATTTGTTACAGAGTCTCACTAGGCAGTGCAGCCTCCTAGAGATCCTTAATTTTCATTTTGGAAGAATCACCATAGTGACGATGTAAGTAATTTTCCAGTTGATTTATATAAGTTTATTGTAATTTTAACCAAAATCCAAGCAAGATTGCTTTGTAGGCCTGTATGAGTTACATTTAAATTTTTTTGTAAAGTCAGAAGTAAAATACCTAAAACAACCTTGAAGAAAAAAGAATAATTTGAGAAAATCACTGCTATTTGTATGACATATTATAGATTAATGGGAATTCAGAGTTTGATGGCAGGATTACTGAGACATAGATTAATGAAATACAGTATGAAGTTCAGACGTAGAACTGAGAAATTATGTCTACATCTAGCAAAATTGAAAAAGTGACAAAATCAAGTAAAGATAAACCTTCTCATTATGAAAATGGAGCAACTGGACTTCAATGAGGAAAAATCAATCACTTAAGCTTGGCCTAAACTTTGCATTCAGTGGAGAATTAACTAACAATTATAGAATTTCATGTAAAGCAAAATGATTATACAACTTTGAAATTATATGTAAAGACTTATTATACTTAACACAAAAATCAATTAAATTATTGGGAAACCTCACCTAAATGATAAAAATTTTTCCTGAGAGTAAATGGTTAAATAAAAATGACTTCAAATAAGCATTTCAAACAAAAGGAGACTCATGGTTCAGAAAATAAAAGGTTAAGTTATGTGCTGGAAAAAAAACACGCATAAAGCCCATGTGCGCCAACAGAGTACTTGCATCTAGAATTCATGAACAAGCTACAAAGCTCAGCACTTAAGACCAAAAGTTCAGGGGCCAGACAGGGTTCAGTGATACAGCTTCACCTCAGAATGTGCGAGGTTCTGGATTGGATTCCTAGCACTGTAAATAATCATGGCAATAATAAAATAAAAAGTAGAAATAAAGAGAATGATCTGAAAAAGTATCAGATAAGAAAATTAGAAAAACATCTCACTAAATAAAACTATCCAAATAAGTTTGAACACTATTAAACATAAGAAAAATGCAAAATCAAGTAATGAGATGTCATTACATAATCACTATGGCTAAAATTAAGGCATCATAGCATCAAAGTTGGCTGGAAAATACACAAATTGTACCATTCCTAAGTTTCTGCTGAAAAGTAAAGTAAAATGGTACAGCCAGTTGGAAATGGCATGACATTTTCTGAAGCAACTATATATGTGTTTATTATATGATCCAGCCTCTCTACACATTGGGCATACATCCCAGAAAATCGAAAACTAATGTCCAATGGAAAAATTGCACACAAATATTCATGAGTCTTATTTACCACAACACAAAACTGGAACCAACCTAGTGTCCTTCTGGTGAATTGCTGAACAAATATGATGCCCTGAGAATGCCCATAGAATACAAGTGAACAACAGAATAAGGAAAAAGGACAACAACACCTACTGCTGATCTTGAGGGATTTTATTTAGT
>NW_004524694.1:5830409-5850483 GCF_000260255.1 Octodon degus | reverse complement strand
TTTTGTTTATTTTTTGTTTTTGGCAGAACCCGGGATTGAACTCAGGCCCTTGCACTTGCCAGGGAAGTGCTTATTTCACTGAGCCATCTTCCCGGCCCCCGATATGAGCTTTTAAAACATTTCTTATCAGGTTATTTCTGAGTCGGTATGTATTACCTTCTCAAAATAAAAAATGTGGAGATGTGGAACATTTTAAGGGGTTGCCAGAATTTTAGAGTTGAAGGGTAGACAGAGAAGGGTGTATCACAGAAAAAAAAAAATGACACAAATAATCTTTGTCTTGAAACTGTTCTTTATCTTGATCAAGTAGGTAGTCCACAACTGTGCATTTAAGACACAATAGCAGGGCTGGGAAAACAGCTCAGCAGTCTAAGCACCCACCTGGCAAGCATGAGGATCCGGGTTTGATCCCCGATATCTCATGGTGTCCTGGCCCCTCCCAGTGCTGGCCACTGAAACCAGATGTAGTGGCACTTGCCTGCAATCCCAGTGCCAGGGAGACTGACCCGAGGATCATTATAAGTCCAAGCTACATAGTGAAACCTTCTACCAAATAAATAAATAAACAAATAAATAAATAAATATTAAAAAAGACACAATTACATGCAACTAAACACACACACACACACACACAATGAGTGTCTTTTTAAAAAGATGAAATACAAATGAATTTGGTGTTCAATGCTGATTTATGTTTTTGTATCATATTATTGTACTATAATTATGCAAGCAATTACCATGCAGAACTGGTAGGGTAACAGCATATGGGGCTTCTTTACATTGTTTCTTATAAGTTATGTGAGAAACTAAGACAAGGTACAAGGGAAGCACTGCAGGAATTGAACTGCATGTTTCCTTCGCTAGACAAGTTAAACTACAATTTCTAATTAGACACAAATGAAATTGTATGCATATATATTGTATGTGTATATAAAATAATTTTGACTCATCACGTACATGTATTATTTACATACAAAATAAATAAAGAATCCATCTGTATGAAATATATCCATAATTATATTAATAAATTGTTAAATTATTTCTTTCTGGGAAAAGAAGAAGTAAAAGAGAAAATGTAATTTTATGTTTGAGATGCCTTGCCCAAATGACCAAGGCTCACGTCAGCAATGCTGAGGCAAGTTGCTGGTCCGTACTCCTGCTGTAATGTGATAAAGAAACCGATCAGGACGACTAATCATTGAAAAGATACCTGAAAATACTAATCTGAGTGTTTTTCCCAATACCTAATTAATACCTATCTAAATTCTCAGGGCCCTGAGAACCAAGGAGAGTCTTAGAACCCATCATAGACAAGGGGCAGCTGAAGAATAAATGGTGACTAAGTGTAATAGGATAAATTTCATTACATGACAGAATAGAAAGTGGATTATTAGGGGGAAAAAAGAATTAATGAAATGCAAACAGAAATGAAGCTTAATTATTGTCCTTTTTTAGTTGTGATAAATGTCTCTCAGTAGTGTTATAGCAAAAATAAGTAAATATAGAGGAATTTTCTGTGTAATTCTCATTACATTTTTATAAATGTTAAACTATTTACATCTCTTATTGATTTATTTAATTATTGTATCTTAGATAAGAGTCTAGAGTGTGTTCAGGGTCTCACTACTAGATTGGACTTCTAGTGATCTGCCTATTTACAGCCTCCCAAGAGCTGAGATTACAGGTGTGCACCACCACACCCAGTCTCAATCGCCATCTCAGTGCACCTTGGGGGCAGGGCCTGCACCACGGGACCAAGGGTTGAAACCGCCACCCCTGAGCCTGCTTGCAGGTGCTTTACTCCACTGAGCTGGTTGGCCTACTCATACATCTCTTAGTAAAAATGGAATAAAATTAAAAGCTAAGGTCTTCAGTTACATTACCCTCAGTTCAAGGACTCACCTTCTACATGAAGCTGGTTCTAACCTCAATGTATAGTAGAGATTTATGCTATTTCTCATATTGTGTTTCTTCACAGAATTCACTACCTCTCCTGTGGCCAGCAACCTGCATAAAATTTGTTTCTTAATACAGCTTGTTGCTTTAACATTGACTTCCAACAACATTCAGAAGCAAATGACACACAAATATATGGTAAATAGTTGTTTCAGTCAATGACTTAGGCTTTGAAAATAGGTCAAATAATATCCAAGCTTCTTCACTATGGACCACTACAAATCTACTAACACTATCTAAAGCCACACAGCAGATGACCTTCATGGAAATACAGAGAATACAAGCAACAGTTGTGTCTACTGAACTTGTAAACAACTCTGTCACAACCTTCATCTTACCTTTGGTATTTCCTGCATCTCTTGGTTTTATTAAAAAATCCAAAAGATCTTTATCAGGTGACATTCTTTCCAATGTCTTCTCTGTAAAACCATACCATGATAACTGCGACTTCCAATTTCTAAAAAAAAAAATTTTTTTCTGATATCCCCCCTGCTATTAACCACCCAAGGATGAAGGTTTTGAAGCATTAGGAACAGCATACATGAAGAACAGTAGGTAAAACCCAGATGATCATAACCAGTGAATTATTTACACAAATTAAACAAATGAGCCAAGGACTAAACTTCTTAGATCAATGTCCCCATACTTTAAATTCTGTGCTGTTCCATAATTGCATGGTTTTCTGAAGGGGATATCTGTGCACTTATTAGTATGTCTTTTTGTATGCATTAAATAACATGCACCAAGTTTTACAGACAGTTTAAATATGTACAACAAGGGAATATTGTCATACTGTTGACTGAACTGAACAAACCATGATCTTTTCTGGTTTATTCTCCTGGATTCCACCCACTAAATGAACAGACTACATAAAAATTGCCTTTGCTAACCTAATCTGTATCCCTGTAGAATTTTGTACCTTTAGGATGCTTTATCACTGTTTCTAAACTCAGCTACTACACAATATTAATGCTATGTAGATCATTATGCAGCCAAAGGAAGGATTGATGGAATAAATGGACCAAAGTTTGCACCCTATACTGGTTGGTCCTGATGCATTTTAATTTACAACAGACCTGAATCATTAGCTGAAAGACTTACTGTGAGGCATGTATTTCAAATTTTAAATAGCCAATTATTTAAAACATAGCTCAAATCATCAAATTTTACTAATTTGGAGACAGCCTAATTTCCATTTTGTGTGGAAAGCTATGCATCATTCTCCTCACCATAGAAATAACATATAATAATATAAGGCCCCTAATTGCCGCAGCTCTTTAGAACTTACAGGTTGAAAGCCTCATTGTTCAGAGAGTTCCCTCTCACTCCGCTCTTACCCGGGAGTTCCCTTGCCATTTCCTATGCCTTCACCTGACCCTGAATAGCAGCTTTGTACATCAGCTCTGAAGGAAGCCTCTGTCCCTCATTAGCCTTGTTCTAGTGGGCAGCCAGTAGCTTTATGCACTACTCCTGGTCATTGCTTCTCTTTCATCAGCTTTCAAATCCTTGAAATGACCACGTCCATTTTCAAGTGGCAGCCATGCCCCTGTTCCTGAGTAGTGGAGGTACCCTTCTCTAAGCAACAGTCTTGGTTTCATGACTGCTAAACTGGTTTGGAGGAATACAGCTTGTTTTTAATCAAATATTCAGAAGTATTTAATCAGATACTAGAAAAGCACAGTCTATATTTAAAAGTTAATTTTCACAAATTATCATTTCTATGGAATGTCTATAGTTGTATTATAAGACATTCTACCCCATTTAGCTGTCACATTAAAACTGAATAGCAGAGAAAGACTTATGTAAAAATGCATTATTTGTAGCTAATGGGAAGCTGCTTTTTTAAATATATGGGAGTAATTCCTAGTAATTTTAATCATGTGAATCATCTCCATTTCTTCCATCAAAGTGATATTTTAGCATTTTAAATAATGTGATTCATAGTGGATCCATTGTCTGTCATATTGTTCTCCAATGCTATAGGGTGTCAGAGTTTCAAGAGAATATTATTAAATAAAACCTTCTACTCTTACCAAGCACATGAGAAAATCAGTGTTGTCTAACAGCTTCAAAGCTCCGGGCTTGGTCAAGTAGATACCATCACAGTTTATTAGAACCATCACCACTCCCTGAGACTACGACATAGGAGTTCAAAGGAGCTCTGTGACACTTCCAATGGAAGGAATTAAACTACAGCTTCCACCCTCTTTACATTACTCTGAATTGCACTGGTAGATTGCTTCATATTGGACAAAACGTTGATAATGTCCTATGAATTTAATCACAGTACGATTTTCCAAGTTCTTGCCCTTTCAAAATAGTTTCTGATTAAAGATTTGCTCAGCATAGGCACTTACAACTACAGAACAAGTAGAACTAGTCTATCTGAATTTTTAAAAATTAATTTAGGTGCCAACTAAAGAAAGCATCCTGCCTCTCTCAGTTTTATCATCTGTAGCCTCAACATCAGGTAGGAAAAATGCCAAAACTTATTTAATGAGTTCCACATGTCATCCTGAAACTAAATCTAAAATGAATGGCAAATTATTTTTAAGCTGATAAGAGGAACCAATATTTTTATTCTTAACTGTCCTGTGTAAACATTTGTAAAAATTAATTATAATTAAGTAAGACATTTTCACTAGTTTTGATCACTGTTACAAGTATTTAAAAATGGTACGAGTGTCACAGTTCACATGTGAATAATAAAATTTACAGCCTTAAGTTACAGTGTGCTTTAAACTTTGGGGTTTTAATGATCAATTATGTACCATATGTGTTCTTCTCAGATGAAGCTGTAGGTGTTCCACGCACAGCCTTAAATCTTCAGCAAACTGGTATCCTGGACAAGGTCCAGCAGCCACTATCTCTGTCTCTGCCTGGGGGTTTTTTCAAAGGTAGGCTACTGGGTCAGAGCCAGGAAGTCACAACTAGAGCTTTCATATAAATTGATTCTAACTTCTGGTCCCGTGACTAGGTAAGCAAATGTGCTCTAGAATATTTATCAGGAGGTTAAGTCTCTGGATTATACAATTTTATAGGCTGCCTTTCCTTTCCAGTTCAAATTTCCTACTTTTCTGTCTGTATTTCTTCATAACGAATGCAAACTGCACATATTTGGATTCTTATCTCATTTCAGAGTTGCATGCTGGAGGAAAACAAACTCAAGCATTTACCCAATAAGCCCTAGGGTTGTGTTGTCTCCCTTGCATCAGCAGATTTTCAGTGTCCTTGTTTTTATTGTCAAGAGAAATACCACTTTCTACTTTCAGAAGAATTGGCTAGAGTAACTCCCTCGTTAACAACTTTATAGACTATATTTCACTCTCTAAACTATCTTCATTTCTCTCCTCACCTTCATAGACTCTTCCTGAAGCATTTACCACTGAAGACAATCTTCTACTCTGTATTACTCCTCAAGTGACCCCATCTAGTAAGAGGCGGAAACCCACCCAGAACACTAAAGTGTTCTTGCCAAAGTAACTTTACTTTTTAACCCAAAGAGCATATATTTGTCTTCATCAATCTCACCTCACAACAGAGACGACTTGCATAGCCTACAGCTTGTGAACCTTCAATTTATCACATGCATCTTTGAAATTTTCTTGTTCTTTGTTCTCTGCTTTGTTGGTTTACTTGCATATATCCTTTTCACAAGCCCACGCATCATTTATTTTAATTTTACCTAATGTTAGAAAAAAACAACATTTTATCCAATGGTTCAAAATAAATTACTATGAGAGTTGTATAATTTTCCTTTTCTATGTCTTCTCAACTATTAACATACTTTAAAATAAAACTGGTTTATTCACCTATTTTGTCAGTAGCACATGCCATGTCCGCTTTCTTTATCTTCTTTCTCATGAAATTTTTAGCCAAACTATGAATACCTAAAGTCTTAACGGTAACATGTATTTTCAACTTATATCTGATTTGACCCTTACTAGCTTTTCCTAATGTACTTAGAACACAGTAACCAGATTAAATTTATTTTCTTTTATTTCATTTTATATTATTTTTTACTCAATTTTTTTAAGCAAAAGTCCACATGATTGAAATAAAATTTCTTTTTTTTTGAAGCCTACAAGTCCCTCGTAATCTGGGTTTATGCCAGCTTTTAAACATTGTTGACAATCTCTGATTTTTTTTGTCATTAAGGATTTAAAAAATTATTAATTTAGCTCACAGTTTGTAGAGGTTTCAGTTCATAGTTGGCTGGCTCCAAGACAAGGTTGAATGGTAGAGGGGCATTGCAGAAGACAACCAGTTTATGGTGGACAGAAGGCAGAAAGGGAGCAAAGTCACCAAATATTGAGTCCAATTTCTAGATAAGCTTTTATCATATGAGAAGTCTTATTAGGCACTAAGTCTTCTTTAATGCCTAGAGAAAATAAATATTTAGAACAATGAATAAATTCTAACACATTATACCTCTTTAAAGACCTCAAATTCTAAGAGCATATCAAAACTGCAGACTCTGTGTCTTTACATCATAGCAATCTTATATGCACTTTTATAAAAAAAAATAATCAAAATATGATTCTTCTCATTTGCAATGTGATTGCTAGGGGTTGATTATATATTATTTCATGTGCAAGCTTTGATAATTTACAGAAAAACCAGCACTTAATCTTTGAAACACACAAACTTACAATTTTCATCTCAGGTTATCTAATCAAACTAGAAAAATTAATTTTGTGTTTACAATTCTGTATGTTGCGGTATGCAATTCTAATAGGTGAAAGGCATCAATGAAAACTAAATGTTGTATAACTGCAAATTTCATAATTTGAAAGCTGCCTACCAATTTCCTCCTTCTTCTGTGATCTAAAAGTTTGTTTTTCTCCATTGTCTTCATCTTAAGTTACCAAACCTGATACCCTTTCAAAACGTGGTACATTCTCAAATGGTTGAAGAAATATTTCAATAAGATATTTTATGAGGTAGTGTTTAACTTAGAAAATAAAAAAAAGAAAATGGAGACAGAAAATATTGTCTGTAGTGGGATTTAAAAAGACAGGAAAAACTATAAACATTCACTCCTGAATTTTATATGTAGACCAAATGCACCCCTAAATTCAGGTCAAGAGTGATATGCACATAAAGCCATAGTTCATCCATCTGCAAGACAACCCTCTTGGTTCAAAACTTGTTGAACAGAGTCAGGTTTTACTGTGTGGAATAATGTTCCTTCTCCTCTTACATGCACAGATGAATTGATGTCCAGAAAAGTAGCACTTCCACTGATAGAGAGAGCAGGGTGCCTCAGGAAGAATGAATCATTAAGGGTGTAGGAGATGAAAGCCTTAGCAAAAGCAGTTTTACACAGTAGGAAAATGGTGAACATTGTTTGACAAATAATTGGCTACATTTGACTGTTACTATCATCCACTGGATGTAATTATTTCCATGATCAAGAATAATATATGACAACCAACAAATATTTACGCAATGAAAGAATGAATGAATGTATGTATGAATCAAGCTTGTATCCTTTACAGTTCTATGTGTTTATGTCAGGAAGTAATTAAAAATGGGATTTACAATACAATAAACATAAATTTGAATCATTGCTTTGATGCTTACTAAGCTGTCTTGTCTTCTGTTGATATGATTGGAAAAGAAATGGTGAAACTGATTTACTCACTATGAATAATCGTATTAAATATTAATATCTGAACTCTATTAAAATTTAGGTTGTTATGTTTGCTAAAATAGAAAAGTCCGAAGAGAATCTAAAATAAATATAAAGGGAAATGTAGCTTAAATGTATGAACATGCCCATGTATGATCATGGATTCCAACACTCTCAATGAGAAAAAATAAAATAAAATTATAAAAAAGATGAAATAAACTTATCAACCATAAAATAACTTTGAGTAAGTTCAAAGACATCACACAATTACCTTGATTCTGATAAAACTATATGAGGAGTCAATACCAGAAAGAAAATCTTCAAGTAATTTGATGATACTTTTAAAAAATAGGGAATATTTTAATTGTAAGAAAGTATTAAGGGCTGGGGATATATCTCAGTGGTCTAGGGACCTGTAGGGCAAGTACAAGAACCAGAGCTCTATCCTGAGTACCACATGCCAGTGTAGGCCATAGAACCCTGGGCAAGCCATGCAGGTCACTGAAACTGGGCATGGTGGTGTAATCCTACAATAACTACTCTGAGGAGGCTGAGATGAGAGGATCACTATGAGTCTGAGATGCATAGTGAGACCTTGTACCAAATAAGTAAATGACATATTTTCTTATAAAAAAAAAGTGTCAAGAACTCACAAACAAACAAAATTTTAAACTATTTGCGAAAACAAAAATATAAAAAAATCTGTGATGCCAGGAAGGACGAGATAATGGGATATTTATCACGGTTAATGCTAGCACTATAAAAATATTTTAAGAAGAATTACTGTAGTTAGAAGCTATTTATACACAAATGAATTATCAAACAAAAATAAATAATATTTCAAGAAACCTGTTTCTTTCAAACAAACAATAAAATTGACAAACCATGGTAAGTTGATTATCAAGTTGATGAGAAAATGGCAGCACACAAAAAGAGCCATCTCTCCAGACTCTTTACGTATTAAAATGATAATAGGAACATGTTATACATAACAAACTATGATAGTAATTCTAAAACGTATGAAACAGAGACTGTCCATGCTATGGTTGAACATTCGATTGTCTTCCACAGGTCCACGCTGTAGAGACTTCACCTTGGTGACACTAACACCTGTAGGGTCTGGAAAGCGCACTTTCAGTCACTGAATATAACCTGGAAGGGTACTTAGAAAGCCCAGTCATTTCATTTCATTCTTTGCCCCTAGCTCAAGAAGGAAGCAGTTTTCATCTGTCCTGCTGTCCTGCAAGGAGATGCTGCTTTGTTATAGATCTCAAAGCAACCAGGCCAAACAATCATTAATTGGAATATGTAAAACTCTGCATCAAAGTAAAGCTCATCTTTGTGTAAGTTGGTTATGTCTTGTAATTGTTATAGTAATGGAAAACTGGTGCAGTAATAAACAAACTATGATAGAGCTGTGCAATGTTAGGTTACTGAGCAATGAAAATAGATGCTTCATACATACAATACATGTTTGTATCACAAAATTGTACTAAGTGTAAGAACCCAGACCACACATACCAAGAAGAGCAGAAGAAGGGGAGATACAACAATCATTTTCATGTTAGTGGGTCAAATATGTACAATATACAACTTAAAGGAAGGGAATCATTAGGTTCAGATTTCCAGTGCGTTCAGCCCATGAAGAGCTGGCTTTAAGGTAGAAATGCCCCTGCTAAACCTCTGTTGAAGTAAATCTGCTCACCTCATGGAAGTCAGGAAGAAGAGAGAGCAGGGAGAAGCCAAAAAAAATAAAACTTTGGAAGTCAAATTCCTAGTAACCTGCCTTCTGTGACAAAGGCCAACCCCTAAGTACAACACTATTAAAGGGAATTTTGGATTTAGAATATACCATGCAACCATGGCCGTGAAAAGCAGCATTCCATCTTATTATGTTAAAGGTACTAAGTCAATTGCTAAAAGTCAACAGTGTCTTGGGGCTGGGAGATGACTCAGTGGAATAAGCACTTCCCTGGCAAGCACAAGGGCCTGAGTGCACTCCCTGGGTCAAAAAAAAAAAAAAAAATCACCAAAAAACAATGCCTTGCAATTCTCTGTATCATTGAGAATTCCAAGTCCAAAGTCTCCTCTGTGACTCAAGACAAAACTTTTAGTATGAACTACTGTAAAAATAAAAAGAGAAAGTCAAATATTTATATTTTTATAACAATGTCATAGGATAAGTATGTCCATGATGATCAGTAGGAATGTATTGCCCAAAAGAGTCAGAGCCTAAGCAGGATTAGAACCTAAAGGGAGAAATATTAAGTCCTGCAGCTCTCAGCAGAGCACTTGGGCAGGTGATAATGACATTTACACTGCCCATCTTCTATGATCTTGCTGGTACAGTACCCATGTCTTCTCCCTTGACTTGGCTCCCATCACTGCCTACAGTTTTTCTCAGTAGAAAAACTGGTGTCTCTAATGTAGCTTTGTGCACCCTCACAGCTTCACACACTGCCTGGAGCTCCTTTCCTTGCCTCCTAGACGTTCTTCTGAAATCTGCAATATCTATAACCACACAACTCCTCATTCTGCATGCCTTAAAAGCCAGCACCACGTGTGATGCCAAGGTCTGTTGTCTGCTCACATGGTAGCTGGGTCCCTGTTTTATGTGGCTATGCCAGGATCTGGGTTCTGGGATGGTTGAATTTAGAGAAACACTTCCTTTGCAGGATTCTTCAGAATTCTCTTAGGTAAGCAAAGTCTTTCTACCAGTGTTAATCTTATTTATCCTGAAGTCTTCAGTGCATAGAATCTGACATATTTTTGGGATACTGTCAAGATATCTTTCCTACTTCTTGATACCAAGTACTTATCTTCTTTTTAGTGCTAAACTTTTCAGCCATCACAGTCTCTATGCAGCATTTTTCTAAGTGCTTTCTTTCCGGCCAACCTTCCCTACATTCAGCTGTAATTTTTGCCTTTGGCTCTCACTGTGAATCTGGCTAAAAACACCCAACAGTAATCATTCCATAGCCTAAAATTGTGCTTCTTTAAAACTTCCTTGCCAGATAAATTGGCTGACTGGTCTTACTCTCAGTCTTCTGTAAAATATTTCTCTTGGAAAATAAAAACTTTTTATGTCAGGGTTGAATACAAATAACCTATAGTCTACCTTCCCATAGAATCTACTCAGGCATGTACATGACTTTTACTGTCTCTATTTCTATCAGATTTCTGGGGGCTTTCGAGCTCTGACCAGAATTCTTCATTAATCTCTGCTTACAGAGTTCTAATACTCTCTACCCAGCATCTCCAAACCTTTCTGATTTCCACTTACCACATAGTTAGGTACCTTCCTGTTATGGCCACACTTCTATTATCAATTTTCTATATTAGTCATTTCCTTGTTGACATCCGTTACTCAAAAGAGGAAAGCTATGTTTAGGTGAATTTTCAAATATATCAGATTCAGTTTATGGTCAGATGAATTGAAGAGAGAAACAGTACGGTGAAATTTTCTATCTCATGATGGCCAGAAAGCAGAGTGTTTATGGAAGAGGGGGGACAAAAATACACCTACCCAGGTGTTATGATTTGTGTCTAGTTGTCCCCACAAAGCCTTATGCAGGGACTTCTGGAGTTTGAGATTGATTCATGATCAAGGCTGGGATTATGGGTCTTAGTACTACTGGGATTGTGGGTGTGAGTACTATACCCAGCCTGAGCGTATAGCCTGAATGCAACTTAAGGGAAACAGACTTCCTTTCTGTAGCCATTGTTGTCACTACTCCTCCAATTTGCTCTTGCTGTTTTGCTGCCTTCCACTGCCATGAACTGCTATCCTCTGTCATGTACCAGTCTGCCTTGGAGCCATGGACTGAAACCTCCAGGAACTGGGAGCTAAGTAAACCTTTTCTTCCTTCATCTTGAGTGTTTGGTATTTGTCCCAGCAATGAGACAAGAGTAACCAAGACACCAGGTCATGCCTCCAGCGCCTTTCCACCTTGGCAGATCAATCTCTGAACCAAGGACATTTGGAGAAAATTTAGGCCTAAACTACAGCCACATAAATATGAATCAACATATACAGCATACCAGTGTTTTCAAACTAATGTAGAGACACAGTAGGAGAACAGAGTCATGAAGGACAAGATAGAGAGATTACAATAGAACATGAGACACTGATGACATTATACATGTGTTCACTGTTCTTGTAATATTTAATGTAGTTTGTACATGTATCATTTATTACATGTACAGTTTATGATATGTAAATCATTCTTAAGACTCTTAAATCTGAAAAAAATGTATATTTCATACCATCAATTTCCTTCAATCTCTCAATATTTCAGACCATTTCCAATTTCTGCTGCACTTATTTATTTATTTACTTATTTATTTTTTGCGGTACCGGGGATTGAATTTAGGACCTTGCGCTTGCCAAGCAAGTGCTTATTCTACTGAGCTATCTTCCAGCCCCTCTGCTGCACTTTAAAACTGATGTCCACCGCTCTTCTTCCTTGTTTTATGTTATTATAATTGGAAAACTACTCCACTGTTTCTGAAAAGTGCTAGTTGAAAAACATGTTTGTTTTTTGTTTAATGAACCATCTTTCAATGCTTTTGAAAGAAAAACAAAACAATATTTTATATTTAGCTACATATCTAGTTTATTGTGCCTTTCATTTTGAATCCTTCATTATTATAATAGTCTAGAATTCATATCTGTATAAATTACTGAGTTACTAATCATATGATTAAAGATTATTTTTCCCAAAGATTTCAGAGAGAAAGAGAATAGAATACTTGAAGGAAGTAGAATAATGTAAGATATCTACGAAAAAATGTAAAAGAAGGTGAGTATGTCTTAAATATGTCAGTCTACAGTTATCTGGACGAGAATGCTGTATTTTGCTCTAGGATATACTTAAAAACTGTGCAAATGGCAGAATTTTTTCACTTATCCACCCAGTGTTATTAAAAGATATTTTAGACCCACAGTTATGCATATGTAATATATTTCACTCTCAATTTGCAAAGCACTTTAAGCTATTATTGGGAAATGGTTCAGTAAATGTTAACAGTATTAGTTAATATAATAAGTAGTAAAGATGATTTTATAATTCTTGAAACTGAATTTTTAATATATATGTTCATAAATAAAATAAACGTGTTAAGCATTGGTAACCACTAATGTTATTTTCATGCAATTATATGTATAAGAAATGTTTTATAACATGACAAAATATATATGTAAAGAGTGTTAAAAGTTAGTTTAAAATTAAACTCCTTTCACTTGTCCAGGATCAACAACTTACTGTGAATTTTCAAGTACTTAGAAATTCAGAAGTATTATAATTGTTGTTATAATTTTACTTTTGTAAGTACAAAATGATATCTGTCTAAATCAATGGTAAAATAAATACAGTATTCCATTATTACTTAACAGTAAGTAATAACATGATTTTCTTAATTATAGTGAATTTTTGAATACTAATTCTACTGAAAACTATTCTGAGAACTTCGTAACACTTGAATAATTTCATTCCACAATGTTTCTCTGAAAAAGAAACTACAAAGGCCAGTATAAATATGAAGCAAGTAAATGGAAGTGAAACTAGCCTGCGATTCCAAGCTGGAATGAGATGAAGCCAAGATTTTCTCGTAGCCATCAAAACACAAAACAACATGCTTAATTAATTATGCCTCATTTTATCTGTGAGACATATGCACAGAACTTAAGTTTCCTTTGTGTGATCTCCCACCATTACAGATCTAACATCACAATGTAAATTGCTTGATGTCAATTTCCTCATACAATTGTACTCAAGCGATTGTCGCTCTGCTAAGCTATTCACCACAATGATTGTCACAAATTGATATAATTACCTGGTCTGGAAATAAAGTGTTGAGAAAATGTCCATCACACGTCTGCTTTTTTTTTTTAATGAGCTTGGGGCCATTTCACAAAAATTGTACATTTCCAGCCGTGTCTCAAAATACCATGACACTGAAGGAAGACTTCAAATTTGACAGTTTGTGTTTTGGCCTACAGCAGCTTGCCTTATTGGACAGATGATTTCATCTGTTTAAAAGATTCTCCTATCTAAATATCTTCTGCAAATGCCTTTATAGTTAACTTGCATTCTTAATTTTAGGAATACAAATAAATTTTTTGCTTGGGAGTTCTGTGGAATATGGTTTTAAAATGTAAGTTAAAAAAAAAGAGTAAAAGTTGTTATCCCCTTTCTTTATCAATTACTTGAAGTCCTTCCTCACATAAATATTCATCTGAAATGTATAAAGTACCTCCTCAGAAATTTTTCATTAACTGACATTCAAGGTTTTAGCAAGTGAGATGTTCGCATAATTTATAAGAACACAAATATCACGTCCACACTGCTGTAAGGTGTCTACCTATAAAGACAAAAGACATAAAATAAGTACAGTTTAGATAGTAAAAGTTTAATGAAATCTAATCTTGACAAGAAACACAATGCTGTTTTCAAAGCATGCAAAAATGTGCCACATACAAAATATAAAATGCCTATATTTTAAAAGAAGAAAGGAGGAAGATTAATATTGTTATGAATTTGAGCCAGACATAGACTTAGTTTTCAAGACTGTTTTTAAGCAATTTTAAATTCACAGAAAAGTAGAGTGAAGAAAGTGTCCTCAAATATTTCCTGTTGCCGTAAACTCATCAAAGCCTTACCGTCAATTCCACATCAGAGTTAAGTATTTCTGACAATTAATATACATAAATCAATACAACTTTGTCATACAAAATTCAGAGTTAGTGTCCTGCTGCCCTGTGCAGGCAAGACTTGCAGGTCCAAGTCCAGGAGCAGCATGGGTGAGACCCTTTTCCATGCCCTTGGGACTCCCACCACCACTCCATAGCACACCCCGCCCCCACCGCTGAGTGAGAATTTCTGCCACGTTCTAGGGACCCCCAGATCCAGTTCTACCCAGGCCAGGTGAGTGTATGGGAGAGCTTCCTCTCTCCCCTACTCCACCTTGTGCCCTCCAGACACAGCTCAGGTCTGGGCTAACAGGCCTGGGATAAAACTCTGCAGCTGCAATCCCTGCAGAGAGAGTAGTGAAAGAACCACCCAGCTAGTCCAGGAACAGAACATCTTGCCAGAGGGGCACAACAGGTTCCATCCCAAGGGTGGCAGCAGGAAGGAGCTGAGCACAGCAAACAAACCCAAGCCAGGCACAACTGGATAAATCCAAACTTTGTAGATCTGCACCTGAATTTCAGTGGTGCTAAGGTTTTATCTGCACCAAAGCTCCACAACAAAGGTCAGAAGAGAGTGCTATGCAAAATGACAACAAGAAGGAGCAAAATGCAATCTCAGACCCCAAGCCCACCCATAACAAGTGCAGAGGACACTAACACAGAACAAATTGGGAATCAGGCAGCTGAAATCATTGAAACAACAGCATCTGAAATAAAGAAACAAATGGAGAAAAGTATAGAGGAAATCAGATCGGAAATGAAAAAAGAAATCCCTGAATTAATAGCATCTGCAGTAATGAATCAAATGCAGACACAAATGGAGGAAACCCAGTGCCCACCCATAACAAGTGCAGAGGACACTAGATCAGCTCAAATGTATGAATTAATAGCATCACTAGTAAATGAGCAACAGCAGAAAGTCATAGAGGAACTCAGAGCAGAATTCTTTTCTGAAATAAAAAAAAAAGAATTCTCTGAAATCATAGCATCTGAAGTAAAGTATCAACTACAGAAACATAGGGAGGAAACCCAATCTGAAAATAATTCTGCAGTAAAAGAATCAATAACTGATTTTCAAGAAGACATTGATAAAGAAAAACAGAGGAGATTAGAAAAATGATGGATTTCTTGAATGAGCAATACAGGAAAGAAATAGATCACATGAAGCAAACTCAAGGAGATATACAGGAACTTAAAATCTCAATCATAATCTTGCAAAACTGTTTAAGTGAATGTGAAGACAGAGTTTCAGACCTTGAAGATGCTGGTGCAGCTAGTGAAATGGTATGAAAAGATCTCTTCAAAATAACTAGGATGCAGGAAAAAATAACTCATCATTTGCAAAACAATGCAAAGGTGAACAATAGAGACTAACAGGTATCAATGAGAAAGAAGGAGTCAATACATCAAAAAAATATGGGCAGAAGTAATAGCAGAAAACTTCCCCAATATGAGGAAACAATCTGACATTCAGGTAACCGAAGCATACAGAATGCAAGTAACCTCAACCCAATTTAAAACACACCGAGACATATAATAGTCAAGATCCCAGAAATTCAGCCGAGAATAATATACTGAAAGCCACTAGAGGTAAGAAACAGATCACATTCAAAGGAAAACCCATCATAATTACAGCTGACTTCTCTTCACAAACCATAAAGGGAAGAGTATAAAAGCAGAGTATTTGAAGTCCGCTATGAAAACAAATACCAGCCCAGACTACAATACCCTCCAAAGCTCTCTTTCAAGTTTGATGGAGAACTGAAATACTTCCATGACAAAGAACAACTAAAGAATTTCATAATGAGAAAGCCAACCTTACACAGGCTCCTCAAAGATGTTCTAGCGAGTGACCAAAATGATCAGAACTCCATGAATGAGATCAGAAGCAACCAACTAAATAGGGCAAACAATTGAACACAGGACAAAAAGGGGTAAATGACAACAGGTAAATAACATGGCAATCATAAGTCAATATATCTCAATTATAATCATCAATGTAAATGGGCTCAATTCACCAATTAAGAGAAATAGACTGGCACAGTGGATTAGGAAACAGAATCCAACAATATACTGTATAGAAAAAACACATTTAACTCATAAAGACATTCATAGGCTGAAAGTCAAAGGATAGATAACAATACTACATGTCCAAACACTTCAGAAAACAGTAGGGGTAGCAATCCTATTCTCAGACAGTCTCAAGTTCAAACCAAGAATGACCAAGCAAAATAAATAAGGCACTATATACTGGTTAGGGGAAAAATTCAAGAGGAATAGGTAACACTCATAAATATCTATGCACCAAACATAGAGCAATGACTATATGAAGCAAATCTTCATGGACATGAAAAATCTAATATCCAATTCCACAGTCTCAACAGGAGACCTTAATACCTCCTTATCACCAAAAGACAGGTAAATCAGACAAAAAATTAGCAAAGAAATAAAAGAACTGAATCAGAGCTTGAAACAAATGGACTTGGTGGACATATACAGAGTGTTCCACCCAAACACATCTGAATACACATTTTTCTCAGCTGCACATGGGTCATTTTCTAAAATAGACCACATACTGGTCCATAGGTCATGATAGGTCATGCTTAAGTATATGCAAGAAAACAGAAATTATCCCATGCACATTATCTGACTACAGTGCAATGAAACTGGAAATAAATGACAAAAGAAACCAGAAAAAACTTTAAATACATGGAAATTAAATGACACCCTACTCAGCAACCTATGGTTCACAGATGAAATTAAACAGAAATTTCAACAATATGTACAATTTAATGAAAATTCAAGCACAATTTATTGACATTTATGGGATACAAAGAAAGCAGTTCTCAGAGGGAAGTTCATAGTTGTGAACTCACACCTTAGGAAAACATAATGGGAACAAATAAACACCCTAATGCTGCACCTTCAACAACTAGAAAAAGAAGAGCAAACCAAACCCAGAGTCCAAAGACAGGAAGAAATCGTAAAGATTAGAGCAAAAATTAACTCAATTTAGATGAAGAAAACAGTTCAAAGAATTAATGAACAAAATCTGGTTTGATGAAAGACTAAATAAAATCAATAAGCCCCTAGCTAACCTCATTAAAAAAAAGGAAAGAAAAAATTCAAATGCAAGCAATAAGGAATGAAAAGAGTGTAATTACCACAGACCCAGTGGAAATTCAGAAGATTATTAATAGCTACTTTGAGAATCTTTATTCTCACAGAACGGAAGGCACAGACAAAATGGACAGATTCCTAGAAATGTAAAAATTATCAAAACTAAACTGACAAGACATAACCACTCTCAATAACAGCCAATGAAATACTAGATGTAATAAGAAACCTAAGGATAAGGAAAAGTCCAGGTCCGGATGGATTCACAGCTGAATTCTACAAGACATTTACAGAAGATGTAGTCCCTATATTCCTCAAATTCTTCCATGAAATTGAAAAGGAAGCAATCCTCCCAAAATCCTTCCTTGAGGCAAGTATACTGATGCCAAAATCAGGAAAAGATGCAGCTAAGAAAGAGAACTACAGGCCAATCTCCCTCATGAACATAGTCATCAAAATCGTCAATAAAATCCTAGCAAATAGAATAAAGGAAATCATCAATAAAGTTGCACACTATGACAGGTAGGATTCATTACAGGGATGCAAGAATGGTTCAATATTCGAAAATCTGTAAATGTAATACACTATATAAATAGAGAAAAAATTAAAAATCACATGATCATCTCAATTGGTGTAGAAAAGGCTTTTGACAAAGTGCAACACTCATTCATGTTCCAAGTCCTACAGAAAATTGGCATAAATGGCCTCTACTTCAATCTGGTAAAAGCCATTTATGAAAACCCAACAGATAACATAATTCTAAATGGGGAAAAACTGCAATCTTTTGCTCTTAGATCTGGTACAAAACAAGGATGTCCTCTATCACCACTACTATTCAATATAGTTCTGGAATCATTAGCTACAGCCATTAGACAAGAGAAAGAAATAAAAGGAATAAGAACAGGTAGAGTAGAACTTAAATTATCATTATTTGCAAATGACATGATACTTTACTTGGAAGATCCAAAAAACTCCACCAGGAAGCTACTAGAATTAATACAGAAATTGAGTAGCATAGCAGGATACAAAGTCAATAACCAAAAGTCAATAGCATTCCTCTACACAGAGAACAAACACACAGAGAGGGAAATTACAGAAACAATTTCCTTTACAATAGCACAGAGGAAAATGAAATACCTTGGAATTAATTCAACTAAAGAAGTCAAAGATCTTTTCAAGGAAAATTACAACACTCCTAAAAAAGAGATTGTAGAGGATTTCAGAAAATGGAAAGATATTCCATGCTCCTGAATAAGAAAAAACAACATTGTGAAGATGTTTATACTCCCAAAATTGCTGTAGAGATTTAATGCAATCCCTATCAAAGTACCAACAACATACCTCACAGACCTAGAGAAATCATTCCTAAAATTTATGTGGAACCAGAAAAGACCTAGAATAGCAAAGGCGATCCTGAACAATAAAGATTAGTCAGGAGGCATTAAAATTCCTGACTTGAAATTATACTGCAAGGCTACTGTGATAAAATCAGCATGGTACAGGCAACAAATAGACCTGAGGATTAATGGAAGAGATTATAAGATTCTCAAGCCCTTGTGAATACGCTCAGCCACCTTATCTTTGACAAAGGGGCCAAACACACTCACTGGAACAAAGATAGCTTCTTTAACAAATGGTGCTGGAAAACTGGCTTTCTACATGCCGAAAACTAAAACGACCCAGGTCTATCAGCGTGCCTAGGCTAAAGTCAAAATGGATTAAAGATCTAAATATTAAAACAGAAACAATAAATCTCCGGGAAGAGAAAGTAGGAGGAACTCTTGAAGACATAGGGGTAGGCAAAGAGTTCATGGACAGAAATCAAATCACAGGGGAAACAGTAGAAAGAATTAATAACTGGGATTTGCTCTTATTGAGAAGTTTTTTCACGTGAAAAGAAATTACCAACAAAGTGAAAAGGCAACCCACAAATTTGGAAAAAATCATGACAAATAAATACTTAGACAAAGGTCTGCTCTCTAGAATTTATAAAGAACTAAAAAACACTAGGGCCCCAAAATTAAAGACCCAGTCCAGAAATGGGCATCCTTAGATGAACACACAATTCTCACAGGATGAAATCAAAGAAGTGAATGAATATATGAAAAAAGTGTTCCACATCACTAGTCATCCATGAAATGCAAATTAAAACAACATTGAGATATCATCTCACCCCAGAAGGAATGGCTAGCATAAAGAAATCACCCAACAACAAATGTTGGAGAGGCTGTGGGGAAAAGGAAACCTTCTACACTGCTTGTGGAAATGTAGACTGGTGCAACCATTATGGAAGTCAGTGTGGAGACTCCTTAGAAAACTTGGACTGGAAATCCCATTTAAACTAGCTATTCCTCTACTGGGAATTTTCCCAGAGGATCTGAAAACATCGCATAGTGATATATGTGTGCTTTTGTTTATAGTATCACAATTTGTAACAGCCAAATCTTGGAAACAACCAAGATGCCTATCACCTGAGGTATGGTTTAAAAGATGTGGTATTTTTGTACAATGGGTATTACTCAGTTATAAAGAATGGGCTGGTGAGATGGCTCAGTGGTCTAAAGCACCTATTTAGAACAAGCTAAGCTAAGCAAAACACAGGGACCACGGTTCAATCCCCCAGCACCACATGGCAGCCAGCACCGCCCCCTGGTGGGCTGAGCTGGCCACACACA
>NW_004524694.1:5825456-5830309 GCF_000260255.1 Octodon degus | reverse complement strand
ACACACACACATAAATAAATAAATTTAAAAAAAAATTTTAAAAAATAAAATAAAATAAAGAATGGCAAACTTGAAGCCTTCATATTGAGTGGATGCCACTTGAAAATATACTCATAAGTGAAATAAACCAGACACACCTTTGTAAATATTTTGTTTCCCTAGTATAAGAATTCAAAAGAAGAAATCTGAATAGAAAGGTATAATACAAGTAAAAGGAAAGCAAGAACTCTAGGACTAATTAAGAGAGGGAAAGGAGAAGACCTAGCAAACTTGACAGTGGTAAGCCATACATTTATTTGTACAAGATGGGTAAGGCAATGATCCTGAGAATCTTCAGAAGATTTTTTAATCTAGCAGTTAATTGGGATGATTCTCACCCTGACTAACTATATATAATGACACCTGTGAACTAAACAACTGCACTGAAGTTGGCAATTTGTAACAGTAGGTTCATGCTTGCATTGCCTGTCATTCTGATCTTCTGAATACGGGCTGCTTGTTTTAACATGCCAGTTGCTGCTGTGCTGTCTCTTGGGTAGATGATTGTTGAAAAAGAAGGGGTGGTGAATGAAGACAGGAGACAGGAAAAGGAATGTTGTGGGACTGTCCTGCTTCAAGGTTGTATATGGTGACATTTCTAGACTTATGTGTAAACATAAGAGTTGTATAATTCTTTACACCTATTTTTAAAATATATTTTAAAGGTTTTTTCATCATATTCTGTAGGGACTTAAAGTTCAACATATCAATACTTGATGAAAAATACCTGTTCCATGTTATGCCTAAGATGTTTGATATGCAGACAGATAGTGAGGTTAAGCTTAACAACCTAGGTTGTATGGTAATAACAAAAAGCTTCTCTTCTGGAGGGTTAGCAACCTAAGTTTACAGACCAAAATTAGAGAAAAAGGAGAGTCACAAGGAAAGTCAACATTTTGGCCCTAGCCTTCCAAGGTCAATTAAGACTCAGGACATATGAGAACTTGTACTGTAACGTCCTGTAACTCAGTAGTGTCCCAAATTTTCTGATCAAGAAGATTATGGGGCCAAAGAGGAAAGTGATCGATGTTGTAGAGTGTGCTTAAGGAGAGTCACATGGAGAGAACACTCTCTCAGGCTTTCACAGAGAGTACACTGGACAAGCAAGGGTCATGAGTCATCCACATGGCTGACACTGACAAAGGATCTACAATCTGACGTTCTGAGGTACAGGATCTCAGGATAAATCCTGAGGGGATTTCACTGACCTTATCAGATCCAAAAGCTATAACTCTTGTTGCCTAGGTTTGGCTTTATCTTGGTCTTAACCATCCAGCAGAAAAGTATAACAATGAAGTATAAGAAGTAAAGCCATGGTGTTATGTTGAACTGTAGGGGACTCAGGTCAACAGTTTCTAACATTGCCAGTGAAGTGGAAGACCCAATACTATTATGAACTACTGGACTCTTTTAGAATATTTTGCTGAGTTAACACACCTATAATTTTCAAATGACGGAACTAAACAAAAAAGGGGATACAGATGAATGTCCATTTTGTACTATGTACTCAAAATGTTTAGGAAAGGTACATAGTTACACTCTCTTAATGAATAAAGGGAATTGTTCTAATGGTGTTTATAAATAGGATATCATGTCTGCATCTTGTACAGCAAATAACCACTAGGAAGAAAGTATGCAATGTGTTAATTATTGAAACTGTCCTACCAAGTTGACTTAAAACTCTTTCATTGCTATCTGTTCTTAAAGAAAATTATAGAAACAAACAAAAAAACAAGAAAACAATACGATTTGTAGTTCCTGTCAAACGAAGACGAGGATAGAGGTGACAAAAGTAGCCTGCCCCATAAGAAATGAAAGCTATGTTCATGTGCCATTGGTGAAAGAGAGACTTGTGAATTAGATATGCAATTTTTTGTGTGAAGACTGGCTTGGGGATGACAATTGAAGCAAAGATTGTTTCTGTGTAAGATTACTTTTGTTTAAATTATAGCTCTCATGGATTTTTTTGTAAGTTATCCCTTAAGTTTGTAAGCAAGTACACAACTGCTGCGAAAATGTTGTTTATTCTAAGCATGCAATACATATTAAGAATTTAGAAACAAAAAACAAAATTCAGGGTTAATATGAAGGAAAAATTATAGTACTGTACATTTGATTAGTATATATAAATGCACTGACATATACCCATCATTACAGTGTCATATGTAATAGTTTCACTGTCCCATAAATACTCTGTTCAATTCTCCCCCTATTAATATTGTGAATTATTAATTATCATTGCATCTATATTTTTTTCTTTTTCTGGAAAGCTACTCCATTGGAATCAAACCATACCTGATCCTCTGATACTGTCATAACCCAAATAATTATATGCCTTAATGTTCTTCTTTTTTTTGTAGTACCATGAATTGAATTCAGGATCTTGCACTTGCCAGGCAAGTACTTATGCTACTGAGCTAACTCCCTGGCCCCTGTTCATCCATTTTTAATAGCTAGTACCTCAATACTTTTTAATGCTGAACAGTTTTCATTATCCAGAGAGGCGCAGTTTAGTTATATAATCAGCCACTTTGGGCTAATTTAGATATTGGTAAGTAAGAATAAAACTGCTATGAATATTTGTGTGCAGGATTGTTCTTTGTGGGGTTTTTTTTGTGTGTGTGTGCTTTAGGGAAGGATGTACATGGTGTTCAGGATCTCACTACTAGATAAGACTCATAGTGATCCCCATGTTTACAGTCTCCCAAAAGCTGGGATTATAGGTGCATGCCAGCACACCCAGTCTCAACTGCTGTTTTAGTGCACCGTGGGGGCAGTCCCCTGTGCCTGCTTGCACGTGCTTTAATCTTCTGAGCTATATGGCCAAGCCTTGTGTACAGGTTTTTTTTTTTTTTAATGTGGACCTAAGTATTTAAATAATTGAGCAAGTTCTAAGATTTACAATTCTTGGATGGCATTTATGGAGTGTGTTTACTTGCTGTTAGAATCAGGGAAATGGTTTCACAGAATGATTGGATTACTTTACATTCAAATTAGCAATAATAGTTTTGGTTGATGTACCTATGTATTAGCATTTGGTGTTCTCAGTATTTGGTATTCTTCTTCTTCTAACTGGTGTGTAAATATGCCTCATTATTTTATTTATCTCCTTCTGGCTTCATATATATCTTGTGTGATATGTCATTAGGACTTTAGTTCATCTTTGAATCAAATTTGGGTTGAATTTCAATTACTTGTATATGTCTTCTGGCAAGTATTTTACTCTAGTCTGTGTCATGTCTTCTAATACTCATAACATTACCTTTGCTGGAAACGAAATTGTTGCTTTTTTTGTTTGATTTTGTTTCTTTGTGGTACCAGGATCAAACTCAGGACCATGCACCCACCAGGAAGACGCTTATGCCACTGAGCTATCTGCCCAGCCCAACGTTGCTTGTCAATAAAGTCAGTAGAATTAACTTTTCATTTACTTTTCTAAGATGATGCCTGTTTTCAAGCTTCTGTTGCTTCTGGCATATCTTATCAGGTGCAAGTGTTATAATTTTGTTGTGTAATTAGGCATAAATACATGTAAGCTAATCTTTATGAAGAGCATAAGCTCTGCATTGAATTTTGCTTGTTTTGTCATGTAGATGTCTAGTTGTTTCTCATTTTTTGTTGAAAAGAGTGTATGGGTGTCCTTTGCTTCTTTGTCAAAGGCCAAATGAATGTGCTTGTGGTTCTATTTTTGCATAACTGTTTCCATTAATCTATATTTTCTATTCTTTTTACCCACTTATGATTGCTGTAGTACTCACTGAAATCAAGTAATGTTTTCTCTTTGTTCTTCTTCTTCCATACTGCATATATGAACTTTTAAAAAATAATATCGAGGGGCTGGTGAGATGGCTCAGTGGTCTAAAGCACCTACTTAGAACAAGCTAAGCTAAGCAAAAGCACAGCGATCGCGGTTCAATCCCCAGCACCACATGCCAGCCAGCCCCGCCCCCTGGTGGGTTGAGCTGGCCACACACACGCACACACACACACACTCAATAAATAAATAAATTTAAAGAAAATAATATTGAACGATAAGCAGTAGTTCAAAGATAAACACAATGTGTGCTGTACCAAAGTTATTCTGTTCTAACAGGACATATTGCATGATGTAGAGATCATGACAAAGAGCTAATATAAATATATCCAGACCATCACATAAGTAAAATAAAAGCTGAACCTATCACTACTAACCGTGTCTCTAGTTTATATCAAGAAAGGGATATAAATTCTATAAAAGAAATCACCATAATCTAAAATTTACACAAATGTTAATGTCAACATAGAATAAAATATTTCACAGGGAATTAAACTATCACCTTATGAAAAAGATTTACTGGAAGTTGATACAAAGATGATTATGATATTGGAAGCAGTAAAGAATTTTAAAAATTTAAGAATGTGTCCATAATTCGAAGGAATACAGTAAATAATTTGGCAAATGTGATGTATGAGTAGAGAAACAGAAAACATTGAAGGATCCAAGTTTAAACCTTTGAAATAAAATATATAAAAACCAAAAATAATACTTAGTGGATTTAAGCACTAAAGAAATAGTTTAGAAAAAAATGCGGTACATGATTAGGTAAAGGATATGGCATGAACTATCCAAACAAAAATAGAGCTGGAAGAACAGAATAAAAGAAAGAAAGACAGAAAAAGGAAATACCGGAATGACTAGGAATTAAATGACATCTTGGAAAGTATCTAATCATCTACTACAAATGTATTTAAAGTTCCAAAACTTTAAAGTCAGAAGAAAAATTCTGCAAAGATGTATTTGAAGGTACAAGAGGAACCACTAACAGTTTTCAGTG
>NW_004524694.1:5800608-5823116 GCF_000260255.1 Octodon degus | reverse complement strand
ATATGTCCAATTCTAGTTGCAATTTCACTGAAATTAGAAAACACTAATGAGAAGAATTTTCATAGCAGATCCATTGATTGTTGGGCTCAATACTTGACTTAAACTTATAGAGCACTATTTGCAAATGCAGTGGAGTTTCTTGCTTGAATCCTGATTTAACTTTTGTAGATTGCTGCTGCTGCATAAAAAATTCAAAGCATTGGTTTAATTTATAAATTGATTCCTTTTAAAAGGAAAAAGAAACCATTCTATAAATCTGCGAATAATTTGAACTTAAATGCCCTTATCTTTCTAGAATAAGTCATTGGCCTGAGGAATTCTATACTGCAAGTCATAAGGTGTGTTCTAGTTGCACCATAATTTCCTAAAGGAAAGGAAGTGGAATGAACTGAAAGGTCTTGGGATGAAACTACTTTGAGGAACTATCTTTCCAACTGCAATTACTTGAGCAACTCATGCACATATATTGTCATTTTCTAAGTTGCTAGTTGAGATTTTCACACCATTTAACCAAAACCTAATATATTAAATATGATAACTTCAAAAGTTATAAATACATAAATATAAAGATATGTTTTGTGCATCATACACACTATATAATGCATACATATATGTATTTACTAACTCACACACAATAATTATTGATCAGATTTTAATATGAATCAGTAATAGGGCACCATGTTGCTGCTATTAACATTATGCAACCCTTTCATTACCCTAAAGATAATTTTTGCTATGTTTTCAGAGATTTCAGAGTTACCAGTAAACATAAACAAGATTCACTAAGGACAGATGTTTGAAATAAAAAAAATTGACTTTGAGTAAAACAAAAATGTTGGCCTCGTACATAAATACACTTTATAATTTTTCAACATATATTTGAATTACTATAGAAATTTTATACAAGTATCTCTTTATGTCAATTTTATCTTCAGTGTGGTTGAGAAAATACAAAGATCTCAGCAGAAAACACTAGTGATAAACTTTTCCAGTTTTATCAATAGCTTTTTGCTTCTCTCTAATTTTGCATCTTTTGAAATATATGACAGTTAACTGAGACAGTCTAGCTTAATAAATTGATATTTGATGTCTACTTACTCTTAAACATAAAGGAAAAAGCTTAGCAACTTAAATAACATAATTAGATCTAGAAATATAAAATAAAATAAACAATAATTCACTTCTTAACAAAAACCTATAATTTATTAAAACATGAAAACGAACATAAGAATAAGAATAATACAACACATAATAGGATAATTATAAAATTATCAATGCGTACTGAGCTCCAACAAGAGATATTGCAGATATACTCAGTTCCTTCATTGAATTTCTCATTGATAATATGTACAATAAAACCAATAAAATGAATGATTTTGAAAATAAAATTTCAAAAGCTGAATTGATAAAATATGATATGTGCTCCAAGGTAGTTATGATTCCTGGTCAGTTGTGGAAGCCAAAAGAATTGAGAACTTATTGAAATTATTGAACATTATGTTATTAATCCACCCTTGCAGCACATCAAGAAGCATTCATTGTGTCTTACTCTCGTCTGTATATCCCGTGTCTTACTGTTTTTATACTTCTTTACATTCCCTTTCCTTCCTCCCTCCATTTCTCAGTCCTCTTGCCATATATGTCTCTTGTCTCCCTTATATTTTGTTTTCTAACTTATTTATACCTCGTTTTTCTCACAAGACAAGCCATATGACTTTTAAGCTTTTACGTGCCTGATTGACTTCATTCATTGTTGTTGTGTGAAAGTGTATCTTTATTTCTACGAGGGACTTAAGTTTATCCTTTATGGCAGGGTGGTTCTTCATGATGCATAAAAATACTACATGTTCTGCATGAATCTAAGAATTAACACAGAGGCTGCTTTCAACATGCAGGGGCCATTAACTGAGCAGCTATGCTATGCGCATGCATGTGTTATAGTAAAATCATGGTTTTAGTTCCTTCAGGAAGCTACCTGGGAGGGGAAGGATAGATCAAATAGAATTTTTACTTCAATATTTCAAAAATCCCATACAGATTATTATGCTGGTTGTACTGGATTATTATCGCACCAGCAATGTAGAAATGGTATCCTCCCCTGCAACCTCATCAGCATTTCTTACAATGTGATTTCTTTATTAGAGCCGTTCTTTCTGGAGCAAGATGAAATCTCAGTATTGTTTAATTTGCATTCCTCAAATGATAATTGATGCTGAAAATTTTTATCCTGTTATTGGCCATTTGCACATCTTATTTTGATAAGTATCTATTTAAATTGTCCAGTTTCTGATTGGAATTTTATTGTATGGATCTATTATTTTATTTCATTATATATTCTAGATATCAGTTCTCTGTTTGAGATGTATCTGGTAAAACTGTTCCTATTTTGTGGATTATCTGTTCAGTGCGTTCATTCTTCCTTTGCTTTGTGAACATTTTAATGTGATATAATACAATTTATTGACTTTTGGTGTTGTTTCTTATTCATATGGGTTTTTGTTCAGAAAGTCCTTGGATAAATTTATCACTTCAAGAGTTTATCTCCATTTTTTTAAACGGACTGTTAAGTATTTCTGCTTTGATATTTAGATCTTGAAACATTTTGATTTTAGTACATGGTGTGAGGGATGGATCAGGTTTCAACCATAGGCATGTGGACAGCAAGAATTCCGATAAAGTGCTTTCCACCAGCATATATTATTGACTCCTTTGTCCAAAATGATGTAACTGACTGTATGGGTTTATTTCTGTATCCTCTATTCTTTTCTATTCTAGTCTGTTCTGCTCTGCTCTGCTCTGCTCTACTCTGTTCTGTTCTGTTCTGTTCTGTTCTGTTCTGTTCTGTTCTGTTCTGTTCTGTTCTGTTCTGTTCTGTTCTGTTCTATTCTATTCTTTTTTGTGTATTTAGTACAGGGTCTACAGTGTCTCACTAGACAGATCAAACTCCTGTTTTCAGTCTCCCTAGCCCTGTGATGCAGGCGGGTGCCATCATGTCCAATCTCAGTCACCATCTCAGAGTGCCCCAGGGGCAGGACTTGCATGGCATGTTGTTCCAGGGATTGAACCTTGGTTCCTGCACTTTGCCTAGGCAGGCTCTTTAGTCCACTGAGCTATCTGGCCAGCCCTCTATTCTATTCTTTTGTCCACATTCCACACTTAATGGCTATTTTGAAAAGCATCTTTTCTTTTGTTCTTTCTTTCTTTCTTTCTTTCTTTCTTTCTTTCTTTCTCTCTCTCTCTCTCTCTCTCTCTCTCTCTCTCTCTCTCTCTCTCTCTTTCTTTCTTTCTTTCTTTCTTTCTTTTTTGTATTTTAGTAAGGGTCTCCAGGGTCTCACTACGTGGTTTAGACTCATAGTGATCTGCCTGTGCTCAGCCTCCCAAGAGCTGGGATTACAGGTGCGCCACTATGCCCAGTCTCAGTCACCTTTTCAGCATGCCCCGAGGGTGGGGCCAGCACTGCCAGCTGAAGATCAAGCCCCAGCCTCTGCGTCTGCCTAAGAAGGAGCTTTAATCCACTGAGCTATTTGGCCAGCCCTAATTACATTTTTCTACTAACCAAGGCATTATAAAATTTGTATTTAATATCAAGTGATATTAAAATTGTGGTTGCAGAAAAGTCAATAGTAGTTTATGAATTTTCAGGGAAAGAAAATCAAATTAAAACACATTTAAATTTGTGCAGATAACCAGGATAGAAAGATAATATGAGAGTAATGGCGTATTTTAAAAGTAACAGAACATAAAAAATTAAACTGAAAGTGTTTTTGCTAATTTAATAGGAGAAACACAATGGCGTGATAAGCACAAAAATTAATTTTAGGGTGACTGGAGAAACTCGGAGAGGAGAAAGTAGACAATTTGGGAATAAATAGTCCGTGGTAATGTGCTCCAGTGTAAAGATGTGGAATTGATTGTGCTCTTTCTTTTACTACATGAAAAGCAATTGCTTCCTTAAACTGTTTATTGCTTGCGTATAAGAACTCATCTCATTATGTACATCCTACCATATATTTTAGTTATCATTTTGCTAGTACAGGTTGAGCAACTTTAATGCAAAAATCTGAAAATCCAAAATGTTTTAAGATCTGAAACATTTCGTCGCTGACATGACACCTCAAGTGGAAAATTCCACATGTGATTGTCTGTGATACTGCTTTGGATCAAATGATCAACATTGTCATTCTTGACCCTTGTAATCTTTTACATGGATCTATCACATTATCTGCATTCTTTATTTAGTCTCCAGTGACTTGTCACCCCAGTAAGACAGCCAGGATCCTTCACACATTCCTGGTCATGGCCATATTATTGATAGAAGCAAAACATACAAACAATAATAATGTGAAATGTAATAACCATTGTTCATTTCATATTATTCTCTTCAAAATAAAAAAATAAAAAACAAAGACAGAAGAACAACCTGAATTACTACCAAAAGATGAATAAAAACATCAGATGTGGCAAACATACACACATACAGAGTGATCGTATTCAGCCCTAAAATGAAAATCTTGCCCCATACTAAAACACAGAAGAAACTGGAGAACATTATGCTAAATGAAATTAGACAATTGCCAGAATAAAGACAAATACCCCATAACATCACATTTACAGGGAATCTAGTGTAGTCACATTCATAGAGAGTGGCAGTGGAATGGTACCTAGAAGAGTGGAAAAAAATCTTCTTAATTTCATTTTTTGCTTCCCACACTATTTTCACATTTAAAAATTATTGCTAAATATAAGAGCAAGGAAAGATAGGTAGTTAGGTTAACTATATTGCTGTAGATGACACATGAATGAAATGTGAAGGATTTAATTATTTAATGGAAAGAAGAGGGCCTGTATACTCATATAATCTCTCTGGTAATATGAATGTAAGATAATGATTATGCTACCTTTAATTTTCAGTCCTAAATTTTACATTTTCCTATTCTAAATTTTGATCTGGTATATTATTTTTATTCTTGCATTCAAAATAGGGGGTTTCTTTTAAAATACCAACATCAACATGAATTTAAATGTTGGTTTTTTTTACTGTTCTAAAATGATTTTTGTTCTAATACTCATTATAGTTTTTCTATGTATTGAAAAAAATATCTAAACTCACAAAAATTTGTTACAATGAATTTCTGTATCTTTGGCCTCTTTTTAAGGAATGTATATTATTGTCATGCAAATGAAATTGTAATAATAAAGTTTGACAAATTAGAATGAAGAGAGAAAAGAAGAATTCTCGTCTGTTAAGTCTGATAAGAATTTGTTAATACAAGAAACATTTCCTCTTTGCAATTAGAAAATTCTACTCCTCATATATTAAATACCATATGTCTGGGCCAGGGTGATGGCACAGTAGAATAAGTGCTTGCCTGGCAAGAGCTAAGGCCTGAGTTCAGTCCCGCTTCCACAAAAAAAAAAAAAAAAACCGTATGTCATTGTCCACAATTCTCATTATATTTATTATAGAAAACTAGGAAATTTCACATTACTTTTCTGTATCATAAGCTTTTTATAAATAAGTTGTTCTGGGCCCTGGGAGATAGCTCAGTAGAATATGTGCTTGCCTGGCAAGCACAGGGTCCTAAGTTTAATCCCTGGTACTGCAAAAATAAATAAATAGCTCTTTGAAACATATGAAATGTAAAGTGCTTCAATTTATGTTACGTATTTTATGCTAATATTGTCATCACTATGAAATATTTTATGTTTTGTGCTTGTATATGTTCTAACATACGTAGTCAGATACCCAGACTATGAATATCTGATATTTGGGTTTTTAAAACATTAATATTTTAAATTCACAATGTTTGCATACATATGTTATAGCACTTACTGCCTTAAAAGTACTATAAGCTGTGTCAATTAATCAACAGGCAATTATTTTGGTATAGCTCTGGAGGCTAAAGCTCTAAAATTGGGTTGTTAACAGTAAAATCTCTGATGTCTCTTCTTATAAGGAAAGTAATCCTATTATGAACTACCTTATAGCAGCATCTCACCTTAATTACTTGCCTTTAAACCCTACATCTAAACAAGATCCCGTTGTCACTTAGTCTTCCAACATATAAATTGTAGGAAGACACTGTTCATTCCGGAGCACAACAGATGCCCTTACAGATGCCAAGAACAACCTAAATTAGCTGATGCTGGTGTGCCTATCAGCCTTCATTGCTTTCTTTGGCAGTGTTTAACAGTAACAAACAACAATGTTTATTTTTTTCATGTAAAGCTGAAGGGCTCTAATCTTTGCCAGTGCTTTTGGACATCAGTCTGCAGGCTCCCAGAAGAGACTCCTCAGTCTTCCAGCACAGACCACACTGGACTGTGTTCTGAGCACAGGTCTTAGACTTTGGATGTATCCTCTGCCTTTTCCATGTGCAGATGCTTCATTCACATTCTTTCATGCCTGAATCTGCAAGAAGCCAGCCACCACTGAAAGCATACCTCATAAGTCATATCTACCTTATAATTTATATATTCATTCTATTTCTAGTGAGGCTTAACTGATACAGTCAGCTTTCTTGTTGGATGGTACACCTGGCTCTTATAACATGAAGTATCCTACAGCCTGAGTAGTATGTACTAGAATGGAGGCAATGCCTGCCATGTTGTAAAAGGGCTTCGCTACTCTCGGCTTTGTCTAATTGTTGCTATGCAATTCTACAGGGTCAGAGTTGCTACATTCTCTCTCCCCTAAAATGAAGCTGTAAATTCAGCTTTACATGAAAAAAATAAACATTGTTGTTCGTTACTGTTAAACAACTTCTTTGTCCTAGCTTTATAGTTATTAAATAAATATTGAAAGGAACAATTAATGCTGAAATTTTTTCTTTCTTCTGCTCATTTTTCTAAGTAATTTTGACCAATTTTGCATGCTTATACTTGCCAGTCTAAACAACTATTTTAAAAACAACAATATGCAGTATAGCAACCATTGTTCAATCCCTATATTTTGTTTAGTGAAATTCTGTATCTTTTCTAATGTTTCTTGTAATATTTATTGTTCTTTTTTAAAATAAGAATACTTACAGATAGGCCCTAAGTATCTGAATAGTAAAAAGTTCCTTATGTACTTCTTCTGTGCCTCACTTAGAAGAGTCGTGGCCTAGAAGTTTCAGGAGGCTCCTTTCATGGGCAGAGGCAAAAGGTGCTGATGTGGAAATGATTCCAAGATAGCAGGGTTGTCTGGAGAACAGGAGTGACTTGTTTTCTCTTTACAAAACAAGGGCTGTTCCTTAGCAAATACTGATGGTAAAGAAGACAAAAGAAAATGAAAAGAAAGACCTAATACTATTATGGACTACTGAACTGTTTTAGAATACTTTGCTGAGTTTACACATCTATAATATTTAAATGATGGAACTTAAAAAAGGGGATACAGATGAATGTCCATTTTGTATCTGTGTATTCAAAGTGGTTAGGATAGATATATAGTTACATTCACTTAATGAATAGAGGGATTTGTTCTAATGGTGTTTGTAAATAGGATGTCAAGTCTGCATCTTGTACAGCAATTACCACTAGGAAGAATGTATGCAATGTGTTAATTATTGAAACTGTCCTACCAATTTTTTTGAAACTGTCTCATTGCTATTTATTTCTCAATAAAATTATGGAAAAAATAATAAAATAAAATAAATAAAATAAAAAATAAATCAAGACAAGTGTTTAATGAATACCTAATTTATTACTAATTAAAATAATTAGTAATTAAAATAAGTCATTACTAATTAATCGTTATTAATACTGCTCAATTCTTGCTAATGTTTTAAACCTTTGCAGGTCTGGGTTATATTAACCAAATCAATAAAGAAACAATCTATGATAGTGATATTATGCGTCTTAAAGACTATAACTCTATCTAGATTAAGGTAGTCTTATGTACTTAATGAAGCATTTTTTAAATTCTAAGACAGAGCCAGTTCTAATATTATTTTTTTCCACAGGATAGTAAGTCAGTCATTTATTCAGACAATTCCCATAAGGTAGAAAATGAATCCTTTTATGCTCCTAAAGAAATCTCAAAAGTTCATGGACGAGAGATTGATGGACATACATTTTCCTTTGCTTTCATTTATGCAATTGCAACTTTCTTCTTTTACAAAGGAAAGTTCTAGGCGTGTTTATTTTAAAAAATAAAATATGCTGAACTTTTAAAAAATACAAATATATTAAATATAGAATTCTGCTACAAATTTAATGTGTGCAGTTACATCTTATGACAGGCATGGAAATACCACTGAATAATAGAACTCAATCTTAGGTAAACATTGACAATATTTTCCCTATGTAGACTAAAGTTATTAGAGAACATTTTCTTAGCATTCAAGCTAATAACATTTTTGTTTTGTAAACTTTCTCATTACTTTTTCTAAACAAAAGAAAAACAATTTAAATTACTAATAGAATCATATTCTACTTTTAATATTTTTCTTAATAATACTTATTATATTCAAACAAGCACAGAAATTTTTATGGAAGTGGTTGTTTGATATAACTCAAATCCATTTTCTTACTATTATCATACAAATACTAGAAGTAGTAGTTGTCGTCTGTCTCCACTAATTCACTGAGTTCTTCTTGGGGAGTAGCCCAGTAGCAAGGTGCATACTCTTGGATCTGTGTCTTCCAGCGATTCCCAGCACTAAAACCAAACAACCCTCCCCAAATAAGCCTTTAGTTCCAAATAGTACGCAATAGACTGTTCATTCACTAATATTATATACAAATCAACTTACCTGAAAAATTCCACGATTTAGTCTTCATAAATGCCTTTACTTGGAATTTTAAGTAATCACATCTGGTTACTGTCCTGGGAAAATCCCTTTTATAGAGTTGGCCTTCCATGTGATTTTTTTAATTCATCATATTGAAGTTTTTAGGTTAATTATCTATGTTGACTAAATTTATACATATACTTGTTTATTCAAAAAAATGAAACATAGTGGATTTTAAGCCACTAATCCTGATAAAGAATACGGCTATGTATCAAAGATAAGCTTTCTGAATACAAGGTTAATGTCTCTTCCACACAAAATGATTCATTTCCTTTATGTTTATTGATAATGTAGTCATATCTAGTTGTGTAATTTACGATTTATGATGCCATAGCTCATAGCACACAGATTGAGGGTGATTTGGTAAGTAAAGCTCTTCATATGCTCATAAGGATAATTTTCAGTAGGCAGAATCCACACACAGTTCATCATTTCTCCCTTCTCTTTTTCTCTGGGTGCTCTGTGCTGGCCATTTCCAAATGTTATCTTCATCATTTGTGCAGTATTCTTATCATTAAGCCTAGGGTTCTTGAGATGGATTTAGACAGGAATCATGAATCAGCACAGTGCAGCTCTCTAGCAGGTCTGATGTCACCAGATGACAGCCATAGTGCTGGGTACTGGCTTCTGGGCACTGACACTGCTGGCCAGTGGTGTCCAGTTCTGGCCTGCATGGGACAGCGTAGGGCATCTCCACCAGTCCTGCAGTTCTTCAGTGCCAACAACTCCTAGCATCTACTGTTCTCCCTTTTGATTCAAGGGCTCTCTCTCTGCGCTACTCAGGGTAGTGACAGAACTTCTGGAGCCCACACTTCCCAAGACTTAAATCATAACTGAGTTTACCAGGCCCCACAAGCAAGTCTTTTTTTTCAACAGTGCTTGTGGTGTCACACAAGGTGTTTCAATAGAGTAGGAGCCCTGTTGGACAAGCCTAAGAAATTCACAGAGAACATTGCTTGTAGACCAGCCTCAGGCTTGTGATTGATGTGATTGGGGTCAGGGGTTGGTAAAGGGCTCCAGGAAAGCTTAAACTGCCATAGCAGTGAGCTATTAAGGTGTCATGGCTTCAACCTGGAAATTTTCTGGAAGGCAGGCTGTGGGGGTGGAGGATGTTAACAACGGGCCCGGACCCTTTCCTCTCTGTCTTAACCATGAAGGGTGCTCCCTGTACTTCAAAATAATAACAGTCGTTTTTGAAGTGGCTGGAGCAAGGGAGGGTCGCCCACTGCTACATCTATGCTGGACTGGAGAAGAGAGGAGAGACAGTTGGGAAGAATGCATTTAAACAAGTTGAGCTCATCCACGGGTGGGGGTAGAGGGAGTAAAGAAGGCGAGGGAAAGAGACAGGACACCTGTGTCAGCATCAGGATAGTTGGGAGTACTCCATACATCATTTATAACGTACAAAATGCAAAACTACCCATCATTGAGTAGAGTGAAGGAATTGTATTTAGATTACTCTCAAGTAACAGAATTCTTTTAGATCTGATGTAAGCTATAATCACTTTGCTAACCTGATCACCTCTGCACTGTTTGGGCGTACCACAATTCACCTTCATTAATCCCAATCCATACCTAGAGCTGAGTAGTTTCAGCATGCCTGAGGACCTTAAAAGAGATTCTGTTAAGAAGAAGCAAGGAATTTAGGTGCTAGTGAATCACTGACCATGTTTGACACATTTACCTTCTGAAGTGAGAAAAAAGGCTACCACATTCAATTATTCAATTAGATTGAGATAGTTATTGCAAAAGAAAATATGAATAAGTGCTTTATTTTTTGTGTAAGTCTGTATGTATTAAAAAGTACATGCAACATGTATGAACGAGTAGAAATTTGGATAATATATACAATGCTGCTTCATAGAAAGAAATGCAAAGAGAAATTTTATGTGATTATATGTAGACAAGTAGATTGCTTTTCATTTCTGTATTATGAGGAAAAAGAAAATGTTTGCCAATGCTTTAATTTCCCTGGACGTAGGAATCTCCATGTCAACTGAAGGGAGTTAAACTGCTGAGAGTGATAGAAAACTAAAGGCATGTTACTATTGTTTATACATCATTTATTTAGGCAGCAAAGTGAACTTGTACTGTAACCTTGTTGAGCTTTGTTTGAAAATGGAAAGTAAGTGAAAATGAACAGTAGGGCTTACTGTATCCTGGAACAGGGCATGCACCATCTGAGTAAACTATACGCTTCACTGCTGGCTTTTGAAATAAGTTCAATAACACAAGTTCATAGGTCAGAGCATGAAATTTAAGCCAGGCTCTGTGGCAGTAACCAACACATACCAAAGCCATAGTGCAATAGAAGAGAAAAGATTAATTCCTAATTCACGGCCGATCTGCTCTAGGTCAGAGGATGTGGCCCTGCATACAGTGACTTAGTAGGTTGTGTTCCGGCTCTGCTCAGCAGCTATGACCTTAATATATGGCTTCTCGAAGGTGAGAGGAAAGAAGACCTGAAAGAGCTCTTCTTTCTTTCAGGGAAAAATAATACCTAAACCCAAAGCAACAGCAACAAGACTGATGCAAAAGGTACATGGATAGGCAGTCAGTACTGATGACACTGTAACAGAAGCATGGCTGGCTGGATAAGCAAGCAATTTGAGAGGTTAAGAGGAAAGGGAGAGGGCTGGGGAGATAGCTCAGTAGAATAAGCACTTGCCTAGAAAGTGCAGAGTCATGAGTTCAATCCCCAGTCCCACCAAAAAAAAAATGAGGGAAAGGAGAACAGAAGGGACAGAGTTAGGTTTTATAAATGCACCCTGATATCCTGCTTCCATCCCTGGGGTTATTACTCTTTCATGTTTGTCCCTATGTCTTGCATTGGCCAGTAGAATGATAACAGAGGGAAAGCCTCAGTGGTGAACAAGGGGTCCTGGAGCCAGGGCATGCTTCTGCACTTTCATCTTTTACCCCTGTCTCAGCAAGCCCACAGGTCCACATCTCCTGCATGGCTCAAGAGCATTGAATCCTGAGATTTGATAGCCAACGTTACAAACTGAGTGGAGCTGTAACAACAACTTCACGTTCTGCTCCAAGATCCACTGAGCCTAGAGTTGAATAATTACACAGGAAGTTGGCCAAGACCGGTGATAAAATCCAGGAGATTCATCTCTGTACTCTGCGTGAGAGTAGGGTATTCATATTCTATCGCCAAGGTTGCTGCTCTAGAGATCAGTTGGGGAAAATAACAATGACTAGATTATACCTAAATTGTGCTATTTAAAATGATGCCCCATCAAAATTGAATATTTATGACCTAGAATTGAATGTAAATAATCTCATAAAAACTCCCAATTACATGTACATACATTTGTGTTTATATATGCTCTGTGTTTGTACACACAGAAATATAGTCAAAGAGAATGTGTGATGAACTGAAAATTTAAAATACATATTTGTTGATCAAATATCACATAATTTGTAGACATCTTATTTTTTTTTAATTTTTTGGGTACAGAGGATAAAACTCAGGATCTTGTCCTTGCCAGGCAGGTGCTTATGTCATTGAGTTATCTTTGGAATATCTTATATTATAGAGACTTCAAAAGCATCTTAAACTTCCACAACTGGGTATCACTTCTAGTTAGTGCACAGATCTTTTCTTTCAATCTAAGAATTCTTACCCTAAAAACAGAAATTCATGCAGAAGAAAATACATTTTGTTTTATTGATGTTGAGGACAATCCCAAAGTCTGATCTGATTAATAATTTGTGATGAAGAGAGTGAGTTTACATGCATGTGCACAAATAAAATTGTGGTGCTTTCAGAACTCAATGGGTTTAGACGGAGACTTTGGTCCACACTTCCCACAAGCAAGATAGAATGTGACGTGACCAAAGTTAGAAAGCCCCTTTAGAACACACTATCTTAGTAGTTTTAAAAAAAAAGCATTCTGATCCCATTTGTGCTCCCCAGCTCATTTATACCTGCAAAACAGATAACAAATGTATTGGCTCTTTAAACTCTGTGTAAAGAAATCGCAAGATACAGTGTCTCAAGGGCTACTAAACCAGTGGCAGCTTAAAGTGTGAGGAAATAACAGAAATTACTGAGTGTTTGGGGGCAAGAAATGGAAGTGATCTCACTCTGCACCTCAGAGGTCTGGAAGGGTAGAGGAAATGGGGCGCTGAAGCTGTAACTCATAATGGGAAAATATCCAGTGGAGGCACGAAAGAGAAAACATGATACTCTGGTGGGAGACAGTGATTCACAGGATGCTGTCGGTGGAAGAGCCCTTATAGGAATTTACTTTGAATTGTGTTTCTCACACTAGTTTAAAAAAAAGTTATTTGACAACTGTTTGTTAGAATACTTCTGAATAAAAGTTCTCACTAATAACTAATCTTTAGGGCTACAATATTTTAGGACTTCAATTTTTAAAAATATGTATGTATAATCTAACTTTAAAGAAAATAGTCTGCTCACCATTTCTTATAACAGAAAGTTTAATTTTCATATACTTAGTGATGCATGATTGAAGATTTCTCTGATTCTTTTCTCAAATAAGAGTATTTAATATTTAATTTTCAAAGCATAGTCCATCCTTACATAACTGTACATAAACATACATATCTAATGCATGCATAAAATATAAATAGAATAAATAACAGCTACATAGAGTGCTGTGTCAGAAATATTAAATTATGTCAAAACTGTTCTCAGGTTTTTAAACTCCTGTTAATTATTTTCCCCTGAAATTTTTTTCCTGGTTAGAAAGAGACACTTTTTAAGCAGCATGTATTTAAATCTACCCTGACGATTACATTGTTACATATAAAATAATTCTTGAATTTCATTTAAGCAAAGCTGACTACTATTGACTAAGTCAGATGGTGCATCCTTTGAGACCTTCTCATGCAGATTAAGAACATCATGTATTTATATGACTATTTGTATAAACAGACTGGGAAATTCAGACGTGATAAATGCACAGAAGTCCCTACTGCTTAAAGAAATGCCATAGAGATAATTGGATAAAATATGAAAACAGTATTATAGAAGGTAGAAGATACAGCAATTTTCAAAAAAAAATATTTTCTTGGGCTTATTTCCTTCCTGGTCTAAATAATACTTATTTCTCAAATGGTTAATTTCTTTAAACTGACATTTTAAAATTTGTTTGGAAGTTGATTGCAATGTACCTTAATGTATACTAATGCAACACATGGTGTGTATATATATACATATATATGTAAATTTATATATATATATATTTTAAAGTTTTATTGATAAACAGATAGCAATGAGACAGTTTCAAATCAAATCGGAAGTACAGTTTCAACAAATACTACACTGCATATATTCTTCTTAGTGGTTAATTGCTGTACAAGATGCAGACTTGTGATCCTATTTACAAACACCATTAGAACAAATCATTCTATTCATTAAGAGAATGCAACTATATATCTATCCCAACCACTTTGAATACACAGATACAAAATGGACATTCATCTGTATACCCCATTTTTTCTAAGTTCCATTATTGAATATTATAGGTGTGTAAACTCAGCAAAATATTCTAAAAGAGTCCAGTAGCCCATAATAGCATTGGGTCTTCTGTTTAACTGGCAATGTCAGAAATTATTGACCTGAGTCCCCCACAGCTCAACATAACAGCATGGCTTTATTTCCTATATTTCATCTTCATACTTTTCTACTGGATGGTTAAGACCAAGGTAAAGCAGGACCTGTGCAACAAGAGTTGTAGCTTTTGGATCTGAGAAGGTCAGTGAAATGCTCTCAGGATTTATGAAAAGTTACAATAAATATCCAGAATTAGTTCTCTAATAGGAAGTAGAGTCAGCGGATACAGTAGTGACAGGGAGTAGGAAAAGTGATCATATAATTCATGTAGACACAGACAACTTATTTATGAAATAGACACTTTTATCTTCTTGTCCAAGCCATATTAAAAAATGTATTTATTTATTTATTTTGGCGGAACTGGGGATTGAACTCAGGCCCTTGTGCTTGCCAGGGAAGCGTTTTTTCCACTGAGCCATCTCCCCAGACCCCTAAAATGTATTCTTTACAAATAAATGTGATTTGAGTGTAGACTCCAAGAAGAATCAGTTGTGGTGATTTGAATTCTTTGTACAACCTTTTTTCAACCCCCATCTATATGTTGAATGTATAGTTTTGTAGCGTAATATAAGTCGGCATCATATATAAAAACAAAACATTTTAGATAATATTTTAGAAAATTTTCTTATTGAACTTTTTTGTTTAAGGCAAATTTATTGTTCATTAAGGTCAACCACAAAAGTCTTTACCAAACTAATACCAAAGTAGAGAAGCAGTAGTATTTTAATGTTGAAATATTCATTTAGTTTTCTAAACAGCTATATTCATGTTATTTTTTTCTTGTTCAAGTTTAAGCAAGGGTTTAAATACTATGGATCTCCTATGTGCTCAGGATTTGGAAGGAGCAGGTCTGTGTCCTTCAGCCTAGCTGTACGGTGCTGCGTGAGCTGTGCACGAAGCGTTGAGGTGAGGAGTCGCAGACAGTGGCAGAGAGCAGGGGCTTCAGGGAGCGAGCGAGATGCTCTAGGTAGGAACGCCAGGCGGTTCGGAAGCTCGCAAGTGACTGCTAAAAAGCAGTGGAAAACATATTTGTTTTATCTAAGGTGATTGACGAGCTGAATACATTTTTTTAAGTATTTAAACATTGGGTAAATTGTATACTCGAGTTAGAGATTCACTCCACAGTATTCATGGTTTTAAAACAGACTCATTAAATTTCATATAGGACGCAATGTCATTTTATATAATGAATTTCATCATAAAAGTCACTCAATAATGATAATATTATTGACATCAATTTGAAAAAGTCATAAAATACTACTGGAAGTACATTCATCAAAGTTATGTGAAATATAAACAGCTGAGTATTTTAGTTTATTTAACATTATGCAAATAAAACCTGACAATATGTAACAGATCAGTTCTTGCATATTCTATCAAGAGGTTTCAAAGTCCACACGACAATTTCGCAATAAGTTTATAATTCTTTACTATCAAAATACTGGTTCACTGTTGACCCATTTATCTTAAACATTAATTGATATGGGCAATATCTGAAATTCTCAGATGTTTTTACCACAAAACTAATTTGGAAGTTCTTTAAAATTATAAGGATCTCTCCAGGTATTTTATGACAAAAATCCAGCATTATCAATCCCAAACAACAAGACACTTTCCAAAAGGTCATGCTACAATAAAAACATTTGTTTTATTCCGGTTATACTCTTAGTCTCACTACCTTCATGACCATAGTGACAGCCGCCTCAATCACTGGCAATGTCACGCTTGGTAGTGGCACAACCCGAATCTGTCACATATTTCTAGGATAATGATATATCTTTTTCTTTCTTTAATCTGTGGTGGCTGATTTCACCTTTAGCATTACTGTCACTCTTTCAAGTGGGAGTATAGTGAAGAAGTCATTTAATTCCTATGCGCTTATAAAATACAGTAATTTTGGTTAAGACGTCAAGGAAAATTCTAATTAATTATATTTATACTCAGTCACACTGAGTTGTATAGGTGTTAAATTTTGAGTTACTTACAGTGGTTTTACTTTGTTAAAATCATTTAAAATGAATATATATTTGCCTTATTATTCTTGAAAAACAGAAACAATTTTAACTACAACTAAATATTTGTAAAGGTTACACATTTATAGCTATTTTTGAAAATGCGTGGCAGATTTTGGACATGGGCTGTGGGAAATTATTTCCTTTTGTCAGTCTAATGAACATCCACATAATGTGCATGTTTCCTCATAGTCTTCTGAACATTCAGGCTTTTGAAGTTCCAAAATTTCATTCCCTTGTGAGGTATGCATTTATAATTTTATTTTTTATTATCAAAGAAATCCTACAGAAGAGTTTTATTTTCCTGCAATAGAACATAATTTGTAAGAATAAAGAACTTTTTTGGTTCCACTGATATACTTCAACAAATTGAATTACCGAATAGGAGTATTCTGTATAAAGAAGGCCCATTATTCCCTTGTTTAATAGGTTGCATATATCTGAGGCTGAGGATACATATAGTTAGCAAATTGGTGATGATGCTGAAGCAAGGCAGCACGATGATCATTTGGTATAGTTGTCTTTTCTGACAAGAACAGATGCAGTCTGAAGATCTGAAATAAAATACAATTTTTAACTACAGTCCTCATTTTGTACATTGCCTGTCTAGATTTCCTAATCCTACATAACAGAGAATTTGTGTCCCTTGACCTATACAGCAACCAGCCATTTCCCATGGTAACAACTTTTGTTTTCTAAGCTGTAAATTTCACTTCATTTATTCAGTTAATTCATTTTTTTTCTGTCACACTCGTAAATAAAATTAGGTAATATTTTTCTCTCTGGGTCTGTCTGATTTTATATAGTATGAATTCATCCATGTTAATCTATACTGCTGAAAATGGAAGGTTTCCATTCTTTTTAAAGGTTGAAACAATATTTTACTGTACATAGATGTAGATATTTTATTATTTATTTATTTTTAGATGTGTATATTTTAGCATATAGATATGATACATTCTTATATACCACATTTTATCTATGCTTTTTAACTTTTTATTACAGAAATTGAAGCATTATCTGTACTTTTTTAAATAAAACACAACAGGCATTTAAAATTTCTTTTTATTTTGAAATTTTAAGCATACATACTTCTTGATTTCAACCTTTGATGTGATGTATAAGAGATGATCCTATTCATGCATTTCATACTGCAGACAGTTATTTTACCAGTATTTCCCTAAATATTTAGTTTTCTTTGAATTCGTATTTGTATGTAAATAACTCAAAATATAATTGTATATAACTTTCATATTTTATTCACTCTTCAGTAATTTAAAGTGCATTTATACAAAACACATTTTATTGAATCTGTTATTTTAAATGTTATCTTATAAAAATATTACTTCAATAGAATGAATATTTATTTTCCAAATATTAGTGCAAACTTATCTTTTCAATGAGCTAAGACAAATTAGAAGTATAACTCTCCCAACTATCTCCTATATATAATTCCCTCTGCTTTTCCCTTCCTTCTTGTCTCCATTCTCCAATCCAATTTCCCTTTCCTTTTGAAATGTCTTTCCTATCCATCTTTATGGCTTAGTAATACTCCATTATGTAAAAAGACCATATCTTTTTTTTTTTTTTTATCCATTCCTTAGTTAAGGACATCTGAGTTCTTTCCAAGATCTATCTATTAGAGGTTGTGCTGCTATCCACATGGAGGTGCAGATTTCATTGTGGTATGATACTTTTAATTCTCCTGGGAAGATACCCAGAAGGGGAACAGCTGGGTCAAATTGGGACCTCTAATCATAATTTTTGAAATTTCTCCTCACTGATTTCTATAGTAATTGTACCAGTGTGAACTCCCGCCAACAGTGCATAAGTTTTCCTTCCTCCCAACCGAGCTTCCAGCATTTGTTATTGGTTGATATTTTTTTTTTCATGACAGCTACTCTTTCTGGAGTGAGATGGAACCTCAATGTTCACTTAATTTTCATTTTTCAAATGGCCAATGACGTTGAATTTTTTTTCATATATTTATTTGACATTTTTATTTCTTTATCTAAGAAGTATTTATTCATCTCAGGTGCCTAATTTTGGATTGGGCCTCTGAATTTGGGGGATATCTGATTTTTCAAATCTTTATATATTCTAGATATAAGTGCTTTATGTGTGGGACAATTACTTTGCTGTTGCTACTTCACAGAACCCAGGTATGTGGCTTTGAATTATCCCACCTCATTGCCTTCTGGGTTTGCCTTCAGTGGACTAGATGTCCACTGCTGGGCTGAATTTAGCTTAAATGTCCCCTCATTTTCTTTTCTCTTCTTTTAGTTTAATTCCTCAGGTGATGAGTGTAAAATGCCTGTGGTGGTTTGCTTTATTGTTACTATTTAGAACTCTTAGGAAATGACCTCTTCTGGTCAATCTCAGTCTTGGAATGCCACAAAGAACAGCCGTTCAGAACAATCATGTCACCTTTGGCTACAGTGGTGCCAATGGCCATAGCATGCAACAGAGCCTAGAAAATGACACACGGAAGTAAGTGTTAATTTTCTGCCTTTAACCATATGAACGAGATTTGTGGTCATACGACAAAATCGCAAAGAAAACAGAAAATAGTATGCAGTACATAATCCTTAATGTCAATGTTTGCCTCATGGGTTAAAATTTAAAATGGACCCGGGAGAAAATAGAGAAGAGGAAGAACAGGAAGGGATTAGAAGAAGGGCCACAGAGAAGAAAAAGGGGAGGTCATGCTAACTTTGGGAAACTGGTGCAGAAATTCAGAGGGAAGGAGAAACAGCTAAAAAAAAAAAGAAAAGAAAGAAAGAAAAAGAAAAAAACCAGAAAAGGACCACAACCACAAAGAGACCAGACACCATATTCACACTCATACAAGTTCAAGACATGAAAGAGAAAAATGAAAAACTAGAAAACAAAGGAGAAAGGAAAAAAAAAAAAAAGAAAAACTACCAAAAATAAAAAAAAAAATAAAATAAAGAGCAAGAGAAGAAAAGAAAAGAGAAACGTCCGCCTCCAGATTTGTCCCTGCTGATACTAGTATAGCACATGTGGAGATAGAATTCAGATCTAAGCTGATTCATTTGAGCAAGCCATCATGGGAACCTGCACCGTTTGGTCTCTTGTAGCCATCACCACCCTTTCCACAGATGTGAGCTCACCTGGGAGCTGCTAAAGGAGCCAGCAGACGCTCAGAGTTCTGAGCTCATGGAGCCTCTTGTCCAAAATGATTCTCAGCTAATCACTCTCTCATGCAGGACAACGAAACCCTCACCACTCAGCACCACGTAAGGCAGTCCTTGTCCGCTGCTCTGTGCCACCACTGCGTCTCTCCGTGGAAGTCTCGAGGGTCGCCAGCCCTCACCATATGTCCCCAGGTCTCAATCACTCGTTTTGCCCGTGTGTGTCCTCCCAGGGAGAAGCACTGGGGGTCACCTAGTTCTCTTCACTGTCTCCATGGGATTCAGCTCTGCCTCAGTCCCTTCCTGGGTCTATGGGGAGTCACTTCCCTCTTTCTCGCCTTCTCCAAATTGCTATACTTCCTCATCTGGATAGTGACACTCAGAGAGGCTCTTTCTTTGCTGTTTACCATTCTACCTTCTTGCCTCACCTCTAAAGCCTATTCCTTGCCAGCACAGTATCTTCTCAACTATTCTGAATGCTTTCTTTCTGCACTTTAAGTTAGTTTTACAATCTCAGAGGTACACCTCCGTTGTGGCAGTGAGAGTTAAAAGACTTTAATAGAAAGGCAGAAGAATGCTGCAAAGACTAAAGGATTTTGTTTACACATGCAGCACTTTCATAATAGTGCAAGTTTTGTTAATAAAACATCATCCCATATTATTAATATTATGTGAAATAAAATCCAACACTCCTTTTGAGTGAATCTAGTCTCTGTACTTCATTTATTTTATTTATTATTTATTTATTTATTTGTTCAGTTTTGTATTTTATTAAGGGTTTACTATGCCTCACTACATAGATTGGACTCTAGTGATCTACCTGTGTTCAGCCTCCCAAGAACTGGGATTACAGGTGTGTGCTACCATGCCCCCCCATCTCAATCTCCATCTCAGGGCACCCTGGGCTCAGGGCCAGCACAGGAGGCCTGGGAATCAAACCCTGGCCTCTGTGCTCTGCTTAAGCAGGCACTTTAATCCACTGAGCTATTTGGCTGGCCTTAGTCTCTGTACTTTAGAAGGTGTAATAAAACTTTATTTAGTAGACTGTCCATTCTTTTCATGTCTTTGATTATGCAAAATAATTAACGGTGCATTCTTTTAGTTTTGTTTCTTGAGACAAGGTCTCACTATGTGTTCCAGTTTGGCTTCAAACTCACAAGGATTATCTTGCTTCCGTCTTACAAAAGGAATTTTACTATGCTTTTTAAATGAATAACCAATGAAAACATTAGACAACTAGCGTTCAGTTAAATTTGCTTTAATAAATGTTAATATGATGTGATATGATGTCTTGAATTCTGATTTTCAAAGATTGTTCCAAATACTTACAATAGATTTCACTAACAAACATGTTGCCCTAATGAAACTGTCTATTTAGATTCTTAAACTCTTAGGTGAAGAAACTGGCATTCCTAGAATCTCACCAAACGAATGAAATCTGTCCCGAGAGTTAGCATCATGTAGTTTAACATATTATATACTCCAATGCAATTCCACTGTTCTTTAAAGTGAGTCTAGTATTTTCTTATTTTTAAATCACATAAGGAAACAAATCACAAACAGAATCTTCCAGAGGCATTAGAAGACACATTTGTTCGTAGTCCTAAACACGGCTCACAGGGACATGTGTCTAACTCTTGTTACATTTTTTGCTGTCATACCTTGAATTACAGTAAAAAAAAAAAATGATTGCAACTACATCCCTTGTGATTCAGAAGCTAAGAAATATCAACCTTTCTTACCAATGTAATCAATTCTAACTGCTTTTAGGAGCTTTGAGCTTCACAAACAATTATTCTGAAAGAGGGAATTGACAGACCAAGTAATCCTCAATATATCGTCTACACGAAGGGCCTTCCTTCTATTTCGCACAGTGCTTTGCACAAATGGACACAAAGCTAGCACCCTGCTTGGCAGTCCCCTGCCTTGGGCGAGTTGGCAGCCTTCTACTCTGGAGCACGGTGCAACAACAATCCCAGGACAGCCGGCTTTCAGTCTTCATGGGATGGTATTCAGCTAGTGCCTGAGCTAATCAATTTACCTTTTTATTTGCCTTAATAGCCCCTTGTTTTTCTAGTTGTCCCTGCCAACTCTTGTCTTATGTAGAAATGGAGCATGTATAAACCAAGTAGTAACAAAATTAAAGAGATGAAGTTCTGACTATTTTGGCCTGAGTTAACATAAAGGCAATTGAGTGATTCACAAAAACAAACACCAAAAATCCTACTAGTGTCTTTTAATTAGACTAATTCCATGTAGTAATTGGCTTTAATGATTATAGACAGATAGACACATAGATATAGGTATATCTATCTATATAGATACATAGATATATATTTTCAGAATCCAAGCTATTTATTCTATAGAAACACCCATATTTAATTTCATCCTATGTCTGTCTTCCAACTGCATCTACTGGATTCTGCATTTGTACATTTGGCAGCTCCTCACAGCACCAGTTACATTAGATACAGCTTTTTATTTTCTATATTCTTGATGCTCTGACATTTGTGCACTCATGCTTTGAGACTACCCCTCCCAAGGCTGCTCAGTTCTTGAAAGTAAACTGTTAAGGGGCTAGCACCTCTTCATATGCAAAGTGACACATCTGGAGCCTGCTCCAAACCATGTTCTTTTCAAACAAGTTCCTACCAATATTTCTGCCTTTACTCTTTTGCCCTGAATTGTCCCAGAAACAAGTGCGAGAAATCTGCAGAACATCCTTCCAGTCAAAGCCAACCAGATTCCCTGAGACCAGGCAATCCTAAACTCTTCACTTGTCCTTCATAAATGCTAATAGAGGCACTAAATTAGATTGTACCTTTCATTTTGATCTGCTTTCTAACCAAAATATGATGCTTTTCTTACTTCAGCTTCTTGGATATCTAAGTGTCCTTGCAGTTGCTTTGGAGAGTCAAGAATTTTTGAAGCATCTTGTGGGATTGTTTGCTCATGGTGTGTGTGTGTGTGT
>NW_004524694.1:5788140-5800056 GCF_000260255.1 Octodon degus | reverse complement strand
AGTTTTCCTCATATTTCACTTTTCATTCAGCCATAATGGATTCTCCTAGAATCCTAAAAGTCTATTTTTAAGCACATATTTAATAAATACAAAAATTTAGATATTTTAACATGTCCTACAACGTTTCAAGTACATAGAAGGATTTGAAATAAGATATTGAATTAATGCTTTTACTAATAATTTAATGCAAAAAGGTATTAACTACACTTTTTATAAATATAACTGTCATGAAAATCAAATAAAATAATTGATAACATCTCTTCACTTTTTATACCTCATTTTCATGCTTTTCTACTGGATGGTTAAGACCAAGATAAAACAAGACCTATGTAACAAGAAATGTAACTTTTGTCTCTCACAATGTCAGTCAAATCCCCTCAGGATTGACCCTGGAACCCAGTACCTCAGATTGTAGATCCTTTGTCAGTGTCAGCCATGTGGATGAGTCATGGCCATTGCTTGACCCATTTGCTCTCTGGGAAAGCCTGAGATATTGTTTTCTCTCCATGTGACTCTCCTTAGGTACACTTCACATCATTGATCACTTTCCTCTGTGGCCCCATACTCTCCTTGATCAGAAAATTTGGGACACTACCAAGTTATAGGATGTTACAGTGCAGGTTCCCCTATGTCCTGAGTCCTCACTGATCATGAAAGGCAGGGCCAAAATGTTGGCTGTCCTTGCAGCCTTCTTTTTCTCTAATTTTTGGTCTGCAAACTGAAATGTTAACCCTCCAGAAGAGAATGTTAATGATATTATTACCCTATAGCATAGGCAGTTGAACTTAACCTCACTGTCTGTTTGAATATAAAACATCTTAGACATAACACGGAACAGGTATTTTCCATCAAGCATTGATATGTAAAACTTTAAATCCCTACGGAATGTGAAGAAAAAAAATTAAAAATAGGAATAAACGATTACATATTTTTACACAGAAATTTAGAAATCTAAACATATATAGCATTTTAGCAGGACAGGCTTAAGTCAACAACTTCTGACATTGCCAGTCCTACAGATAGCCCACTACTACTATAGACTATTGGACTATATTGGATTATTTTGCTGAATTCATCCACCTACAATATTTTAATGGCAATAGAATACCCCTTTCTGACAAAATCAAACAAAAAAAAAGTGGATAGAAATGAAGGACCATTTTGTAAGTGCATACACTAAATACTCAGGATAGATATACAGCTACTTTCTCTTAATTCAGTGAGAAGAAAGATTTGTACTAATAGTGTTTGGACACGATGTCATGTCTGCATCTTGTACTATGAATAACCACTAAGAAGACAACAATATACAATGTATTAATTATTGAAACTGTCCTACTAATTGGTTTTGAAACTGCCTCATTACTATTTGTTTCTCAATTAAATTAATAAAAATATCTCTTCACAGAAATAAAGGTCATAAAGAGTATGTTCAGTTAGCTTCAGTGTAATGTCTATTTTTCTAGTAAGCATTGCTAGTCTACCAATCAATAAATAATATAAACTGAGTACCTGTTCGGTTGTACATTTGATCCCATAAATCCTTTTCTCCTCCCCAAAAATCCGTGAGTTAGATACTTTATATTAAATTGGGATTTGGAGAAATATGTTTTACCTCAGGTTCTATAGACACAAAATGCAATAGCATGATTGTATCTGAAAAGATCTAACGCCACGTGTTCTACAGCTGTGAACCATAGTGTTGCGTGCACAGCACTAGGCAAGGATGAGGTCATGCACTACCAGTGTCACAGGGAAAGAATGTGAGATTTCTAAAGGGCTGAGTACGTTTTGGGGCAGAGCTTAATGTACGGATTCATTATGGGTCAGGCTAATATTTACACAGGGAGTCGTAAGCCTTCGCTCTATGGGAAATCATACTGTTTCTTAGTCTAATGTTATCTATCATTTCGAATTAAGAAAAAGACAACAGAAAGACAATAAAATATTCAAATAACAATTTATAATATTTTCAAAGCTCGCTACACATCTACTTATTTATGCACGTGGTTAGGAGGTACCTACTCCACCAGGATGATGGACCGACAAGACAGACATCAAAACGTCCTCTTTATGTTTCTTGCCTTTCCAGCAAAAGTCCTCCAGCACTGAGGGTGCCCCCTGGTGCACCCTCGTTGCAGCACTGCAGCCGCCTCGCCAGAGGCTGTGCCACGCTGGAACACGCAGAGAGTGGAGAGGGATCTACAAAGACAGACCCGTGCGTGCAAAATACAGAGCTTCCTGGATGGAAACTTTCCATACATACGTATACTTCTGACTACCATCTAGCCTGAGCGCTTTCCTACTGAAATCCTTATTTTCTGTTCTGCATAGAAGTGATACATGCATCATGGTCTGACCACTTCTGTGTTTTCCCTTTTCACAATCAGACACATTTTACTTCTTCTAGTATAGGATCTACAGGGTCTCCCTACACAGATTGGACACAGAGCAGTCCTACTGTTTTCAGCCTCTCAAGCAATGGGATTATATGCCTGTGCCACCACGCCCTGTCTCAGTCACTTTCTCAGTATGCCCTGGGGGTGGGGCCAGCATGGCAGGCTGGGGATCAACCCCAGGTTCCTGAGTCTACCTCAGCAAACCCTTTAATCCACTGAGCTATCTGGCCGGCCCAAGAAATATTTTATCTAAATATATCATTTGGGGCTGGGGAGATGGTTCAGTAGAATAAGCACTTCTCTGGCATGCACAAAGGCCTGAGTTCAATCCCTGGGTCTGCCAATAAATAAATAAATAAATAAATAAATAAATATTTTGCTAATTTTACCCAGCTTGGAAATTTGCTTCTTGGTAAGTAGTGATCCTGGTAAACCACTACAGATTAAAAAATAACTAGACATAGAATAATAACATGGAGAATTAGAAAATCACAATGGGAGAGAAATTAATAACAATAGAATTATCTCTTACTGCCAATTTTTCCACCATCCCACTAAGTCACGATAAGAACCTCACGGGTAGCACTCAGTTATAGATTCAGTAAGAGCCCCCCAGAAACTCTTATCAGTATTATCACAGATGCCATTTTTCTTCTGCAGTCTAAAAGGAGATGGGACTAATCTGTAGACAGAAGATATGATGAAACAGTTTTACTGAACAGTCAGCAACATTAAAATGCTGAGCAAAGGCAAATCTGTCTTTGTAAAATAATGACAGATCTGGACAACCTTGACGTTAGGAGTTTGAGATAGTGAACATTTAGATGGATGCTCTGAGGGTGATCACTTCAGTGAGACAGAGATGACTTGCCTTCCTTTGACATGATGCAGTGCTTTTCCTGAAAAATGAAACAGTCACAAAAAGGAATTCCCATTCACTCTTCTTTTAGAAAAATAGGTAGAGTTTGATCGAAGCATGTATAAGACACGACAAAGAAGGTAAAAGTAGATGCTGAAGTATAATAAGAATGTGATAGCAAATAACTGACAGAGCATCTGGAAGACACTAGGATTAAATTCCTACTGTCTAGGGCACCGATTTATAAGACTAGATAAGAACAGTACATGGATTTGGCATTTTCCTTGGTGTTCAATTGAACACTCTTTCAAAGAACTCTGACCAGTGGCTTATTGGACCCTGAAAAAATAAATGACTCCTGCCTTGGGAAATGAAAATAAGTGGATTTCTGTAACATTTAATAGAACAAAGATGTCAAGGTAGGGTGGTAAACAGCAATGCATGTTGTAGGAGAGACCAGAAGGCTCATCAAAGGTCACATTTTACAGAAGAACTGAAGACCTACATCCTGGTTACCAAGACCATGTGGAAAGTGTGGGAAAGAGCAGCAGCAGTGGTGCTGAAAGCATCTTGCAGAGTAGACTCACCTCTCACTCCAGGGAATGCTGTGTGCTCAGCATACATGGCCAAAGGGCAACACATCACTCTTGGAAACCAGGAAATATCAGTTGGCATAACAAAACTAGAAAGTTTCCTACAGCAAACAAGGGGCCACAGAGATAAAAACAACAATGTAATCACTTCTTATTATACATTAATGGAATATTTTCCACTGTCCATGCCAAGATAATGCACTAAAAATAGTTTTGCATACCACACAGATGGACAGATCACCATTTAAAGATAAAGAACTGAAGGATTTAAAGTCTATAATCTTCATTATGTCTCTCTTTAATTTACTCACATAGTCTCTCAAGAAACTACATGATACCTAGAAAATGAAAACAGACTGTCACAACCTAAGTGGTATCATGAATACATTCACAAAGTTGACTATGCTATCTATTCTACAACAGATTAATAAGGCTTCTCATATATGAAGAAGTGTGCTCATTGTTTTATGAATAATTTGTTCCCCATTTCAATGAGAACAACAAAGGATTGTGGGACTGTCTTCCTTCAAGGTTGTATATGGTTAGATTTTTGGACTTATGTGTAAACATAAGAAGTATATAATTCTTTATGCATATTTTTAAAAATATATTCTAATTTTTAAATGTTTTTTCATCATATTCTATAGGCACTTAAAGTTCAACATATCAATACTTGATGAAAAATACCTGTTCCATGTTATGCCTAAGATGTTTGATATTCAGACAGATAGTGAGGCTAAGCTTAACAGCCTATATTGTATGGTAATGAAAATAAGCTTCTCTTCTTGATGGTTAGCAACCTAAGTTTGCAGACCAAAATTAGAGAAAAAGGAGGGCCACAAGGAAAGCCAACATTTTGGCCCTAGCCTTCCAAAGTCAGTTAAGACTCAGGATATACGAGAACTTGTACTGTAATGACATGTAACTCGGTAGTGTCCCAAATTTTCTGATCAAGGAGATTATGAGGCCAAAGAGGAAAGTGATCAATGATTAGAGTGTGCCTAAGAAGAGTCACATGGAGAGAAAACATTCTCTCAGGCTTTCACAGAGAGCACATTGGCCAAGCAATGGCCGTGACTCATCCACATGGCTGACACTGACAAAGGATCTACAATCTGAGGTACAGGATCTCAGGATAAATTCTGAGGGAATTTCAATGACCTTATCAGACCCAAAAGCTACAACTCTTGTTGCATAGGTCCTGCTTTACCTTGATCTTAACCATCCAGCAGAAAAGCATAAAAACAAAGTATAAGAAGTAAAGCCATGCTGTTATGTTGAGCTGTAGGGGACTCAGGTCAACAATTTCTGACATTGCCATTGAAGCGGGAGACCCAATATTATAATGGACTACTGAACTCTTTTAGAATATTTTTCTGAGTTTATACACCTATAACATTTAAACAATGGAATGTAACAAAAAAGGGGGGTACAGATGAATGTCCATTTTGTATCTGTGTGTTGAAAGTGGTTAGGATAGATATATAGTTACATTCTCTTAATGAATATAGTGATTTGTTCTAATGGTGTTTGTAAATAGGATATCATGTCCACATCTTGTACAGCAATTAACCACGAGGAAGAATGTATGCAATGTGTTAATTATTGAAACTGTCCTAACAATTTGGTTTTAAACTGTCTCATTGCTATTTGTTTCTCAATAAAATTATGGAAAAAAATGAGAACAACATTGCTTTCAGTGCAGCTCTGAAAAACTCCTAGAGGCAGACAATAAAGAAATGAGGCAAGAGTGAAAATGCAGAAATCTGAGGTCAGGTGGAGCCTTCTTGCCTGGTGGGGAAAAAAACCACCCAAGGGCTGTGGTGTGTTTATCTGCACACTCAGCAGATGGATACCAGGTGAAGCCCCTCTGCCTAGCATTTTGTTCATCCAGCTTGCCCCAGACACTTCGTATTCTTGGGGCTAGATCAGTTTGTTCATCTGGCTCACCTCGGGGGCTCCATGATCATAAATATTTCCATTCTCTTTCCTTTATGTATTACACAGAGGTTTGGGCCATCCAGTGTCTTACAGTAATGTCAGATTTACGCACACAACAGTAATACGTAATATGTTGTTAGAAAGATTTGAGCAAGAGGTAACTAATATCCAAAAGACTGGATGCTCTCCAGGTGAGAGATATATAGCATATGGAAACTTTCAGTGAAGACTTTATGGATCTTTTTGCTTGACAGGTACAAATTATTTTTTTTAAAACTCATCTCAACTGTTTACCTTGAAGAAGGGTGGCCAGCTCCTCATTAGACTGTGCTAAAGCCTTTGTCTTTGGGGAGTCCTGCCTGGAAAGTGGTGGACCACTAAGAGGCAAGAGCATGAGCAATGTGCAAGGTCCTTAGTTTACTAGGAATGTGCCCTTAAAGGCTGTCACATTACATGGCTCCATCTGTGGACACCCCCCCCTCACTTGCTAGCCACCAACTCAGTGACTTTACTTTATATGCACATTCACACCATGCTGTGTTGTCCTAATGAACTACAAGCACATAGCATTGGGGTCAAGAAATCATGGACAGAATCTTGAAAACATTACACCATCATAAGCTCTCTTATATAAGTAATTTATCTCAGGTATATTGTTTTGCTACTGGAAAGCTATCACACTACTGTTGCCTGTGGCTGTCCACTTCATAGCAAGCCATTGAAGAAATGGCTTCATCAGATAGAAATTTGCTAATTGCATCTTACTGCATTGTATACCTCATCATACAGAAACAGCCAGTTTCACAGTATACTAGTGTGTCTTTCCAAAGACATACCTGAAGGCTTATTGCAGATAACCACTCTGGAAATATAGTGCTATCCTTGCAGGCACTGAACATATATTAAATTGTAGACTCCATGTGTCAGTCTGGAAATCTTTATTCCAAATAATCCTTTGTGATGATATTTGCTTGAATCCCTGGAACTCAGGGCTCTCTGGATTTGGAATTAGTCCCTAACAAAGATGCACACTTGACCAGGATGCTAAAAAAGCCATCTTTGAACTTTCAACTCTACCTACTGTTAGGGCACTTTGGAATCCTTCTGTGCACAGGTCACATTAGGAATTTCCTTACTGATGAATATAAATGACCCAGATGAGGGATTGTTTTAAAATATGATGAAAAGAATACATATAAGAGTTATATGAACTGCTCTAGGTTCTGCTGGTACTCACTTGCTGTATTCACACAGAGTGGATACGTATCCATTCCTTGTGAAGAATAAAAGAATAAATACGGACTTGATGTTGGAGGAGAAATGTGTGTGTCACACCATCAGAGAAGTCATCAAAATTGCAGATGATTGACAATTAAAGGGAAATTGAAATGGAGGAGAATGAGTATGGAGACTTCTTGCAAAGCTAAAATCAGTGCACTGGTCACCATGTTTATTTCTTCTCATTCCTTTATTTGAGTTTTTTTTTTTCCCTCATGGACAGAAGCCCACAGATCATGGGAGAAGCTGCTCCCACACTTGTGTGAAGAGAGATCTGTGGGTAATCAATAAAATATTTTTAGTTAAAAAATCATGTGAAACAGAGATTTACTATCATTCAGGACTTATCAGTATGAAATAACTAAAATTTGGAAAGAAGGAAAATAACCATTCAAGAGTTTTAGGCTCCAAACTGGAGAATATATTAAAAAAAAACATTTGTATAGAGAACAATTTTAGAGCTACTAAGTTTTAGGTACAGAGATAACCGACATAACTAAGGTTGAGTGAAGTTCTGGTTAAGACTTCAGGTGCATTTCAGCCAAAGTGGAAAAGATTCACACTTAGTGCTGACAAATGCAGATCACACACAATTTCTTTTTTTATATATATAGTCAATACGAATCTCTGCCCAGTAGCAACTGAATTACACATTGTGGTAATAAAAGAACAAAATTTTCCCTGCTAAGTTATTTATGACAACGTATTTTCATTTTAAATATGTTTTAAATATGAGGAAAGTGTAGATGTTCAAGAGGAAAAGAAACATAGATAAGCTCAGTTTTGTTGTTATTGTTCTGTTTTCTTTTTCTTTTTTTTTTTTAGGACAGGGTCTGCAGGGTCTACAGGGTCTCACTATGTAGGTCAGACTCATAGTGATCTGCCTGTATTCAGCCTCCTAAGAGTTGGGATTACAGGCATGCACCACCACACCCAGTCTCAATAGCCATCTCAGTGTGCCCTGGGAGTACTTCATGCTGGGGATTGAACCAAGGCAGTCCACAGTGCCTGCCTATGCTGAGCTATTTGGCCAGTCATTTAGCTCATTTAGCTCAGTTATTTTAGAGCAGTGAGTTTTTAAAATACAAATAAAATATAATAACAGGTAAGACCAAATTAACTGGAATCTTTAAATGATTTTCTTTTTTTCCCCCACACTCAGCATCAATAGAAATAGCTGGAGATCAAACGTTTCTTAATGAGGGCCAGGGAGATAGCTCAGTAGAATAAGGGTTTGCCTGGCAAGTGCAAGGGCCTAAATTCAATCTCTGGTTCTGAAAAAAAAAAAAGTTTTTTTTTCATTAAAATTGAAACCTAACTACATGAAGAAATATTATACACAGAACAAAATTCAAGTAAGACAGAGGAGAAATTATTGCATAAAATATAAAACTAAAATGTAAAAATGAAGTCACAAAGTTACTCAAGTGCAGAGCTATGATTACATGTTTAATTTTTATAATACTAGACATGATCCTATGATAAATCATGAGAGAAAATATTCTGTGCATATAGTGTTTATCCTCATGAAATACTGAATTCTTAATGCATCAGGTATTAGTCAGTAAATTATTTCTTTCTAAGCACTAAATGTCACCCTGCTTCTCAGGAAGAAAAATTTATTGGGTTGTATCTTTAGAACATATAAGCTGATGTCAGATCATGAAATAATTATCTCGTCATTAGTTTTATTAATAATAGTAATATATTTATGCTGTACTTTGTAATCAGCAAGATTCTCCCAATAAATTACTCAATAACAATAAGTTAAATACTTTGTAAGGTAATTAACTTTGTCAGACCGCTGAGCACCATTTAACATACTCACATGGTGATTTTCTTGATGGCAGAAGTTAACCCAGATGAGGAAATTGCTGCTCTGGAATCCAGTGTTATTTGGGTTTTTTATATCTGTCATTTTAGTTCCATGGAAGGCTTTGTCTGACTGATTCTTCTGCCTTTGTTTAGACTTTTATAACTATGATCATCTTTTTTTGGTGTTTTTTTTTAACAAAGAGAGTACAAAATTGTATTAAGACAGAAAAATTACGAGTGATACAGAATGTCACTTAACCAAGCAATATGAATTTCACAGTATTTGTTGTAATATGTTGTTGTGTTCCAATCAGTTATTCATATTACCAGATATATGCAGGCAAAATTGGAAGAAGAAAGGAAAAATAAAGAAGTTTTGCCTCCTATGATCATCTTCTAAGCTGTTTTGCCTTCCCCATGCAGGTCACGATGGGGACCACAGCCTAGGGACTTCTGTGAGTGGGATACCCACATTCCTGGCTTCTGATGATGACACATTCAGAGAAGTACTTAGAAGCGTGGACATCACAAAAGTACTTAATGTGCAAGGATATTTTGGGTGCTAGTACATATTTCTCTTGGGAGGGCTCTCATAAAGTTGGATTCTTTCAAAATTCAAATTAAAATTTTCATACAAAGGTTGGGGAGGTAGCTTGGCAGCCTAAGTGCCTGCCTGGCCAGCACAAGGACCTGGGTCAAACCCTGGGGCTGATGCCACGTGGTGAGGCTGAGAGAGAAAGATCACTAAGTGTGTGAGCTGTGCAGTAAGACCTTGTACCAAATAAATAAATTATATTGACTCTCTCATATAAAATGTATGACACCTGAAATCAGAAGTCCACCTATCCTTCTATCAAATTCATCACTATATCAAAATAATCACTCATAATTTTTATCCTATGACATGAATTTAACTTTTAATAATGCAAAGAGAAATACCAATGATGTTTTCAAGCTTCATATGTACTCAAAGAAATCTATGATATGTTTATACTTTCCTGAGAATATGGGGTGGGTCCAAATAAATAAGAGAAACTAAAAATGAAGTTTTATAGGCACTACATTTTATTGCAATATAGATGTTCATTTTCTAGGGAAATACATTTCAGTTATTTACAGAAAGCAGATGACTGAAAAGTGCTAGCAATTAGTACAATCTGTCAAGCCAATTTTACATCTTGTACTCTTAGTATACTGAGACTTATCTTCCAATTTTTTTCAGTGTTGAAATAAATTATTATGGGTTTTTAAAGCATCACAGTGCAAACCATGGATTTTTGATTGACTGTTTATAACTTTTTGTTATGAAAATGTGGGGTGCATGGTGACAGTGTAAAATGTCATGCTCACAATGGAATGTCCTAATTTGTAAGATGGGTAGCACTGAAGTTTTGAGAAATATTTTTGGTGAACTTACAAAATTCAATGAAGATGATAGACATCATAGTTTTGAAAAAGAAAGACAATGAGTAAATGTTAAATTTTGAATTTAAAAAGTCTGATATATATTTAGGGCCAGGGAAATGGCTCAGTGGATTAAATGCTTCCCTGGCAAGTACAAGGGCCTGAGTTCAATACCCCGTTCAGAAAAAAGAAAAAAAGAAAAAGAAAGAAGTCTGATATACATTTAAAGATTTTTTTGAAATCTCTTGCTCTCAGGATTTTCCCATTTTCAAAGATGCTCCTTATTTTGTCTCTCTACCATTGTTTTATTCAGTCCTTACTTCTGAATTTCTAAAATGTGATAATATTGTCCCTGATTAGATCCAGAATTAAAACTATCTCTGTGCACTCCTGCAATGCTGTGACCAAGACCACTATTACTGAAAGATTAGTGGGAAATAAGAGACAGCAGCTGCTCTGTATTCTTTCCTGAAGACAGTTGTGGATGAACAGTGCAGTCAAACGTCATTCTACACATTTACTATCTTGCTGTCATTTAGTAGCAGAATGTTTTGCCCACAGAATGCTTTAAAAGGACTTGATCTAGCTAGGTTACTTATGATAAGACACTTGAAATTTATTGATGTGTGATGCATAATTCTCTGGAAAATGTTAGCATTATATATGCAATTATCAAAGTAATAAATGTTGGTATTTCATGATTCTGCTGGTTATAAGTATATTGACTCTGAGCTATACATTTTTAGATTACTCTGTACAAATGGATTCAAGTCCTTTTAAACATTTGTTTTCCCCATCCTGTCTGGTAAAAAGTTTGCCAGTAGAGTCTGCAGAATAAAAAGCATTTCTTTCTCATGTCTGATATGTTGGCTTTTCAGGTTCCAGTGGTATTCACATTGGCTACAGAGCCTAAATTCTCTGGGCATGAGCAGTATCCAGGAGCCTCCTTGCCCCCTCCCTACTCCTGAGCAGTTTTGAAGAGTTACCCTTTCCTTAATGTCCATGTCTTTCAGTGCATGACAGCCAGAGGCACCAGTTCCTGCAGTGCCCAGAGCTTAGAAGAAGAACACAGAAAAGAGCTCACCGTCTCACCCTAGATGGGGATTTCTAGAATGTTCCAAAAAGACTCATGATTAGAAGTCTTTTTATAGCATGGTGTCACAGAATTTTTCCATAACTCTCTCCAATAAAGTTGGAATCTGAACTCTGATCAGATGTGGGTTCTTCCTTGGGTAGTGTAACTTAGTCCTAGAGTTGGTATCTGCTCTTGTTATTTCAATATCTTAATTTGTCTTTATTGTCAAATCCTCAAGAGTTTATTCAAATGATAACTAGTACTACTTCCTATTAAACATACCCTGTTCAAATAATTATTTAACCCTATTATTGGACACCAAATAATAAGCAATCTAACTATCTCTGCTTATAAAATTAATATTAAATCATATAAAAGCTCACATTTGAAATTTAAATGAGTTTGTGTCTTAATATGAGAAAAATGACAGGAGTGAATGAATTAATGGTATCAAACTACTCTTCTGCACTTGTATTTAGAAGATTCCAATAATGTTTGATTTTTTTGGTGTGATTTGATTCTGACAAAAATAACTTATTTTTGGGTCTATAG
>NW_004524694.1:5787078-5787926 GCF_000260255.1 Octodon degus | reverse complement strand
TTTTTTCACTACAAAATGGTCTTTTATTTATATGTGCTTTTTTGTTTTGTTTTGTCAGAGATGGGTGTTCCACTGCTGTTAGAGAAGCTGTACATTGAGAAGTGTTTAAAGGACCTTTGCATACTTGATGCCAGTTCAAATATTGTAAGCACTTAAATTCAACAAAATAATCCAATATAGTCCACTAGTCCATAACAGTAGTGGATTATCAGCAGAACTGGCAACTGTCAGAATTTGTTGACTTGAGCCTTTTACAGCTCACCATATTAATATGGTATTTACTTTTTATACCTCATGGTTATATTCATCTACTAGATGGTTAAGACCAAGTTAAAGCAAAATCCATAACTAAAAATGAAACTTTTGTATCTGACAAGGTCAGCCAAATCCCCTCAGTGTTTACGCTGAAGCCATTTAGAGCACCTTGTAGATCTTTGTCATTGTCAGCCATCTGGATGAGTCACAGCCATTGCTTGACCAATTTGCTCTCTGTGAAAACCTGAGAGAATGTTTTCTGTCTAGGTGACTCTCCTTAGGCACACTTTACATCATCAATCTCTTGCCTCTGTGGCCCCAAAATCTCTTTGATCAAAAAATTTGGGACGCCACTGGGTTACAGGATATCAAAGCAGAGTTTCACTGATGTTCTAAGTCCTCACTGATCTTGAAGTGCTAGGGATAAAGTATTGGATATCTTTGTAGCCTCTCTAATTCTCTAATTTTTGGCCTGAAAACTTTGGTTGTTAAACCTGCAGAAGAAAAGTATAATGTTATTACCCTGGAACAGAGGCAGTTGGGCTTAACGTCACTATCTGTTGAATATCAAATGCCTTCGACATAGCATAGAA
>NW_004524694.1:5776136-5786488 GCF_000260255.1 Octodon degus | reverse complement strand
TTTCTCTTCAAGGAGATTTAGTGTTAGTGTTTTAATGTTTATTTCTTTAATCCATTTTGACTTTAGTTTAGTGCATGGTGATAGATCTGGGTCAAGTTTTAATTTTCAGTGTGTAGAGAGTCAGTTTTTCCAGTACCATTTGTTAAAGAGGCTATCTTTCTTCTAGTAAGCATGTTTGACCCGTTTGTTGAAGGTAAGATGTCTAAGTCTGTTTCTAGTTGCATCTACATCTTTTAATCTATTCCATTGATCCTCAAGACTATTTTTTACCAATGCCATGCTGATTTTATCACAGTAGCTTAGTAGCATAATTTCAAGTCAGGAATTATAATGCCTCCTGTCTTGACTTCGTTGCTTAAGATTGCCTTTGCTATTCTAGATGTTTTTCTGGCTCCAAATAAATGTTAGGAATTATTTTTCTAGGTCTGTGAGGTATGTTGGTGTTATTTTGATAGGTATTGCATTAAATCTGCATAACAATTTTGGGAGTATGGTCATCTTCACAGTGTTGGTTCTTCTTATCCAGGAGCTGGGAATATCTTTCCATTTTCTAAAATCCTCTCTGATCTCTTTTTTCAGAGTATCATAATTTTCATTGAATACATCTTTTACTTCTTTATTTAGATGAATTCATAAGTATTTCATTTTCCATGGTGCTATTGTAAATGTATTGTTTCTCTAATTTCCCTCTCAGTGTGTTTATTATTTGTGTAGAGGAATGCCATTGACTTTTGGGTATTGACTTTGTATCCTGATATGCTTCTGAATTTGTGTATTAATTCTAGTAGCTTCTTGTGGAGTTTTTTGGGTCTTCCAAGTAGACTATCATGTCATCTTCAAATAATGATAGTTTAACTTGTTCTTTACCTATTCTTATTTCTTTTATTTCTCTCTCTTTTCTAATGGCTCTAGCTAATGGTTCCAGAACTATATAGAATAGGAGTGGTGATAGCAGACATTCTTGTGTTGTACCTGATCTGAGAGTAACAAATTTCAGTTTTTACCCATTTAGAATTGCATTAGTAGTTGGATTATAATAGATGGCTTTTATCAGATTGAGGTAGTGGCCAACTCTTCCAATTTTCTGTAGGACTTTGAACATGAATGAGTGTTGGATTTTGTCATAAGCCTTTTCTGCATCAATTTAGATGACCATGTGGTTTTTGGATTTGGCTGAATTTATGTAGTATATTACATTTATAGATTTTGCATATGTTGAACTATCCTTGCATCCCTGGAAAGAATTCCAAGAAGTCATGGTTTATAATCTTCCTGATGATTTGCTGTATTGTATTTTCTAGGATTTCATTGAGGATTTTTTCATCTATGTTCATGAGGGAGATTGACCTGTAGTTCTCTTTTTAAGTTGGATATTTCTCTGATTTTGTTATCAGCATAATACTGACTTCTAGGAATGATTTTGGGAGAATTATTTCCTTTTCAATTTCATTGAAGAGTTTGAGGAGCATTTGGATTATATCTTCTGTAAATTGCTTGTACAATTCAGCTGTGAATCCATAAGGACCTGGACTTTTCTTTGTTAGTAGGTTTTTATTATGTTTTGAGTTTTACTGGCTGTTATTAGGTTACTGAGAGTTGTTGTATCTTCTTGACTCAGTTTTTGTAATTTGTACCTTTCTAGGAATCTGTCCATTTCTTCTGTGTGTTCTATTCTGCGGGAGTAAAGATTCTCAAAATAGCTATAGATGATCTTCTGATTTTCCACTGGATCTGTTGTAATTTCAACTTTTTCATTTCTTTTTGCTTGAATTTGAAGTTTTTCTTTCCTCTTTTTGATGTGCTTATCTAGGGGCTTACCAATTTTCTTTAATCTTTCTAAGAACTAACTTTTTGATTCTTTAATTCTTTTTATTATTTTCTTTGTCTTGATTGCATTAATTTATGCATTAATCTTTATAATTTCCTCCTGTGTTTGGGCTTTGGGTTAGGTTTGCTTTTCTTTTTCTAGACATTTGTGGTGCAGCATGAGGGTATTCATTTGTTTCCAATCTGTTTTCACTATGTGTGAGCTCACAGCTATAAATTTTCCTCTATGGACAGCTTTCATTGCGTCCCATAAATTACAATGAGTTGCACTTGAATTTACATTGAATTGCAGATATTGTTTAATTTCTTCTGTAACCCATTAGTTAATGAGGAGGGTGTTGTTTAATTTCCATGTATTTATGAGGTTTTTGTGATTTCTTTTTCATTTATTTCCAGTTTCATTACACTGTGGTCTGATATTATGCATGGATAATTCATGCTTTCTTGTATATAGTTAGGCATGACCTATGGACTAGTACGTGTTCCATTTTAGAAAATGTCACATGTGCAGCTGAAAAAAATGTGTATTCAGCTGTGGTTGGGTGGAACATTCTGTGTATGTCCACTAAGCTCATTTTTTCCAAGTTCTTATTCAGTTCTCCTACTTCTTTGCTAATTTTTTGTCTGCTTGACCTATCTTTTTGAGATAAGGGGGTTTTAAGGTCCTATTAAGATTGAGGTATTGGGTATTAGACTTTTCATGTCTATTAGGATTTGTCTTATATAGTTGTCTACTCCTCTGTTTGATGCATAAATATTTGTGAGTGTTACTTCTTTCTCTTGTATTTTTCCGCAACCAGTGGCATTCCTTTTTTTATGTTTTGCTTTTTTTTTTCTTTTTCCAGAAACCAGCGATTGAACTCAGGCCCTTTTGCTTGCTAGGGAAGCACTTAATCCACTGAGCCATCTCCCTGGACCCCTAGTGGCATTATTTATATAATTTGATCACCCTTGGTTTGAAGTTCTGACTGTCTGTAAGCTGGATTGCTACCCCTGTTTTGTTCTGAGGTACTGGGGTGTGCAGTTCTGTTTCCCATCCCTTGACTTTCAGGCTATGAATTTCTTTATGAGGTAAGTGTATTTCTTATATACAACATATTATTTGATTTTGCTTCCTATTCCTTTGTTACAGTCTATTTCTTTCAATTGGTGAATTGAGTCCTTTTACATTGATGGTTATAGTTGACTTATGATCGACATGTTATTTACCTGCTGTTGTATATCCCTTTTTCTCCTGTGTTTAATTGTTTGCTCTATTTGGTGGGTTCTTTCAGTTCTCATTCATGGAGTTGTGATTATTTTGGTCCCTCTCCAGAATATGATTTAGTAGTCTGTGTAGAGTTGGATTTGTCATCATGAAATTCCTCAGTTGTTCTTTGTCATAGAAGTACTTCACTTCTCCATTGAATTTTAAAGAGAGTTTTGCAGCAGTCTGGACTGGAATTTGTTTTCATGGAGGATTTGAAGTACTTTGCTCCATGCTCTTCTTGAGTGTTACCCCCTTTCTTGACAGAGAGAGAGAGAGAGAGAGAGAGAGAGAGAGAGAGAGAGAGGATGCTCTCATAGATCTGGGTCTAGCAATGTGTCTCAGCTTACCAGGTTCTTATCTTTCAAGTCCAACCTCTTCCAGCTGAGCCTGGCTTGGATCTGGCTGCTGTGCTCAGCTTCTTTCTGTTGCAGCCGAAGGAAGTGATCCCACTGGGCCCCACTGACAAGCTGTTCTGCTCCTGGATTAGCTAGCTCGATCTCATTCCTAGCCACTCTGATGGGAGTTTCACTGAAGGGTTTCATACCAGGCTTAACTGCTGGCTGTAGGTGGGAGGTTCCAACAGGGCGCAGGGCCTGGCCACTGGCTGGAGTCAGTTGGTGGGTGAGTGCTGGGACTGTGTCTATAACTCTTGACATTATTAGACTAATGAGACAATTTTCCCCCATCTATTCACGTCGGGATGCATGCAATGTTATCGGCCTAATTATTTGATTTCTCCCTAACAAAGTGAGAGAGATTTCTGGAATATCAACAACCAGTTGCTTCAATACAAAAAGTGGCATTTGTTATTTAGAGTATCAACTCAATGGACAGAACTATCTATAACACCATTCACTAGTAGATCTACTTATAAAATTAAAGTCTACTCTTTTGTGACAACATATTTACATGTTTTAAACTCAAAATAAATGCATGTTCTCTACCAAGAAGCATATCAGGTCCAGAGCTCGATGTGTGCAGTCTCTACATCAACTAGAACTCATCCTGACATCTAAAGTACCAGTTGAGAAACTTTCTATCCCCTCAACCACAAATACACTATCCTGAACGCTTTATTTTTTTTTTAAAGTAAAAGAATGGAAGACACAGAAATTGCTAATTCATAGAAAGCCTGACATGTTCTTGGGCAGTCCTAAAAACATTGTATTGTGGGAAGGTGGAAAATGTCCCTTGATTAGACCATGTGCTCTCTTGTAGATTTATTTATATTCATCATTTTCACTTGATTGGGCATTATTAATATAATGTGTTCTCTTTAAGGACATTAGCATGTCCTCACATGCTTTTGCCAAGTGTTGCAACCATAATTCTCTTAAGAACATGTGTTTTGGATTCTTCTATTTCAATGATTTTGACCACATGATGGTGTCTCCGCAATTAATTGGTGATAGGTGAGCATGTCAGTCACTAATGGATAACCACACATACATATCTTTTCTCAGAATCAGTTTATATGGTCAGAAATTGATATCAAGCACTGGAAGCTTTAGAAATATAGGATTGGGGCTAAACAGATAGCTCAAAGCACTAAATGCCTGCTTAGGCAAATGCAGGGACCAGGGTTCAATCCCTGGCACCACATGCCACACCAGCCCTGACTTCCAGGCGTGCTGAGTCTTTCACAGAGTCTGGACCTGGTAGAATACACCTGTAATCCTAGCACCAGGGAAGCTGGAAACAGAAGGACAAGTCCAACTCCAAGCTGTGTAGTGAGGCCCTGTACAAAAAAAAAAAAAAAAAATATATATATATATATATATATATATATATCCTGGAAATATAGTTTTCCCCACCTTAGATATGTAATATGTAATGTGGTAAGTGGTAAGACATTTCTTCAAATAGATTAAATTATGCTCTCAATTATTTGGGGATTTTTCCTGAAGTTTATAAAAACTTAAGAAAAGATCATAAGGAGATTTTTTTTTCTTTCTCTTCACAACTTCATTCTTTGTAATTATAAATATCCTCCTAAAATATCATTTCTGACATCTTCTTAAGGAATTTTAAGACCGTCCCCTAATAATTGATCATGTCTGTGACATAAAAGCCTTTATCAATGTAATGCAAAGTGACTGGAAGCTCTGAGAAATTTTCTGAAAAAATTATATATTTCTTTTTTTATTACTAGTGATCTATCCCTGAGTATAAATTGAATTTGCAGTTTTAAGTATAAAACAATTATGCTAACTTGGAATATTTCTCATGCAAATCTCATGCTCTTTTATCTATGTATTTATTTATTTATATTTTTATTTTTTTGTGGCTGGCTCAGCTAGTCCCAGGGGTGGAGCTGGCACAGCATGTGGTGCCAGAGATCAACCCTGCACTTGCCCACGCATGCCTAAGCAGGCGCTTCAGATAGATGAGCTAGCTTGCTAGCACCTTATTTTGGTTTGTGTGCAGTGTCTCATTACACAGACCATACTTGTAGTGATCCTCCTGTTTTCAGCCTCCCTAGTGCTGGGATGAGAGGTATGTGTCACCATGCCTGTCTCAGTGGCCACCTCAGCACACCCCAGGGGTGGAGCAGGGAAGCATGAAGGGCTGGGTATTGAACCTCAGTCCCTGTGCTTGCCTTAGCAGGTGCTTAGCCCATTGAACTATCTTGCTTACCATTGTTCTATTTATATTAACATACATTTTAAGCTTCAATGGGGTATTTTCCTCAGGGAAAGTTATCATGTATATGCATCTATGCCTGAAAGAAATAAGGTACAAGAGACTCAATATTATTCCCTGAAATAGAAAATAAAAATATGAAAGAAATAATTCTAAGAAACAATGTGTCTTTTTTTTCTGTTTTCCTTTTTTAAAATTAATAAATATCTTCTGGAAGTGTGTTTGTGCACTGAACTACAAGTTGTTTATTTGATTTCATTTCAAAATGAACTACATTTTTATTGCAGTTTTGAAGACACGAAAAGATTGTTATGGCCACAGTGAATTCTCAGCATCCTTTTTCAGATGGCTTTCCTTGAACTTAGACTTCCTCCCTGACTTTCTATGGCCTCATAGCTCAAATATCTGAGTACTGAGTGAGAGCCGAGGGGCTGCCTGCACTGGCTTATTTTGTCCTCTGAGCTACTGGCCGCCATCTTGGTTGCTCCAACTTTGACGATATGAATAAGGCTACTGAGAGCACCCCTGCGCTTTCGTGTGAAGCTTTCAACTCCTCTAGGCAAATATCATTGCATCTGATTACTGGATTATTTGATATGATTATGCTTAGCTTTGTTAGAAATAGCTAAATTGTATTGTCAGGTGCCTAACTATACATCTGCGTCCCCTTTATTAAAGAGTAAGTCATTTTGGTACCTTATTCCTCTTCACTGAGGGATTGATCTTTTAGGCATCTCAGTGACCTTTTCTTAACAATTTAAAAGATAATCTCATGTGCCTGACTAGACTTGCCCACAGCACATAAAAAGAATGGAAATAAAAGTGTAGAAAACAGTACTTTAATCCACTGCCTAGAGCACGCAAAGGCTGGTATTCCGAAATTTTTGAATAATTCTCTTCTTTCCTTTTGGAGAAATTGTGATCTTAAATGTGCTTCATAAAATCCTTATTTTCCATTAAAAGAGGCTTTAATACAGACAGAGTTAATATGGGATAAATCCCGCAGAGAAGTGACTAATGAGAAAGATTTTGAGTAGCCAATTTCTTGCTCTGTTTATAATGCCTCACATTGTCTGGACAGAGACAAATTGCCTGCTTGTGGTATTTGTCTTCTGGAAAACATTTCTTCAAATCCATACAGACCCTAGTAGAGATTAATAAAATGTAAAAAGAGATTGATTCAATAGCTGAAAGAGTTAAAGTCTAGCAATACACAATATCCAGGTCAAAAGCATTGACAGACTATCAATTTGGACAGTAAAAAGTTCTGGGAAAGGAGCCAAGAAAGATCACACCAAGATAAAGAGCGCTAAATCTTAAGAAAAATGCTCTCCCCGCTTTTGCAGGACCACCTTACTCAGCCTGCTCTTTTTGAATTTAAAGATATTTGCTTTATAATCTCAAAGGCAGATGCTGGGAAGCTATCAAGGGCAGGGACAACAGCTCTAATCACTGCCTCTAGATTCATTAAAGCATGAGAAATGTGTGGTGGGATCCTAAGGTATACACTGGAGTAAGGTATTTTGCATGACAGTTTTCTCTTTTTGCATTTGTGAGATTATAGTAAAAGATAAGTTATAAGTTTCAGAGGAAAAGTACTGGAATATATCTGAGTTTGATAGGTTGAAATAACTACAGATGCTTTTATGAGTCCCTGAATATGTTTTTAGGAATTAATGTATGTAAATGTCTCAAAAAGACCACTCAACTAATTAGAACATGGACTACAGATCACTGATAATTGGACATACTAAATGAGACCTGTCAGAGATTCCAACCATCAGCAAAATTGTCACCTTCAAGAAAAAAATATTGATGATCTAGAACTTCCACAGTGAAAATAATTGCAAGTATTGTGTAAAAAAAATAAGATTGGTTTGGCAACCCAAGAACAATGACGTGGTAGAAAATATATGAATTTGTTTCTAATTTTAATACTTATTCAAGAACCACAAATAATTATTGGGTACGGGAAGCTAAAGCTACTAAAGTGAACATTTGTGAGCATTCTGTTTTACTTTCTTCATTTTATAAAGTTGTGCATTAGTTTATACATTTTTGTGGTTTTTAGCTATAATTTTAATAAGCAGTTTTGCATACTCCCCAAAATAAAGATAACACTATTGAATACTAGGGTCGATAAGTAACAACAGAACGGTGGTTCAGATTTTTAAGAAAGTGGAATTGATCTAATTTTCTATTTATGATTTGACTGTCTGGATGACACCTGAAAAGCACCTTTAAGGAATCAACAACTAAATGAAAATGCGTAATCAATAGATACAAGGGAACCTCATTAAATACTTATTTTGAAACATCTCTCCACATTCCAGTTTCTCCAGTTTGAAGTCCATGGTAGGAGAGAAATATTAATTTCAAAATAAGTTCATATTAGTTGCCAACAATTAGTTATGAATACAAAAATATATAAATAGTGTCAAAATCTTTAAAAAAAATCACAATAGAAACAAATATATTTTTAAAATCAATTACTTGGGAAAGTAGAATCTAAGACACAGATGTATGTGTGTGACATTCATTAAGAAGTTATGGATTGATCAGCACGTAGGAATAGTAAAGTAATTAGAATTGACAGAAAAATAGTTTTAAAAGAGATTCAATTATAAGATCTCAAGTTGTCATACTCGCAACTCTGTTCAGGGGTGACCCTTCAGACTGGTTCTGCATCAGAACAAGACCGCATTCCTTCCTGTCTCCTCAATTAATAGTCATTGAATGCTAGTTTCTTAGTGAAGAAATATGACTTTAGGAAAAACAAAACAAAACAGTTGTTTAGGTAAGAGGAATTCTTAGAATCAATTGAGAGAGCAAATAAGATCAGGCAACTATCATCAAATAAGTAACATCCACAATCCTTGAGAATGCATGGTTGATTCCAGTAGTGGTGCGCCTCTACGATGTCCCAGGAGCATCACCCTAGTGTACACCATATATATATATATATGATTTGTTATGTCTTTTTGAAACAAGGTCTCACTATGCAGCTTAGGTTGGTCTTGAGCTCACTTTGTAGCCCAGGCTCAACTTGAAACCACCACTGTCCTGCTGCCTCAGCCTTCCAACAGCTAGGATCACAGGAGTGCACCACCACACCCAGCAAGGTAGTATACTGTGCCACAGTACTGGCAAGTGGATTTTTGTACAGCAATTACATATTGTTGTCTCCTGCAACAACCACAGTCTCCAATGCTACCTCTACCTGTACTACTTCCCTGCAGTCCTATCTTTCTGTGACAGCCATGTTGTTCCTATCCCACTAGTATGTCTAGGTTCTCTTCCTATTTGCTTTTTCCTTCTGCTGCTTTCAGAGATTCACCTGATGGGTTTACCAAGAGTACTATGCCAGTGTGGTCTTAGCTGCTGATCGAGAGGCCCTTCTCAGATCCCTACACACTGAACTTTCATGCTTGCTGGAACAGTTGGTCAGAGGTGTGATACACAAGCAGGTCATTTGAATGCCTGTGTATGTAATGCTAGTGCTACTGTTCTAGAGAGGAAGATCAAGTACTCCTAAAAGTGATGTGTATTTTTCTTTACCAGCTATTCTCCTAGAATGAGGAGCCTGAAGTGACTGAATGGCTGCATAGTTTAACATTTAATGAGACTCCTTTATTCCCTCGTAGAAGCATTTTCCCCTGGAAACAGGCCTGTAAAGTGAGTCCACAGTGTGTGGAAGGGAATACCAAAATTCCCAAGTGTGTTCACAAGGGATGCTGATAAATAATGGCTCCCTTACTTTTGTAATCCTATCCCTGGATCACAGACCCATGTACTAGATGTATTAAGGGCGCAGAAATTCATAATTGTGGCTAATTCATAATATATATTTCAGCATGGTGTGTGGCATCTATCCTCACAGGACCGTCATGTCAAAACTGCACTTCCAGCTTCAACAGGACATTCATTGGCTTTATTAAGCCAGCAATTTCTTGATGCCAATCCATATGGTATGTGATAGGAATTTGATCTTAGTTTACATACTGCAAATTTTTTTTACATAAAATACATGCCTTAATCTGTGCCAGTCCACATGCCATACCAAGACAGCTCTTACAAAAACTCGTGCAATCATTTTACTCCTGCAAATACTATTTATACTGCAGACACCAGAAGGTACAGGCAGGAGCTGAGGAAGACATTGACGCAGAAGACATTGGACTGCAAACCTGTTTATCAGGTTACTGGAATCCCCCAGTGCTATTGGTGAATGTGTTACCACTTTTTGAAAGTTTTTTTTTTTTTTAATTCTGCATGTTCTAGATACAACTCTTTTGTCTGAATGATAAGTGGCTAAGTTTTTCCCACTATGTGTGCTGTCTTTTCACTCTGCTGGTGATTTCTTTTGCTGTGAAAAAAATCTTTTTTTGTAGGATGAGAACCCAGTTATTTATTCTTTGTATTAGCTTCTGTGAGATCGTGAAAATGGCCATACTCCTGAAACTGGTACATAGATTAAATGCAGTCCCAATCAGAATACCATTAGCATGTCTCACAGAACTACAGAAAGCTTCTGAAAATTCATTTAGAACTAGAGTAGCAAAAACAATTTTCAGCAGCAAAGGCAAGCAAGGGTGCATTTTAATTCTTGTCTTGAAGTTATACTATGAAGCTA
>NW_004524694.1:5763189-5775411 GCF_000260255.1 Octodon degus | reverse complement strand
AGAGAGAGAGAGAGAGAGAGAGAGAGAGAGAGAGAGAGAGAGCCCTAATAACACAGGATTTGTCCTTTTGCTATAACATACAATGGTGCCTGAATAGTCAAGCCTCGCCAGGTGAGTTAGAGACATAACAGAAGTTAGTGCGTCACTGACGTTTCTAGTTCTATGATGGCTTGCTTCTTGCTTCAGTTCTTTATCTCCACCCGGTTCTCAGTGCTGCACCAAGAGCTACTTTGCACAAGGTGCGTGATTTTCCTCTGCAGATTGCACAGCGGCAATCAATAATACGGAGGAGACCGCGTTATGGTTCTTTCTCTAGTACTTACTATAAAGTCTATACGAAGGCTTTCTGTCCTACTAATACCTCTGATGGGAAGGAATTTTCCAGGTCATCTGCTGAAATTATAGGTGTGCATCACACACTGGACATTTACACCATCCTTTGTTATTGTCACCTATCCTCAAAGCTGCCAACCTTTTTGGTGACATCATACGTGGGTTAAAATAGTATTACCAGTTGTGGAATGTAGTGATTTAAGAACCCAAAGAGATCTATTAGAGTATTTACTTAGTAAAATAAATTTACTTAGTAAAATTTTTTTAAAAAGAGTTGGAAGAGTCTTGATTATAGTGACTGAGAAATCCTTGACCGAGTATTTGGAAACCCCCAAAGTAGAGAATCTCAGCTAGTGCAGTGCCACAGTGGGCTAGAGTAGCGGCTGTGCGCCTGAGTTGTACAGCAAATGGGCTGTCTGTGGGAGCCAGAGAGAACGCACGCTGGACAAGGGCGTTGCTGGTGCATTCAGAAACATAGAAGTAGCCTGCCTACAAAGTCATAGAAAGTCATAGTTCTTAGTGAGGTAGAGCTACGTGTGTGTGTGTGAGTGTGTGTGTGTGTGTGTGTGTGTGCGTGTGTGGTGTGTGTGACTGGAAAGCAGCTCTTCTGTGGCTCCCCAGAGCCTCTCCTTCCCAGCTGAAACTGAGAAGAGGGAGGTTAGTGACACGTAAGGCTTTTCAAACTCCTTCATCTGTGTGATGTAAATAGGTGTTTGCATTATCTTTTACTTTGGCTTAGCACTAAACAGAAAATTCTACATTATGCAGTTGCATAAGTGAACATTTTCCTGAGACTTTTAAAAGGTATTAACTGTTGTATCACATTCATTATGAATTTATTTTCATAAATTTAAAGGGATTAAATTTTATATTTAAATTGTAAAATATATTTTCTTTCAGGGGAAAAGTTGGGCACCATTGCTCCATTTTATAGAAAACAAACCATAGTATAAAAACCCTCACCATTTTAATCTCTTCCATTTTTTCTCTAAATTTTTCAGCATGTCATGGAGCCTAGATATGAGTTTATTTGTTTTCATATTGCAAACATTTACCATGTTATGAATTGTATTTTCACTCATTTGATGATTCTTTTTTTTAAAATCATTTTTTTCATGTATTTACGTACGTATGTATGTATGTATGTATTCATTAATTAATTACAAGGTCTCACTACACAGCTCAGCCTCCCCAGAGCTGGGATTACAGGCATGCACTATTAGGCCCGGTTTTGGTTGCCAGCACAGCATGCTCCGGGTTTTGTGTCTGGCATGCACGTAGTATCAGGGAATGAACTTGGGTCCTTGCGCCTGCCAGGCAGGCACTTAGACTGCTAAACTGTAACCCCAGTGCCCCCTTTATGATTCTCAAATATCATGGGGATGAACATTTCTTTCTAGCAAGTATTGATAAGTCTTTGACCCTTAAATCTATAAATTGAATCGAACTAGTTTGTAGTATAGTTAGAAGCACTGACATTCTTTAAATTTTTCATGTTTATAGAGTAAAAATATAACATCTACTGAAAAAGTGACACTATCTTCATTTCCCTGATATGGCTTATCTATCATAAATTGTGTCCCTGTATAGGAAGTTGTCCATTTCTGTCCTCTCCAAAACTCTATTTATATTTATCTTTGCACAAACTTTCTGTGTAACTTACTTTAGCTCTATTGCTCACTTTTGCCACTGTCATGGAGGACCTTATAAAACAACTTCAAGAAGAAAATAATTTATTTTAGCTTATGATACTGTTTAAGCTTATGGCTGCTATTTTTGAGGCAGAAATATTATAGTGGAAAAGCACCAAGACAGAAAACTACTCAATTCCTAGTGTCTGTAGAGTAGGAAGCCCTGGAAGGGCCAGTAATAAAATGGAAGTAGGGCCAGATATGATACCCAGTATCACACCCCAATGTCTACACAGACACAACCAGGGCTCTACTTTACTAATCTACTATGGCGTCTCAAGCCAATCAAGAGGACAATATTAATCATGACATGTGCAAGCCATGTCAACTTGGTGCTGAAACACCTCTTCACTCATACTTAGAGTCCAAATAAAGCATATAACAACACCCTTGAGTGCTTGCATGGTTCAGAGTGGCCAAGGCTTTCTGCAGCTTTGTGCACTAAGGAAGGTATTTCCAAGAAATTTCTACTTCCACACCCTAGAGCAAAGAATGGGTAGAAGCTCACTGATTCCTGACATGCCCTCTTTTTATACCAATGCACAGTACCTGGTCTATTTGTACAGGTGTCAATCTCTTCAGTGACCACATTTCCTTTGGCATTAATTTCACATGGGCTTATTTGCTGAAAGTTTTGCAAATCTTTCCGTTATGTTTTCTGTTTCTGATTCTCGCTATAAATTTGGCAAAAGACAGCCTGTCATACCAATGCCATAGCCTTCATTGTCTTAAAATTTCCTGTACAAAATCAATTAATTTATCACCTTTAAACTCAGTGTTTTAGGGTCTGGATAAAATGTAGAGAAGGTTTGTGGGTTTATTTTTTCCATAATGTAGGACATGTGGCTTCTAGATCAGTCCTCAAAAGACTCCTACCATCCAAAACCTCATGAGTGCAATCCTTATTGTCAGTGTTCTGTTCTTGAAGTTCCTGCAAGAATCACTGGCGATGTCTTCTAACAACCTTCTAAGGTTTCTCTAGATGACCTCTCTAAAGATGCTAACCATATCAAGCAAGTCACCTCCATGGACTTTTAAGGCATATGGCATATATAGTTACACTTAAATAAAGACTTCATTTGTGCATTACCGATTTTATTTATTATTTGAATTTTTACCACTGTGATGAAATAACTCCCCCCCCCAAAAAAAAAAAAACACTTAAAGGAATAAAGAGTTAATTTTCAGTTAGTGTTTCAGTCCTGTCTGCTGCCTTCAAGGCCAAAACGTGGCATAAGGGCATGGTGGATGGAATCTTCTCACCTCATAGCATCTAGTCATAGAGAAAGTGGTCAGGAAATGGATCCCTATGGTCAATCCCCTGACACACCAAGGCAATTCAGAAATGTATTTTGCTGTCTATATATTTCCTTTGCTAAACAAGTCAGCAGAAATATTACACATCAAAGTAGCTTCATAATAATTTCTAGTGTCCACCATGGCCTTTGGGCCTTTCTTGTACAGATCCTTCATTGGTACACATGGAGGATATTGTCATGGGCTCTTGACCTTAGGCTGGACTCAGGTAGGATGTTGCCACAAGATCTAGGCACTGAGGCAGATTCTTCACATCTTGTGTATGGACGGAGCTCTAGTACTCTTCGGAATTTGACATTTTGAGTTAATAACATAAAATAATTCTAAAAATTATGGACCCAGGATTCAGTTTATTTCCTTACCAGCTCTGACTACAAGAAGTGGTTTGAGTTATTATGAAATATGGTATTTTCTTTATCCTACTATATATAAACTTTTGTAAAATATGGCTTTCACATTTTGTGACAAAGTCATTGAAAGAAACTTAGTTTTATTTTTAGTTTAGTAACTTAGTAAATTTATAATTCCTCAAGCATTTCACTTATCCTTATATAGACAAATTTTGCTTTTTCTTTCTACATCTACATTTTATTTCATTCTCTCTATTATTCTACTACTATTACCTACTGCTGAATAGAAATTTAAGATAACACACTCTTGCCTTAGCACATAAATTAAACCATTTGATATTTCAACACAAGTGAAATTAGTGAGATTGTTTATGTACAGTCTCTACCAACTTGACTAAGCCAAGTGATATTTTCATCTCATGAAAAAATGTATACACTATAAAGTTGTTTTGAATTTTGTCAGCATTTTTTCTGTATATATTGAAAAGATTAAAAATATTTGCTGTTTATAATATTGAATATTGCCTTATTTACTTGGTATGTTGAAATTACCTTTCATAATTGGAATACTTAAGTATCTTGATATCTTTGTATTTCACAATTTGATTTAATAGTATTTTATTCGTAAGTTGCTTAATCAGAAATGTAAAATTTTTTGTCACTCAGTTACTATTTCTTGACAGTTTTATATTTTATTTCTATGATCTAATAATTAAATATTTGATAAAATTTATCAGGGTAACCAACTGAGCCTTAATACTTTTTTTTGCAAAAAAACTTTACGATTTCTTTAAAGCTCTTCAGAGTTTTTATAAAGAACTTTGATTTTTTGTTTGTTTGGTTGGTTTTTTTGTGGGACCGGGGATTGAACTCAGGCCCTTTTGCTTGCCGCTTGCCAGTGAAGAGCTTATTCTACTGAGCTGTCTCCCTGGCCCACTTTTCAGAGTTTTTAATTCTTTAAACTTTCTCATTTATCTTTTTATCTGATTTACTGAATTGCATTTTCAAGAACATTGTTCATATATTTAGCTTGTTAAAATTTCTAACATAAAGATATTTCTTCATATGTCAATATTATATATTTAAATATGAATAGTGTATAAGGTATCTTCACTTGTACTGCTAATTTGTATCAACTTCATCTTTTATCTTAATCAAACATATTACAGATTTTATTGTGTGCTGAATTTTTCCATTTATAAGGTTATTGCTTTTTGTTTCTGTTCATATATACTATTAATTTTCATCTTTATTTCCCTCTACTTTCTATCTGTATACACTTTTAGAGTTAATTTCTAGTGCTTTAAATGGTTGATACCATAATTAAATTAAAATTTCTTATTAATTATAGGTTTTAGTTATTGAATTTACATTCTTTCATTTTTAATAGTGTTGATTCCCACAGAGCTTTGTGACATAAGCAATCACAGTATTGCATTGTCCACTTTTTAGTACTTCAACAAAATAGTACCTATATTTTCAAGGAAAGCTTCATTGTGGTTTTTGTTTTCCAAGACTTCAGTCCATGCAAAAATCACATGACATCAATTCGGAAATGCCCTGGAAAAGGACATGGAGACAGAATGCTGCTCCGTGTATGCCAACCATGCAGCAGAGAAAAAAGGAGGAGCCAGGGACAAGTGTGCATCCTTATAAATCATGTCCTACAAGGCTTCAACTATAAACACATGAAGATTTGGGGAGACGTTTTCTGTATTCAGTACAGGGCCTACAGGGTCTCACTATAGAGATCAGACTCTTAGTGATCCTCCTGTTTTCAGTCTCCCAAGATCTGGGATTACAGGCTTGTGTGCCACTATGCCCAGTCTCAATCCCAGTCTCAGTATGCCCCAGGGGCCAGGGCCAGCAGGGCTTGCTGGGAATCAAAACCTGGTCTAATAAATAAACTAATTAACAGAAAATTAGAATTTAATATTCAAAATTAAATGTAAAAAGAATTTTAGACAACCACAATCTCAAGGAAATATAGGTTAAGAAGATTAAAAATTTAAAGTCAAACATAAAATCTCAAATAAATTATTGAAAAGTAAGCAAATCAATGCTATGCTCTGAATTAGTAGTAATTCCTGGCACAGCAAATTAAGGAACAGAACATAAAATAATGTTATTATTCAGAATAAATCTATTGATTAAAAAAATGAAAATTACATAATTTCAAGAGTGATCAATAAATATTCCACTAAAAGTACTAGACATTAAAACCTAAGTAAATCTTTTGAGCATATAGATAAAATGAACTAAAACGTAAGGAAAAAGTGTCGTACCCCTTTGAACCAATTTCTGCCAGAATCATACAGCACTAGTAACATACTTAGACTTTTTAAGGAATCAAAATGTGACTTTGTATTTTAACTGTTGCTGCCTACACAAATATTTGAATTTGGAGAACTCATAATTCTTCTTTCAAAGACTAATCAAACAGTTTAATAAAATATTGTCTCTACTTATCTCTGACTATTCCTTGCAGATAAATACTCATATGAAGAAACATCAGTGTCACCCGAAAAGACAGAAGACAGAGAGAAGCACAATTTGCTCTTGAATGAAGGTTTGATCAGAGGAGAAAAAAATGGAGCATCCAATGCCTGCCATGAAATTATAGCTCTAACTGAGTGGATGTGTAAGCATTCTATAAGTGAATAAGCTGTCTGCTTCTTCTGAGTTGTGGTCCCTAACAGAGACTGAGACTCAGCTCCAGCAGGGGGGTTGGTGCTGTGTTGGGACAAAGGGTGAGACTCTAGAACCAAATGGAGTTGTTTTCTCTTCCTTTTTCCTGGTCCACACCTGACCATCATGACACAAGAAAATTGACTGGAGGGTCATAAGACAAAAATCAGAAATGAGTTCATATTTGCACTTGCCAGAACATGCTAGTTGAACTTGAACTTACTTCCAGAGTCCTGGGAAATGAAATAGTAGAATAAATATTTGCTAAGCTTCATGATATCCATACAATTAAACGGTCTTATTTTCATTGTGCAGATGAAGAAATAGAAGTTCAAGTAATAGAGCACTTGGGAGGGTCACCCAGAGACTGAATGGCAGAAAAAGAATTCTCTCAAGCAATACGGCCCAAGAGCTCAGAAGGCAGAAGCTGCACTGGGCACTTCTCTCTGCATTCCACAGAACCACTATTGAGTACATCTCATTATATTTATAGATATTATCCCAGTTTTATGCGGCTCAATCATGCTCCCTCCTTGGAGCACCCTGTCAGAAGTCCTTACATTATACGTGTTTCCAAATATAGCACCACATCTGCTTGCCCTGACACAACTATCCTATTTTTAAACCTAGGAAACAGCTACAAGAACATCTCAGACAATTCAACTTTGAACTCAAAGCTTAGTGTGAGATCAACACATCATAGCTACTCTGATTGCATCCATTTATTGGTGGTTCACTGGAAAGTTTTCAGTAAAATTCAACATGAAGGAACCAATCAGTTTATATGCTAATATGGCTTAACATATGCTTGCAGAAAGATCCACTGAAGCAAATTAATAACAAGCTCATCTGCTTGCTGGGTTACTCACTTAGGAGATGCACGTGCGCTATCTTGACAATACCGAAGCTACTCTGCATTTGTAACACTGATAACCATAAGCAGCATCACAGCAAGCTACAGAGAATGTGACTTTGAGGACTTTGAGCGCCACAACTGGAAGCAGAAGAGCTTCTTCCATTTCCCCAATCCTAAGCTAACTGACGTAGGTAGAATAGTTTGTGCAGATCTTTACTGAGTAACACTGCACACTATACACACAAGTTGTGCATGCGCATTTCACACACATGGAACTGAGCACCTCTGCAGACTACACAACAGGAAAATCATAACTGCTAAATAAAATATCAGGGCAAGAATACTGAAGAAGGATCAATTTCCAATTTTTAAATGTTAAACAATTTTTTGGCCACATATATACTAAGTGAATGAACACAGCTTATTTACAAATCCTATGTGATTAATCCTCTGTGCATATTATATTTATTTATTTATTTATTTATTTATTTATTTATTTATTTATTTTTAAGGAATACGAAACAGTGATAGGAAAAATAAAATAGCATTAGAAATGATGCAGGAGTTCACTAAACAAAGTTACAGGAATTCAACAGTGGTGCACTCAACATGATGTTCTGTTCAATTTAGTTGGTCAGATTACCATATATAAATATGCAGGATTTTAGAAGACAACTACCTAAAATACATAAACTCAACAAATGTGCATAGCAAAGCAGAGAGGCTACATGTTACCTTTCTAAGACCACTATGAGAAAAGGTAGGTTTCTCCTTTCTTTTCTTTCTTTCTTTCTTTCTTTCTTTCTTTCTTTCTTTCTTTCTTTCTTTCTTTCTTTCTTCTTTTCTTTTTTTATTTTAGTGAAGGGTCTACAGAGTGCTCAGGATCTCATTACTAGATCGGACTCAGGGATTCTCCTGTTTACAGCCTCCCAAGAGGTGGGATTACAGGCACATGCCACCACATCCAGTCTCAATTGCCATCTCAGTGCACCCCATAGGCGGAGCCTACACAGCAGGCTGGGGCATTAAACCCCCTGCCCCTGCGCCTGGAAACTGTGGGTCTCAAGCAATAGAAATTTGTTCTTTTTTGATTATAGAGGTTGAAAAACTGAAGCCAAGGTCTAGGTGACAGATGACAATCTTTTATATTTCTTGCCTTGTAGATACTTCACAACTGTCACTGTCTTGATCTTCACATAGTATTTGCTTTGGTACTTCTAATAAACACAAAGTTTATGCCAAATGAAGTTATCAAGATTGGAGTTCTTTTTGTCTTTTACTCTCTTCAGTGTATTTAACTTTATAGCACAGGTTCATCTTTGGTTAGTTTGATCCCCAGATATTTGCCTCACTGGTAGAATGCTTTCCTAGCAATCTGGAAGTCCTGGGTTCAGTCCTTGGCCCCCAAAACAAAAACAAACAAAAGATAAATAAATAATCATCCCCTAAACTATTGTATATGGAATTGTTTTCTCATTTCTCACTCAGCTAGTTCATTATTAATATATACACTAGCAATTGACTTTCAATGTTAATTTTGTAGCCCCTATTTAATCATAATTTAAAAGTCCCACCTCTTGCTGTCATGCTTTGAAGAGAATAAGTCACCTCCACATGAATTTTGCCAGGCATTCAAGCCATAGTTAATGTGCTGTATCTTTATCCTGTGAAGGTCATCCATCTTCCCCATATCTTTGATAGGAAGTCATACCTAAAAGAATTTTCTGCCAGCCGACATTGTCAAATAATGCCTGGCTCTTCATATCATTTGGTACTACATTTTCATAATTATCTCTATTTTCAAACTAATGTAGAATCATTTAGGTATTGATACTTCCTTAGTTCTATCCCCTTATGAGAAGCCTTATGCCAGGTAAAACTTTTACATTTCTTCTCCTTTTATCTAATTATTAATGTAATTCTCACCTCTGGCTGAGGCTCTAGCAGGATAAAATTTGTATACCGTTTTTTCTGGTCATAATGTAAGTGTTATCTAAATATTAACTTGATAGACAAATGCAGAGGCTGGAAACGTACTATCATGAATTAGAAAAAAATAATTATACTGTCTGAAGTGTGGAAAACAAGAATTTCAATTAGCAATTTAACTATTTTCCATCTTATAAAATACTGAAAATGTGAACATTGTAAGAAAAATATACTCATTGATTAGAAATGAGGAAAGAAAATTCCTGTTATATTTTAAGGAAGAATTTAGACAACATTTGAATCCATAAATAAAGGTAGACATACAGAAATTCATTGTCAAGGTAACAAATAAAAGGACAGTGATTATGCAGGTTGATGTACAATATTTACTACTAATCACTTTTATCCATAGTAATTAATGTAGCTAATTTATGTTAGCTTGACAAGGAATAGAATATTATAATTCATGTCAATGCGCATCATCAAAAAGCTCACTTGTACATTAAGAAAAATACTGAAAAAATTCAATCAATCAAAATATTTATGCTAGCCTGATAAAAAAAGCCCTCTACATCAGGATATATGGACTTCTCTAGACAAATTCCCTATCATTGTATGTGATTTCTGTCTTTAAGTCAACTGTTTTTCTTTGATTTTTGAACTTCTGATCATAGTCCAGTGAACAATGGAGGTGTAAATCTCTCTTATGAATCATCGACACTAAAGTAACCCTGGCAATCTTACCCAGCAGCATAAGCAAAGATAATTTATTTGCAAAAAAACTGAACAAATGTATAGACAGCATGTTATGGTTTGTATCCAGTTGTTCCCCAAATCCTCACGCAGTCATGAAGTGGCTTCTAGAGTTTGTGATTCATTCATGATCCACTCGTGGGATTATGCGTGTGAGTGCTACACTCACACTGGGGCAGATATTCTGCACACAAATGTAAGGAAGGTGGAGAGGTTTGCTGGCTGCCATCACTGTTGTTCCTCCTTTTCTCTCTTGCTCTCTACTGCTTTCTGCTACCATAAACTGCTGCCCTCTGCCAAGTGCCACTCTGCCTTGGAGCCAGCTGATTATGGACTGAAACTTCCATGAACTGAGTTAAATATAACTTTCCTTCCTTAATTCTGCGTGTTGGGTATTTTGTCCCAGCAACAACACAAAGGTAACTAAGACATAGTGGATCACAGTCAAAATGGGCCAAAACATTCCATCTCCCAACTATCTAATAGGGAATTCTGCACATACATAGCAACTAGTTTTAAAAAATGTTTGTTTTTGTAAAGATAACAGTAGCATGAGCCTATTACAAAGTCCAAATGTGAAATAGCTTACCTATAAATCAAATCGTTTCAAAGGTCTTAAACTTCATCCTTCAGATTTTTATTCTTTACATAGCATAAATCAAAACTCAAAGGTGAAATCAACTTTTGAAAAATCATGTCAATATTTACTGCGTAGTCAGTCACCTACTGCAGAACCCCACATTCATATCAGGGCCTAAATCTTTGGCAGTCATTTCAATATGTCATCACAGAATGAACAAATACCCACCAACTAGTTTCAAAAACTGCTAATAATGTAGATGTCTTATGCTATCACTTAGAATCAATACATCTTCTTTCCACTCAAAGAACTAAGCTGATTTTATAACCATTCATTCATTTGCTGGCTTTGTGCTTTATATTTACGGAATCCTACATTTATATGGATTGGGATTATGAAATTTATCCTTCTATGAACTAACTACAGCAACTTGTTCACTTTTTTTTGTACTGGGGATCAAACTCAAGATCTTGTATCTGCCAGGAGGCCCTTATGTCAACGAGCTATCTCCCTCCCTGGCCCAACATTTTTTTTTAATACTAAGTCATTTTATAGAGAGTGTTTACTATTCTACAGATGATAGTCATTTGAGTGATTAAACTGTTTTGCATACTGTTTCTGCAAATATTCTTATTTGTGTACTTTGAAGTGTATGCACTTGCTTTTCTGTTCGCCAGATAGTCTAAGAGAGGAATTGCTGAGTTAGACTGTGTATGTGAATTTAATGTTGTTCAATTTGCCACAGTGTCAGGTTCATCTCCAGAGCAGCTAAACAGAGTCCAGTTTGTCAAGGTCTTGTTATATAAGCATGATATTGTTATTTTCACAGAAAGGTAGAAAAGAGAGGGCAGGGGGAGAGACTGATTTACCTCCCTTCATAGCTATTTCAGAGAAGGGACCAGATCATCATATTCTTATAATGACCATTCCTTGGGTGATCTCATTCTCTCCATTTGAAAACAATTTCTGAAGAAGATTGGAATTGTGGGATCAGAGGATCCAGACTCGGCCCTAGCAGTAGAGGGAACATGTCACTTATAATGAAAGTCCTTAATATTTACCACCCTTGCCCTGGTCCATCTCACATTTACTAGTTGATGGTCATGCGAAGATACAATGCAATAACTAAATGTTCGGTATATTCTGAGCTATTTGAGGTAAATGCTTTCCTTTCAAAACAACATTGATTTCATGAAGCATATACTTTAATGGAAAAATTATGAATATTTTCATTGTAATTTCTTCAGATTGTTGTAAAAAATGGATGCTATTTTTAATTGATGTTAAATTGGTCTTTTACATTTTAATTTAAAATAAAGTCACAGTTTCAATAATTAGGAATAATTTTGCATTAAAAAGTGATTCAGGCCATTGCTAATATAAAACCAATTAGGCATAAAACTCCTTAAATCTTGGGAAAGGAGCTAGTTAAAACTCTTAGTGCCCAAAGCTATGATTAGAAACATGTTATTTTATGCAATTCTATTTGATTAAGATTTTTTTAAATGTTAACACACAAAATACAATCCAATTCATTTAAAGAAATTCTATGAAATGATAGAAAGCTGTCATTTATCACATTACATTTTGTTTTGCTATTTCCCTTTCTCTCAGTTCCTTTTTTCATTGCTGATACAAAATACCTGACACTCACAGTTCAAGGGGGAATGGTTTATTTAGCTCACAGATTGTAAAGATTTCAGTATATAATTGGCCGGCTCCAAG
>NW_004524694.1:5759310-5763009 GCF_000260255.1 Octodon degus | reverse complement strand
AGAGACAGAGACAGAGACAGAGACAGAGACAGAGAAGGAGCTGATGAGGGAGTGGGGTGAGAGAACAAAGCAAGCTTCCTTCTGTCGCTTGTGTGGTGCACAGGCTGCCCACAGTAAGTGCAGCACTCACCCCTTAATCCCAGAACTGCACTTGGAATCAATCACATACTATGGATTCAGCTATCTCCAGATCTCCATGTAAACCTTCATGAAGCATTGGGAGGACATCTAGACCCAAGTCCTGACATTAATGTCTATCAATATCTATATCTATAGCTGCACTTATAGCTGCATGCTTTTCTACATCCACGGCACATTACTGGGGATTGCGCCCATGTGCTTGTCACTGAGCTACACTTCCAAACATGCATGTATGCGTGTGTGCATGGATGGATACATTTTTAAATTTTTCATTCAATTTTTTGACTTTTTATTTTATGGAAAAAAGTTGAAAGAATATTTCATAACAAAAAATGAGAGAATAGATGTAGTTATTAAGTTGCATTTATCTTTCTTATTCAGAGTATAAGATATGGGTGTTAAAAATTTCTCTAATCAATATCAGCACAGACCTACCTTTTCAATGAACTAAGAGACACTACAGTACAACTGATTTGCATTTTTTTACTTTTTGACTTCGTTTCCCCATTTTCCTTTTGAACTATTAATTTCACATTTAGAGCTTATTTATGCTTTTACTTTCTCACACAAGAGAGATAATAGAATGCTTACATATGTGAATCTGATTTATTTTTCTGACTTAACTGATCATATTGAGTTTAGTTTCAAGTTGCATTCATCTACTTATGAAAGCCTGAAGTTTATCCTTTTTCATGGTTGAGTAGAACTCCATTGCACAAAATACATCTTTTTAAAATTCATTCCTTGGGTAATGGGAGTTTGTGTTGATTCTATGATTTAGCTATTATAAATTGTGCTGCTATAAACATAAGTGAACATATATCACTGCAGTATAATGTTTTTAATTCTTCTGAGAATATGCCCTGAAAAATAGCTGGGTTGAATTGGACCTCTAGTCCTATTTTTTGAAGACTCTTCATGGTGATTTCCATAGTGGTTTCACCAAGCTTTGCCTCCACCAACATTGGAGAAGAGTTGCCTTTCTCCCCACAGCCCTGCCAGCATTTATTATTGGCTGATCTTCGAGAGTAGCTTTGCCTTTAGATCAGGAGTCCACATAGCCTGTTTCTCTAGCAAGGGACTTGCTCCTTGGAATTGTCAGTTAAGAGTAGGCTCATGAACTGACAATTTATACCGACGTCACTTTAAAAGAGAATGTGTGAGCCAGGGGGATAGCTCGGTAGAATAAGCACTTGTCTGGCAAGCGCAAGGTCTTGAATTCAATCCCCGGTACCACAAAAATAAATAAATAAATAAATAAATAAATAAATAAATAAACAAATATGCATTTGATTTGTATGTTTAGAAGTGTTTGGTGAGGTACTGGGGGATGTGGAACAGCAGAGCTGACACTTCTGGCAAATTCTTACAAAGGCGAGGCACCTGGTGATGACGCCATTAGCCCGCCCCTACATGCACCCTTCTGGACATCCGGATGCCTTTTATTTTATTACATGTGTTTTAATATATTACCATTTTGTGGATTCAGTGAAAGTCTGCTCAAAATAACACTATCAAAACCACTAAAATACATGTAAAATATTGTGCGGTAGATGGAAATAAAATTATTATTTGGATTTAAAAAATAAAAAAGAACAGCCATTCTTACTGTGGTGAGATGGAACCTCAGTGCTGTTTTAATTTGCATTTTTCAAATGACTGTTGATGTTGAACATATTTTCATACATTTATTTGCCATTTATTTTTCTTCCTCTGAGAAGCATGCAGTCCTCTCAGATGCCCATTTTAAGGCAGTGGCCTTCTAAGATGTGATGCAACCCAGACTGACTCAATTTTACCATCCTGCTGCCTTTGACTTCCAGCATTGTAGGGTTACAGATGTACAATATTGCCCATAGGTTTTCACTTTGAGCAGTTAAGCTGAATATGACCCCTGTGGCAATTTATTGTTTTTCTTGCCGAGTGAGGCGCTGCACCATGGTAATGCTGGTTCTTGGGAGGTTGAGGAAGGAGAATCACAAGTTAAAGTCCCATCTGGACAATTTAGCAAGACCCTGTCTGAAAATTTTAAAAATAAATAAATAAATAAAACCAAGATTTGGGACATACCTAACTATACAGGGTGTGGCTTTTTTATTTTTAATGTATTTAGTAGAGGGTCTACAGGGTGTATGAATCAGACTTGTAGTAATCCTTCCTGTTTTTCAGGCTCTCAAGCACTGGGATTACAGGCGTGTGCCATCAAGCCCAATCTCACTCACCTTCTCAGCTCTCTCCAGGAGCGGGGCTGGTCCAGCACCCTGGAGATTGAACCTCCTGGCCCTGAGTCTGACTAAGCAGGCGCTTTAATCTGCTGAGCTATCAGGGCATGGCTTTAATTTCTAGTATCTCAAAATTAAGAAAAATAATTTCATCCAAGAAAATGCCCTAAATGTTAAAAGACAATGTCATAATTTTATATAGAAAATACATAGATTTTAAAAAATGAAAATCAATACATTAAGGAAATAGTTAAGGCATTAATTAACATTTATTGGCATGTTTCCATGAAAAAGTATTTATTTATCAGCGATCACGAGGACAGAATTCTTAAAATCAATCACTGAAGACAGAGGAAATGTTTACTTCAGCCCCTGACTCCACAGGTCTCGGCACACCGTCTCTTAGCCCTGTCCTTTTGAGCCCGGGGACAGATGACAGCACTCATAGCAAGAGCACAGAAGGCAGGGGCTGCTATCCCATGGCAGGAAGCAAAAGAGGGGAACAGAGCAGGCTCTGAATTTATAAAATCTGTCACATTTATTATGTAAGCACATTACATACCACTGTGAGTTTGTAGGTATTGGAAAGCCCAATCCGGACACGATTCTCCTAGTACCCCATCTGCCTGCCGGTAGAACCATTGTGCTCAGCTCAGCACCAGGGCTGCCCTGGGAAAACACAGTTTCTTAAAGCGGTAAGAGCAGCCACGTGATCTTTCAAGCACGTGGACATCCACAGGCACAAGAGCTTTTGCGCTGGAGGTGTCAAGGACGTGCCCGCTGAGGCGCTAACACCCAAAGGACTTTGACCACTGAGGTTTACGGAAGAGCTTCCCTCCAAAAGACCCTTGTCTTCCTTCAAATCTTGAAAACAAAACAAAACTAAACGGTTCTCTTTGCTCTCTATCTCCTTTCCACCCTCTGCCTCCAGGCACAACAAATTTGCTAAGAACCTGTATTGCTTTGATTTATTTTGAAATTTGGTTTATTTTTCTGTGTTTATAAACTTTCGTAATGTTAGGATGCTGCCAGTTTTCTTGTTTATTAAATGGCCATATACCTTTAAGTGTATTGATAAAACTGCAAAAAAAATATTAAGTGCTTATTTCTTATTTTTTTATTATTATTTTTTTGCGGAACCGGGGATTGAACTCAGGCCCTTGCGCTTGCCAGGCAAGTGTTATTCCACTGAGCCATCTCCCCGGCCCTATAAGTGCTTATTTCTAATGTACTTCAGAATTTGTCTAGCCTGGAACTAGATAATTTTTTTTTTATTTCATGATTTTCACAAAGACAGTGTAGTAATCATAAGTAATGGTAAATGGGTATAGTACTA
>NW_004524694.1:5756261-5758745 GCF_000260255.1 Octodon degus | reverse complement strand
CAACATCTATTGACTATTTTAAAGAGAAAATTACAAAAATATTTTCCTTTGAGAAATCTTTTGCATTTTTCTCATTCTATCCTCTAAATACTTTTGTATGAACAAAATAGTAAGAAAAAAAAAGTTCTTTTGACCAAACAATGTACATGAAATGAAATCTCAGTACAACTTGAAGTAATCTCTCTGCAGCCCAATAAGTTGAAAGAAATTCTTCAGGCAAAAACAGAAAACCTCATTAATATCCTAGCTTATTTGGAAGGAAGACAAAAGGGCTTGAAAATGTAGTGGCTACAATTCTTTGGAAGCATCCAGCTGGAAAAACTCTAATATTCATGCTAATAAGAACAGAATTGCGTGTGTGTGTGTGTGTGTGTGTGTGTGTATTGGAATACTGTTTCTATATTGCCACATGGAGAATAGGATTTTATTTTAATTTAGAAAGTGCAAATTTGAGTCATAATTTATATTAGATATGATTTTTGTTCTCCATTTAAAGGTAAAATTGCATTTTTATTTATTCTTGGGATTTTAATACTTTTCTACATATTTTGTCTTTTAATTAACAAACTATATATTGTATTTAGTTTGCACATTCACCTTGCAGAGAATGCAAAACAAATGATTAACATTTAGGAATAAAATGTTCCAAGTTTTTGACTTGTATTAGTAATAAAGGCCGCCCCTTACGGTGTGAATGCGCGTTCTGACTGCACGAGTTGCAGCGTGTTAGCGGGCTGCAGAGGTTAGCGGCCCAGCTTTCAGCTTCTGCACACTTCCAACACATTATCTGCATTCAGCAGGCAGAAAGGTGGGGTCTCCGGAGTCTGTGTCACTCGGGGCATCCCGTCGCTGAGCGCCACCGCATTAGCTGCCAGCTTTATGGGGCCAGCTTCTCGGCAGTCTCCCCGGAAGTATCCGTTGTGCACATTTTAACCAGAATCCCATCGTGTAAGTTTACAGTTTTGCAATCATATGATTCTTAATTTGGGATGCATTAGAATAAACTGAGCTTATTAAACATTTTGCTGCCAAGACGTCATCATTCCCATTTATTTGGATTTAATTAATATGGGTGTAGCTAGACATTGCATTCAAAGGCGTCCACGTTACCATAGGGTAGCTGTGTTACATCTGAGTCTTGCTTTGTTTTCCTCTTTCCTTCCCCACTTCTCCTCTTCCTTGTTTCCTTTCTTCTTTCTTTTCTTTCCTCTGTCTCTTCTGGGATTTCACATTGAGCTGTATCTGCAACCCTTTTAATTTCAAGCAGATTTTGGTTAAATTGCTCATTTTCTCTTCCTAGATTTGCACTTGAAATGCTCCCACCTAGCTTCCCTGCCACCTGGGAAGGACCCTGTTTCCATGAACGCAAGCTATGTATGGAGAGGGCAGGTGTCATCAGTGATAAGCCATGGATGGATGGTGTCAGGAACAAGAAAATCCATGGCTATTATTTCTCATTATTGGGGACTTTACTCTGAAAGTGACTCCTCCCTCACGGCAGTCTAGTCAGAGAAGAAATTCACTGCAGTCTCCGCTAGGGTTAGGAGTGATAAAATCAGAAGCCAGTTTGGAGAGGGCTTTCTTGCTGAAGACTGAGTTCCACTGGGAATAAGAAGCCAGAGGACCACCGCACTTCAGGGTTTCTGCACTCACCTTAGCACAGTGACTGGGCGGGACCCAGACACAAGGAAGTCACCGAGAGGGAAATTCCCAAGTCATGCACCCAGAGCAGTGTAAGCAGAGGGGAGCTCCGGCTGTGGATGGAGCGCATCCTGGGCCCTTGCTCTGAGGTGACTGGGCAGAAAGTACTGGAATTAAGGCCAAAGTACTGCTTGCCATCTTAGCTTTGTGCCTTGAGGATGAACTCCGTGGCCCGTTTGCTGTCTGCTCTGTCACTGTGATCAGAAATTCACGTTGGCTTGGAAGTCAGTCGCGTCCCAAGGCTCACAGAGGGGGCTTCCTGGGGCAAGTGAGGCACCGCAGGAGCCCACAGTCCACAAAGAGTGGCTCCATGCACCCTGAAGCGCAGGAGTGCTGCAAGCACCTGGAATGGGTTTAGGCCTGAGATCGAAGACGCAGGAATGGCTGACACTGCCCAGTGGAGAAGCAGGACAGGACTCAGAACTTGCAGGGAGAAAAGTGGATGTTGAAACAGCAGGTCCGCCTGTGAAGCACAGTCCCTGTCACATACTTGGGGGATGCCCATGTCACAAGCTCTAGAAAGAAACCTGAACACAGAGCTAAGTGCCTCACATTACGTAGCACAATCTCAACATTGAATGAGTGGCAGTTGGACAGTGGTATATATCTGACTCAATTTGAGGAAGTGTTAAGATATAGATTTCTGGTTTTCTTTCTTTCTTTCTCCCAATACTGGACATTGAACTCAGTACCTTGTGCTTGTGGAGGCAAGGACTTATGCTGCTGACCTATCTCCCCAGACCCTAGATTTCTGTCTTTAATGCTGAGATTTTTATTCAGATC
>NW_004524694.1:5740600-5755761 GCF_000260255.1 Octodon degus | reverse complement strand
AGCTGTGTATCTATTCTATTTTGCACTCTTTTTAAAATAAATGTTGGTTAAAAAATTAATAAAAGAAAATAAGAGACAAGAAAAAATGTCATAGGTTTGTTCTGCTACAATGTTGTATATGATTTGATTGCTAAATTTCTGTGTGAAAATATGTAATTGTTTTTTTTTCAAATTCTATAGGAATTTAAAGTTTAGAATATCCATAGTTGTTAAAAAATAGCAGTTCCATGTTAAGTCTAAGGTGTTTGAAATTCAGACAGTGATGTTCAGCCAACTTCCTCTGTTACAGGGTAATAATATCATTAAGCTTCTCTTCTGGATGTTTAGCAACTAAAGTTTGCAGAACAAAAATTAGAGGAAAAGAGAGGTTATAAAGATAGCCAATATTTTATTTTATTTCAATTTTTTTATTTTTATGTTTTTGATAAAATTCTTACTATGAGATTTGGACTCATAGTGATCTTTCTGTCTCAGCCTCCCCACTGCTGGGATTACAGGTGTGCACCACCACACCCAGTCTCGGTGGGCAGCACAACACGGGCCCCAGCAAGACATTCCTGGGAATCAAACCCGAGTCCTTGCGCTTGCCAGGCAGGTGCTTAGACCGCTGTCTCCCTAGAGCCCCTGGCCCTTTGTTAATCCTTAAGCCACGTCTGCCTAAATCACTAAGTTGCCCAAGCTGGAACCAAACTTGCTGATTTGGCCCAGTCCAGGAACTGCTCTCTAAGAAGCACTATTCTAAAGTAACCAATGAATTGCTATATATGTGTTGGCTATCATCCTCCTAAATACAAATTAAATAGCGTCCTTGATGTCATACATCCAGAAGTATTATAACCTCACACAGGAAAAGTGTTCATGAATTCACTCCAAGGTCTCTCTGTACTTTGACCTCATGATCACCAACCGGATGACTGAAATCCATTGCCCCTATTTCATCGCCATTCTGCTTACAGTATCTTCGGTGGGTTTCCTCCCCTACAAGCGATAATGATCAGCGTGGTTACAGTCTTTGCTGTTTGCCACAGGCTCTGCTGTGTGCCTTCCTTAAGCATGAGTGATTCAGCGTGGTGGACACTAATACCATTCTCGCTTTACAGATGACAGAGACACAGTCGATTGCCTGCGTTCACACACAGTAAATATCAGAGAGTGTATTTGAACTCAGACAGCTGATGAAACGTGATACAAGTGGGCCTGCTACCAAAGAGCAGCCCTGTTTTTCTTAGATAACCTATCAACCCTTTGTCTCCACAGTTGGTTTAGAATTTTTGCCATTTTTAATATTTTCTTACTTAGTTTACACAAGTGAATTAGGAAGTAACACAGTACAATGGATAATGTATTGGTTTTCATATCTATCGCTCCACAGAGAACTGTTTATTTTCTTGCATATTCTGTTCCAAATTTATAGGAAGGCAGGAATGTAAGTATGTTTTCGTAATTTTGGGTGTGTTCCAGAAAATAACCCAAGCTAATAGGCTAACTGGATAATCTTATGAGATGAAATAATAACATAATGTCTTCGTTGTGGTCATGATTGGTGTATTTTACAAAGCGCTTATATTAAAAGACAAATTGAGTGTCAAAAAGTGACATTCAATTAATATCTCCAACTTTTCATCAGAGTCAAAGGAAACAAATAAAAATGTAGATATAAAATGTATTTATATTATCTAAATACATTGGTTAACCCATGTGACCAGCAGCCAAATCTCGAACAATGAGATCACCACTCACTCACGGAACCACCGCAAGGGAACATCCCTCGCTCCTCGGTATTGGAGGCCATGCTTTGAACAGCACGTGTGCAGGAGTCACAACCAAGTACAGCAGCCGCATGGGGTGACTCACCCTCAAGGTCAGCACAGTCTGATTGGCTGCAGGGCCTGGCAAAAGATCAAATGCAGGCTTGCAACTAGGCTGTGACTGGTGCTCATCCACCTGGACAAGCCACAGAGGCAATGCGTGAACACATCAATTGCTAGAGGAGACTCTGGTTTTGACCAGAAGGAGTTGCCAATGGAGACAGAGAGCTGAGCTGTAGATGCCTACGCATTCTTCAGGCGCTTTGTGAAAAGGAGAAATGACAGCACCTTCTCTTTGTGTGAATCAGGAAGTGTGGAGTGACAAGGCGGAGGTGCCAGAGCAGAGCAGATCAACCACGTTGCTCAGGTTTAAGCAGGAAGAGGAAGAAAATCTATTCGAAAATACTCATGCAACAGTTCAGAATAAGCCATGGCTCAGGCTTTCTATATTGTTTAAGCAATAAATTACTGAACATGTCAATCATATATATTTTAAAGAAAATGAATTAAAACAAATTATAGGCTACTTTGTTTCATTAAAAGTGCTTGTAAGTCAAACCAAATAATGAATCAAATTCAAGATATATTTTTTACCTGTAGATCCTGCAAAAGCTGTGCTTATTAGTTGAACTTTTATTAGGCGATGAAAGACTTACATTTAAATATAAACAACAGATAAGACTTCATGATGAAATTTTAACTGCCTTTGGACACAAATATTCCTTTGCTTATATGTCTTCTAAAATCTAAGGAATTTTCTACTGATATTTATAAAATTGTGTAAATCAGTGGAACTCAGTTTTTTTTTCTCTTGGTGAAATAAATAACTTATTCTGTTATCAGTGTATATTTTAAGTATATAACCAAATCAGGGCTGGGGAGATAGCTCAGCAGTCTAAGCACCCACCCGGGAAGCACAAGGATCCAGATTCGATCTCCAGTAGAGCATGCCATGCTGTCCCCACCATGCTGGCCACTCATAACTATGGAGGCTGACACAGGATGATCACTATGAATCTGAGCTGTGCAGTGAGACCCTGTACCAGATAGATAGATAGATAGATAGATAGATAGATAGATAGATAATGATAAAAATAATTGAGCATTGCAGAAATCAACCCGTGCAATCCTCTCAACTGATAGATTGATGAAGTCAGAGAGCAAAATATGTAACAACAATGATACTCTGCTCTTATGACTTCTGTGCCAGCAGTTTCTTCTTTATCAAATTCAGGCCAGGGAGATAGCTTAGTAGAATAAGTGGGCAAGCACAGGGTCCTGAGTTCAATCCCCGGTACTGAAAAAAAAGGGAAAAAAAAAAAAGAAAAATTTCCTCTCATTATTTTAGTACTATTGCCACAGTTAGAGCAACTTCAGTGAGCTTTGGGAAGGTTACATGAAATGCTCTGTTTACGTGTTTAGTACTGCAACGTAGACTCAACCTATGTGAGTCTGCACAAGGGTTTACAGGCTGACTCCAGTCTCTGTCATGATCTTCAATTATGAGAAATAGGTTGAGCTTGTTATGTCTAAGTCACACTGCTCAGACAATGACAAAGGCCATCAGTTAGGAATGACGTGCACTAACGGTTAGCTCCAAAGTACTTAGTGTTGTCTGCATAAAGAAACACTGTGATTAATGCTGGTGTGCTGACAAAAAGAACATTTCCTGTAACAGAATTCCTTGGTGAAAGTAAGAACAATTTTTATGCATGTGGACATTAGTAATGCCTAAGACACAGCAAACAAGCAGAGCAACACACACTATCTACTGAGCAAAGAAAGCAAGGAAATAGTTTTCAGGAAACCATCCAGAAGTCTAAGTGAACACACACCATGATGTCAACCTTGTGCCAAGCCCTGTTTCTGATTCTAGAATTTGGCAATAAACAAATTGGGCTAAAATCTTTATTCTCCAAGAAGTCAATATATACTACTCAGTGCTTTCTAGTTACTCAGTTACCCTTTATTTACCAATACACTTTAGCTGTAACAATCTATACAACCACATGAGACAGTGATGGATGGGTTTTATTGCTTTCGTTCATATGAAAAACAGAGGTGAAACGTCTGAGATAGCAGCGCGTCCATATGCTACGGCTGAGACCCCACCAAGCACTCTTGCTCAATGTATATTCTCTTTAGTCCTGAAACATTGCGCCTGTTGCTCCTTGTGCCTTTTTTCTATTCTTTGCTCCTATGACAGTTAGAGGTAATCACAAGTAAAACTTTGGGAATATTTTCGAAACATTTCACATGCCTATATAGAAATATCTAAACCCTCTGGAGCACACAGCACAAATTTGTTTATGATAGCAAGAAAAAGAAAGTACAAAGTTTTCAATCTGTCTCTGGAAGATAAAGCTGCTTTTATATGATTGAAATGGATGGTAATGCGTTACTAATCTTGTACCAAAGCATCATGAATTTTGTGAGAGGAAGTACAGAAAAGAACTTCTAAGGAAGGTTACTGTGGTGCAGACTCTAGGGCTTCCTGTGTGGTAAAATCACAGAGTAAGAAGCAAATAAAACTAGAATTAAATGTCACAGAGAGCTGAGGGTGGCACAAGGGCAGTGAGCTTCTGAGTACAGCTGACTTTGGCCTATTTCACAGTCTTCTCGTGGGCACACCGAGGCACAGGAAGCTACGAGAGGAGTTTTCCAAATAAACGAGTATCACCATTCCTAAAGCTTACTACCCAGTATCAGGATAATTAATTCAGAGTCTGTGGAGTGTTTGCCTACACAGATGTGTAAATGTAAAAATGATTTTTATGTAAAATAGCTTTTACGTCCTCCACCCCTAAATATCTAGCAGGTCAGAGATACCATTTGTGGAGCCATCATTTATCATGAGTGCCTTCTATATAGCACAAGTACCTCCACACAAAAGGCTCAGGCATTTTGATTAAGAATTAGCTTTTTTTCTGCTGTCAGTGGTTGTTATTTCTTTCTTTCTTTTAAGCATGGCTGTGACATGCCTCAAGTGGGTGGTCCATCTACTCTATAGATTCAGGTCATAAAGGCTGCCCAATGACCTCTTTGTCTTTTTTAACTTCAAAACAAGTCCTGGAATTTAAAACAATTGAAATGTGAACTGATGACTTTGTAAAATCGCTACTGCCCTTTGTGAAAGACGTAAGAGATGAAAATCTCTGCCTGGCACGTAGAACGCGGGCAGCCCATAATCACAGCCATTCCAGGCAGCAATCCTCTTAGTAAGAATGCCGTTAGGAACACATACCTGCTCCGGAAGTAATTCAGCCTGCGTGAACGATGGCACATGACGGGAGGTCTGGGCTTGCAGCCCAAGCGTGTATTTCCATATAGCTCTTTTATGGCTAAAAGGTTTACCTTTGAAAATCACCCACATCCTAAATTCTTTCTTGCCCCAATTTCAAGCTAAAAATGAAAGTTAAATTTCTTGAAAACACTGAATTCCAAATTTTCCACCTATGACTTGTTGCATAGAAGCCTTTTTCTAAAGCCTTTCCACATGTCTGTGGATGTCTTCTTTTGTTAATATTAGGAGGTTTGAAGAGTTAAAAATTGTAATAGGGAGATTTTTGAAATAAAGATTCATTTGTTCCCAAAAGTAAGTAGATAATTTGTGCTCCCATCTATAATCAATAATAAAATTTTCTAAAACTACAAATATGTTCCTATATTTTCAACATTTGATTATATCTAATTATATTTCTTAATATGTGATAGATTATAATCTAACAACAGAAATGAAAAAGAGAAGTAAAACCTTTATATATTAAGTTTATATGGGTAAATAGAATAATATATGGTGGACCTATAAATTAATGATGGTGATAAAAAATAATGTATATTGAGTGTTAAATACCTGAATACACACTAGCTGTATAAGTTATTATACTTGGAATTACATATTTATTAAAATAATGTGACCAATGGATTTTGTTATGAAATTTTGTTGAGAAATTACTCTGAGGACTCGCATAACTTAATTAATTTTTTAATATAGAGAAAACATTATACAGTTTTTATCGATGTGATACTACACATTGCTCCTAAATAAAGTTAGTAAACATTGAAAGCACAAAAACAGTATTGGGGAATATGTTTAACATTACTTTTACAATTTTTTATTGATTTTATTGAGAAAGAAATATTAGTGTGACAGTTTCAAAACAGGTTAATAGGACAGTTACAATAATTAATACATTGCATATTGTTGTCTTCATAGTAGTTACACATAGCATAAGGTTCAACGTGATATCTTGTCTAAGCACTATTAGTACAAAACTTTCTTCTCAATGAACTAAGTAACTGTATATCTATCCTAGCTATTTTTAATATACAGATACAAAATGGTCCTTCATTTATATCCCCATTTTTTGTTTATTTTTGTCAGAGATGGGTATTCCATTGCCAATCTACAAACTGCTATACGGGCTTTCAGAGTAAATCCCGAGGGGATTTGACTGACCTTGTCAGATACAAAAGCTACATTCTTTATATAGTTCTTGCTTTATCTTGATCTTAACCATCCAGCATAAAAGAATAAAAACGAGGTATAAAAAGTAAAGTCCTATTAATATCCTGAATTGTAAAGGCTCAAGTCAGCAACTTCTGACATGGCTAGTCCTGCAGATAACCCACTACTATTACGGACTACTGGACTACCTTTGTAATTTTATAGCACAAATTGGTTGATGACACTTCTTTCGTTATCTGCTAAGGTAAAGAATGTACAATTGTGTTTTTCTCAAGCAAGGTGGACCATGTTCTCAGCTGCGGGCCCTCGGAAGCCTGTGCTGAGGTGCTGCAGGACAAATCCTGTGCCCGTCCTCCTGCCCTCCCAGCTGGGGCTCCCTGTCAGCCTCAGTCGAATTAGGGAGACTACAGGCCGAGAAGGCAGGAGGTGCGCAAGACCTGCTCCTTCTTGTTTTATTTTTGTTGATTTTTATCTTTTTTGGGTTTGTTTTTTTCTCAATTGTTCCCTACTAGATTCTCTACAGTAATGAAAATCTGGGTCATAGCTACGGTTCCATTTTTGTAATTTTTTATACCAATACCTCTGAAAACATTCTCATCATGCATCTTCTGGGAAGAAAACCGCTTTCATGAAAGGCTCAATAAAATTAAATAAAGAGCCCATTTGTTGATTCTTTTTAAAAATTTTGAGTGTTTTGATAAAATTTAGGTTTATACCATTATCACATTCATTAAAGAGAGTCGGCACCTGTATGTGATATATCTTAATTTGTCATTTGTGAAGTCCCTGTCTGAAGGGCCTACACAATGCACCCACTAAGTGATACATTTTTTTTTTATCAGATTCTGGTTTCATTGGCTCGTGACTACTTCTACCTTTTCAATTTTATTTTATTTGTTCATTTTATGTATTTAGTACAAGGTCTACAGGGTCTCACTACACAGATCAGACTCCAGTCTGATCTGTGTAGTGATTCACCTGTTTTCAGCCTCCCAAGCACTGGGATTACAGGCGTGGGCCACCACCTTCAGTCTCAGTTGCCATCTCAGCATACCTGGGGAGGGGAAAGGAGAGGCCGGGCTGGCAGGGCACACCCAGGTCCCTGTATCTGCCAAAGCAGGTGCTTTAATCTGCTCAGCTATCTGACCTGCCCTATCTTTTCAATTTTAATTATCTCAACCTCTTCTCTGTGTTCCACCAGCTCTCTGTGGTAAGCTATGTCTTTCAGTTTCTCTATTCATGTATCATAACATTCCTTTTCTGTTGTGTTCTCAATAGTAGTAATTACTAAACAGTGTCCAATCCCTTTATATTTTTGTAACACTTCATCTTTACCCCCACTGCTCCTTGCATCTGAGTCGGCCCTGGAGCTTGCTTTCACCTGTAGCGTGGAAGACAAGGGAGACACATCCACTTCCATGTGCTCTCTGGGACTTTCATGCCCCAGTAAGAGATAAGAGGTGGACTGCAGGGCTCTGCATGGAGCGGAGTCAGACCCAGGCACTTGGCTGCTCTAACTGAGATGCCAGGTGTGTGGATGGTCCCTTGGATGATCTGCCCCAGCTGAGTTCCCAGCTGAATGCAACTGGAAGCCCACTCAGCTGTAGAACCCTTGGAATCCATGGGCTGCTCACATCAACTGGGGTAGCTCAGGCTCAGGAGAATCCTGAGAAATCATAAATTGTGATTGCGATAAATCACCAGGCATAGGGGTAGTTGGTTATGTAGCAATCTGTAATTGACAAAGAATTTTGAGTTCAAAAGTGACTGAATGTTAGAGTAAATACCACCTGAAAATTCTCTGCTGCTCCCGTCCCTCAACAGATGCAAATGCTAAATTTGGGGAAATACTTGGCATTTCACTTATATTACAACTTTTGCTAATCTTTTCATGTGTAAATCTGACTAACGTAGTCAAAAATATATCTAAATTTAGATGTTATAATACACGATTATTAGAAAAACTGAAATTTTATCAACAAAACAGCAATGTAAAAGTCAGTTATTGAAGAAAGAGCATTTTTGTTACAGGAAATGCTTAACTATTTAATGGAACAACCACTAGCTAACTTCCATCTCTGGTCACTGACTATAATAAATAGATTATGATTCAAATTATTGTGTATATCATTTTATATAAAGAGGATGAGGTTATTATTACATCACTAACTAATGCACAGACCACTGACAACATTTGGTATTATAAAGTAAAATACTGCAAAATTAGCAAGTATTATGAATCTATATAATTATGCTAATGAGGCTGTGGAGCTAGTTATAGCTAAAATGAGTTTTAATAGTGAGTTTGAAATTTGGTCTGTGTGAATAAATTAATAAAAACTCTTGTGAAATCTGAAATTGTAGAAGGCTGCAAAACTATCGTTCAAAGTGTTAAGAACATCTATGGCAATAAAGACAGTCTGTTCCTTAGTCTGACCCAAGCAAGATATAATCCTGGGATAAGGTACTTGTAAACATGGGAAGACAGACAGAAAGATGTTTGCAGCAGCCAGGTAATATCAATTTATGTGATCTGAACACATTCTATACATCCAGGGCTTTATTATATCAAGAGAGACAGCTGAATATTAAATCTGAAAGGATAAGAAGTGCTACAGCCAAAAAGGTGGGAGGAATGACTCTCCGAGCCTTTCCTCTAGGAGTTTTTAGCAGTCTTCGATTTCAAGTCAGGGGAGGCAGGTGGGGCCCGGCCCAGTACTATAATAAGCTTACTGTTTTATTCCTTTTCCTCTCCATTATGCTTCCCATGCAGCCCTAAATGTAATCATTGGTGTGACTTCTTCTTGGTATAAATTTAACCAGTAACTTTTAGAGAAAACCAATCTATAATCTGCTCCAATGTATTGTATTGCTTGGAGTAAGGTTTCATGAGTATTCATTTGGTAGCTCCCTGAACGGGAGGAATAGTGTGGTTTCCCTCCAGTGGTACATAGATTGAATTTCTTAGGAGCACGGGAGACAGTTAGCCACAAAGAAATATCTGGTAAGTAGAGCAAAAGCAATTTCTACTTTTGCAAAACAACATTGCCGCATTGCATTTTTACAACAGTAGACAATTGGGCAAAATACAGTGGTTAGAAAGCTAGTAAAAAACAGTTCTCTGTATGGCAATTTGACTGAAAAACTCACACCTAAGAAGAAACATGGCAAACAACTGCGTATTTGAGCAAGTCATAGCACTAACAATTATACAACACTTCTCTATTAGTCATTATAGATGCACATGCATATGTACACATTAGGTGAGTCTGTTTTCCTAAAATTACTTAACTACAATTATTACTACAACAGATGAAACAAATAAATATGTAGTAAACATTATTTTAAGACCATATGGCTAATAAATGGTGAGGGTAGCAAGTAAAACATATATATATATATATATTTCTTATAATTACTGTATAATTATGTCTCATATATTGTGTGTGCATAATTGCTTTTTCTAAAACACACATGTACAGGAAAGTTTCCTCACTAAAATAGTGAGTAAAAGTAAATAAAAATGTTCTACAATATCTCTAACTTGTATGGAAGACCAATTAAAGAAAACTATTTGATCAAATCCATTACTAAAATTTAAAGAAGGTAAATTTTGATCATCAGTGAAAGAAAGGGTCTTTTTTCCACCTTTATTTAAAAATATGCCTGCTATTGAAGTAAGAGAGAAAAGAGACATTTTAAGCTAAACACGTACTATTCTTGCTCCGAATCAAAGGGCATCTTAGCCTCCCCTCTGCTGCTTTTCACTGAGCGAGCCAGGGGCTCCTAAGGCACACGCTGCTCACAGAAGATTTCCAGGCATCTCTGCATCTGCTCTGCACGACTGTATCTGGATGATGCTGCCAGCTGACGCAAGCCCATGAGGCTGTAGTTCAAAAGCAGGCTGATCAGGTGGTGACCGTACATGCTGGCAAGCATTTGGAAGAGCGGCAGCCGCCTTTGATGAGGGCATCAGAGGTATTATACATCAATAATTTCACCTTCATTTGAAATTTATGTTGTTCTGTAAGAGGAAGGATGTGTATATGTAGATGTTTCTGATGTATATATGTAGATGTAATTCCAATTAATATTTTTAAATGCTTTTCACCTAAAACAGACCCCTAGCAATTAATCATGATGGGCAACAAGTGCAAATAGACTACTTCATTGTTCTCATAAATGTTTCACCAGCTTATACAATTCTGATCAGCTCTGAATTTGCCATGAACATTGCCAAACTTAGAAAGCAGTATTGAGCCAATATTATCTTCAAATGTGATGATTCAGTAGTTGAAATGCTACCTTTTACTCTTTTATTTCTCCACTCATAGTTTATATGCTGTATGTTAATAACTATTAGTGTGTGTTTTAAGTTTTCAGTTGACATGACTTAAATGTTTGATTAAGGAGCTTTCTTTTGTCTGTCTTAGATATGCAAGTTAGAACCACATCATGAAATATGTGTACATAGGCTGGCCAAATAGCTCAGCAGATTGAAGAGCCTGCAAGCAGGTGCAGGGGCTGGGGGTTTGATCTCCAGGCCTGCAATGCCGGTCCCACCCCTGGGGACTTGCTAAGAGGGCAATTGAGACTGGTTGTGGTAGCACTCACCTGTAATCCCAGCACTTGGGAGGTTGTAAACAGGAGAATCACTACAAGTCCTATCTACGCAGTGAGAGGTTGTATGCCTTGTACACCCTGTCCTAAATAAAAAAGTGTATATAAATAGATTATATATATTATTTTAATAGTGAAGAGTCAGTTTTACTTAGTCATGTTTGCTTTAAAATTCTTTTTTTAAATATTCCCTTAGCTTTAGAATTAAAGGAGTAAAATAAGCCTCATGGGATCTAAATTGGCACGCTCATAGTGAGGAGGCCAAGCTCTGGGGGTTACTCAGGGGAGCTCTGTGAGGCAGATAGCACTCCTTTGCACACAGGGACACAGGACTCAGGTGAGTGCAGGGCAGAGTGCCTGGACAAATCCCCGACATTGAAAAGCTCCTGCAGCTTTTGATTTTCCTGGGAAATCCACCCTCGGAATTTAACAGTTGTGCTCTTGTCTGCAGCAGGGTGTTTGTTTACAAACCCTCGGAAGCCCACAAGCACTCACTGTGGCTGATCTCTGGGTGAACAGAAACGCTGATGGCTCCCACAGAGTGGAAAACAACACACCCAGACTTCCAAGGAGCGCTCTTCAAAGGCACAGCATGCATGGTCGTGTTTTTCCTGTCTTCCTTTCCCTAGAATTATAAGGACATTTTTGTCCGTATGACAACCCATTCCCAACATAAAAACTTCTTTTGGTCTGAGTGACACTCAAAATTACTTGGCCTTGGGGTCAATGAATCAAGAGGTTTGAATGATGTCTCAGAATGAAGTGTGTGTGCCCTCGACATACCCAAGAATTTGATGCCTTTTCTTGTATATGGTAAGAAAGGCCAGATAAAATACTTTCATTTGCTTTAGAAGTTATGGTTTGACATGCTTCCATCACTGGGGCCCTCAAAATCGATGTAATGAGATGCGTGAGGCAGGAGAACTTTCTACTACTCATTCCCCCTTTTCTTACATGAAAGTATCTTATTAATCATCTCTGAAAGTTTCTATCACCCAAACACTGGGGCCAATCAGTGTGTCATACACGTGCTGTACCAGTGTGATCTCTTCTGTGGTAGAAATGTCTTCTAGTTCTCCTTTAAGTCAATATACCAGATGTCTAGAGAGTTCTTGTCCCTCTGATCTCATGGGGAAGAGTTTCTGATCTCATGGAAAGTGTTTCTCTCTTTATCAGTGGAAGTTGCATTACTTTTATGGTGTTCACAGGTGTGCAGTGAGCAAATAGCATTTGCCACACATAGCAGCACAGAAGATACAGGGGACTTAGTAATTTCTTATAATAATAAAATATCTGCAACATCAGCTGGAATTTGAAACACATCTTGATGAAATTGCAGTAACCCAGGGTCCTCTTGTATCCTTTTATCCTCCGCACATGACCAATGTGATGTGAATCAGGCTCTGTGAAAGTCAGTGGCCCTTCATGGTTCAAGTTCTGGGAAATGGTGCAAATCTCTGCATGCCCTCAGGCTTGCAGGACTGCTTTCAGGTCAACATATTTTTAAACAAGGACAATTATATTGACTTACATCTGAGTTTTCTGACACTAAGAGCCCTTCTTGTGGAGGTCAGGGAAGCATCATGGTGCTTCCGTGAATTGCTAAATACATTTAACCCAAGTTTCCATTTAAGAATCCAGCAGATAACCACATAATGAGAACATGGATTCACTCATCTGTGAAACAGACCTGAACTCAATCGTGTTTGCAACCTAGTCTCCATAAACTCAATGACCACTTCTAACTAGTAGACCATTGTAACATTCTGGTCTTTATTAGTGTAAACCTCTCATACTCCATGTATAGGATTCTTCCAGATGTCTGAGCATTTTCGTTACCCAGTGTATAGTCACCAGGAGAATGATCATAGGTTTCTCTGGTAAAAGCTAATAAAAATATAGGCTGAACACAGTTGTGACACTGTGTTAGGATCGTGAGGGTTGAGTAGGATCTTGGAATAAATTGTCAGGCCATGATGATTTCAAGAATACAAAACAGGCATCTCCTTGCAAAACTTTGAACTCATCTGCTTAAACACTTTAAGGCATTATCTATTTATAGATAATTATTTATATGCTATTATTTATGGATAATTACCTCTGCAAATCAGTGTTATATTGAGGTCTGTAATATACCTTCTGGTGGGTCACACTATATGCTGTCTCATTCTTTGGAGTCTGCTGAAACCAAAGCCTAGTTTCATAGATCTAAGAGCAGAAAGAGATGGTAGGGATAGAACCTAGAAAAAGTAGCAGAGACACAAAAGGCAAGTACTTTGGGAAATACCACATAAGACTCTTCAAGCAAAAGACAGCAAGCTCATTCAAGGAAGAAGAAAGGCTACTTTTAGTGGCAAAAGCCCCAGCAGAATTCACAGGTTTTGACTCTCAAGATTCATCAGAATGTTTTCATAATCTCATTTCTTCCTATTCCATGCTTATAATAATATAGCAGGAAACAATCTGTGGATTTAGGTTTCTGTTGTGATTCTGAATGAAACTCTGGATTTTGAATTTCTTTCTAAATCTCAATCTTGTTGGCTTTTGTGGTAAGAGTCTCACTAATGAAATTTTACTTTATCCACATAGAGTTGGAGTGGGAGATTTGGAATCATGAGTTCATTCCTTTCATTGCTTTCTTTTCTTTTCTTTTCTTTTCTTTTCTTTTCTTTTCTTTTCTTCTTTTCTTTTCTTTTCTTTCCTCCTTCTGTGAATCAAGCTCAGGATCTCGTATTGTGAGCCACTTATGCTGCTGAGCTTTATCCACAGTGTCATCTTTACCACTGGAAATAAAAATTATGACAGCCCTTAAAAGTAATGAAATTATAGAACCAGACTTAGACCTAAATCAGAAGACTCATCTTTGGGACTCTGTTCCATAGTAATACATCAGTTACCAAAACTTCTGTAAATATCCAACCAGAGAAGCAGAATCAGCAATGGTTATGCTAACGTTTTTATTGTACTTCTGGGTTGGCTTCCATGATTGTGGGTCAGCATCTCTGTAGGCAGGATGAGGCAGGAGGTGAAGTTCTATGCACAGGCTAACACTGCTGTCCTGTTGGAAGTCTTTGCCAGACCTGGCCTCTTCTGTTGTTAAGAGTCTTATGTGAAGGAACCTGGAAGCCAGAAATACCTCGGAGAACAGTTAGAGTCACTTGGCTGGGCTTTTTTTTTTTTTTTCTATGATCTTTAATGACACCAAAAAATGACAAGATCAGTACTTGACCCAAAAAACTAAAACTGTAACTTAGCTAAAGTAACACATTGAAAAGATCATCTCATGTATACATGTGGATTTATATGTGTATTGTTCATCATGCTTTGGAAAGATAATCCGAAATTTGTATTATTACCAGAAATGTCTCTAATTTTTAAAAGAAAAATAGATGCTTGCCTTTCAAGCGCACAAAAGACAACCATAATGCTTTTTGTACTTAAATGTGGCATTGTTGTTAAACTGCAATTGATGTGATACATTTAAAACTGTAAGCTTTAGGGCTGGGCAAATATCTCAGCAGTCGGATCATCTTCCTGGCAAGCACAAGGACTCAGGTTCTATCCCTTGTATCACAAGCCATGCTGGCCTTCAAAGTGGGCTTGGTGGCACATGTCTGTAATCCCTGTGCTGGGGAGGCTGAGGCAGGAGAATCACTAAGAATCAAAGCCATGTAGTGAGACTCTGTACCAAAAAAAATGAATAAAATAGTTTTTTATGCATTTAGGACAGGGTCTACAGGGTCTCACTACTAGATTGGACTTGTAGTGATTCTCCTGTTTTCAGCCTTCCAAGCACTGGGATTATAGGCATGTGCCACCACATCCAGTCACAATTACTGTCTCAGTGTGCCTGGGGGCAGGGCCAGTACAGCATGCCAGGGATAGAACCCTGGTCGCTGCACCCTGCCTAAGCAGGTGCTTTAGTCCACTGAGCTATCTGGCTGGCCCTATGAATAAAAGATTTTTTTTAAATTTAAAAAACCTGCAAGTCTTAGATTGATTATAATTAATTAGAACCCCACTTACTATTTTTTCCAAGGTAAGCAAGACATTGGGCAAGATAACAATAGAACCGACTCAGATGTTACCCACCTGGCTCAGACAAAAGTGCAAGAGACTTGAAAATTAACAAATAATTACTGAAGGAGTGAGGCTATGAATATGGCTCTTGTGGACTGCTCTCAGAGTGCTTTAGTAGATGCTTGAAAATGTGTGCTTCAGGGCTGGAGAGATGGCTCAGTGGTCTAAAGCACCTACTTAGAACA
>NW_004524694.1:5739358-5740305 GCF_000260255.1 Octodon degus | reverse complement strand
CCCAGGTACCACATGAGGCGCCAGTCCCACCCCTAGGGCAAGCTGAGATGGTTAAAGTCCAGGCATGGTGGTGCAGCACTGGAGACAGAAGACATGAGGAATGCTATGAGTCCAAGTTGTGTGGTGAGACCCTGCAACAACCAAACACATTTAAAAAAAATTACTTCAGTGGTCTAGCAAGTGATATGGATTTAGTTAAACAAATCAGATACATGTAAGCCACAATGAAGAACAGAGCTCTCATTACACAAGTAATGAAAAGAAACTAATCAAGGAATTGTATGCTTTTTAATTGTTAAGCATTTATTAGCATGTTTTAAATCCATGAACTTATTAAAATGCTACTGTTTGCTTAAGGCTTTTGGAATTTAAAAAATGTAATAACTTTATGTAATTTTATTTTTTTATGTTTTATTTTTTTTGGTCTGGCTCAGCCCACCCTGAGGGTGGGGCTGGCACAGCATGTGGTGCTGGAGACTGAACCTCAGTCCCCTGAGCCTGCCTAAGCTTGCCTAAGCAGGGGCTTTAGACTACTGAGCTATTTCACTGAATGAACTTTATATAATTTCTGAAAAATAATTTTTTAAGCAACTTTGCTTTTTAAAGTCTAAGGAATATACACAGACTCAGATTTATTTTACATGCTAGGATACATTTGAAAACACTCTTAAAAGCGATTTTTTTAATTCAATGAACAGAAAGATTTTTTTCTTATAGTGTTTGTAAACAGCGTATCATGTCTTCATCTTGTACAATGAATAACCACTAAGACAACAATATGCAATGTATTAATTATTGAAACTGTCCTACTAATTGGATTTGAAATTGTCTCATTGATATTTGTTTCTCAATAAAATTTTGGGAAAAAAAGATTCTTAGAAGCAATCTATTTACAACAGACTACATATTGAGCAAGATTACTTTCATTACCGATTGATCAAGAGTCC
>NW_004524694.1:5737666-5739223 GCF_000260255.1 Octodon degus | reverse complement strand
ATTTAGTACAGAGTCTACAGGGTCTCACTAAACAGATCAGATTCATAGTGATCCTCCTAGTTTTCATCCTTCTAAGTGCTAGGATTACAGGTGTGCACCACTACACCCAGTCTCAATCACAGTCTCTGCATGCCCCGAGGGCAGGGCCAACATGGCAGACCAGCCCCTTTGTCTGACTAAATAGGCACTTGAATCTGCTGAGCTATCTGGCCAGCCCTTCAGGGGCAAGTTTTATTTGAAATTTTTCTCAGTTTATAAAAATGTACACTTTTAAAATCCTGTGTTAGAAATTCAAAAGTTTCCTAATGACAACTGCAAATGTTTAGATTTTTAAATAAATTGTCTAAGAAATGAACTAATAATGTTAAGTTTTATTCAGTCTCATTTCCTTTTATACTTGATCTTAGTCAAATATACCAGAAGCAATTATTTATTTTTAAAGTATTTTTTGGTCAAAGTTTTATATATTGCTACAGTTTATTTTATTATAAATATGTTGCTTTATAAATTGAGCAACTTGTTGAGGATTTTTAAATGAATGTCTTTCTTAGCCTACCTTGTTCATAATATTAACAGTTTGAGAGTGGTTGAAATATAATACCTAATAATACATTGCATGAAATATCTATGGTTGTTACTAATAAGCAGCAGTAGAAGCTAGAACGTCCCTGGAATGCTTATTAGCCACATAGTTCATAAAAGAAATACATTTTTCTTATAGGTGAGAAAATGTGAGATACTAATAAAAGAAACTTAAGGAAAAATGCTCTCAATAATGGTGTGGCACAAAGACATAACAACTGTAGAAAAGGGTATGAGTGCTAATAAAAAGAACAATTCTAATGCCCCATTCTGATGAGATAAAATACTGTGGAATGAAACTTTTATGTAGGATTCATAATATATACCTGTGATACAAATGTTATATTATTTTAAGGGTAATTTGATAAAAATATGAAACAATCACATAAACTTACAAGTATGACTAACTTTAAACCTCTATTAATAGGGTTATTTTGAGTTCTAAAATTAAGAGGCAAAGCAATGTTTTATTTTGGCAAAATAATATTTTAGATAATACATTTAATAGAAAAATTTTACAGGGAAATTTAATATAAAAAAAGAAAGAACCAAATAGAGTACTTACATACCTAATAGATATTTATCATCTGCTATGATGGAATGAACAGATAATACACAAACAGTATTTAAGTATTGATTTAGAAATATGTGTTTTATACAATGGAGTATGACCTAACTATAAAGAAAGATAAATTGGAGGCTTTTATAGGTAAATGGATGCATCTAGAGGCTATAGTCATAAGTGAAGTAAATCAGACCCACAGATGTAAATATTTTGTCCCTAGTGTAAGAACCTGAAAGAGTAAATAAGATCTGGGAGGTACAATAGATATAGGAAAAGAAACTTCTCAGAAGGAATGAGTAATTGGGATGAGTGAAAGGACAAAAGAATGAAAAAAAGACAGGGGAAAAATGTGGAGAGAGTGGGTGTATTAGTTTCTTATGGCTTTTGCAATAAAATGTAAAAACAAAAAC
>NW_004524694.1:5730194-5736396 GCF_000260255.1 Octodon degus | reverse complement strand
AAAATGTTAAAGCAATTGGCCTGAATACACTTAGTTGGATTTTTTTTTCTTTTGTATTTTAGTAAGGGTATACAGGGTCTATAGCATCTCACTATGTAGATTGGACTCATAGTAATCCACCTGTGTTCAGCCTCCCAAGAACTGGGATTACAGGAGCATACCACTATGCCCAATCTCAGTTGCCATCTCAGCGGGTCCTGGCGTCAGGGCTAGCATGGTACACAGGGATCGAACCCTGGCTGCTGCATCTGCCTAAGCAGATGAGCTATTTGCCCACTGAGCTATTTGGCCAGCCCTTATTCGGAAATTAATCTAAAAGTTAATGAAAATATTTCAAACTGTTGTACTTCCACTAAAGCGCTATTTAAAACATACAATTCATACTTTTCTGATGTACATGAAAATTGAAATAAAAGTTTGTTAACAAAATATTCAATCTAGTAATTTAAATAAAAAGACTTCAAGGAAAGGAAAAAAAATACCACAAGGAACAAAAAAGATAAAAATAAAACAAATCAAACACAAAGTGAGAGAGAGAGAGGAAGAAAGTGAGAAAGAAAAGAAAGACAGCAAAGAAAAATAAGCCCTTGCCAGTGGTGCTTGGGCCTGACTGTACCACACAGCACACGCTCTCACACCCCAGAAACATGAACTTACAGAGCAAGAACTATACAACCAGGTATCAGGTCTATCAAACTTAACTTCTGATTAATTTAAGGAAAATTGAAAAGATGCTACAGAGCACTACAGAGGCAAAAGATATGGAAAGAAACACAAAACTGATTTCTTCTATAACTTTAAAAATTTAACATGAGAAGACTACCTTTAATACATAAATTGTATATACAACTCAAGAGGAAACAAAAAAAATTTGTAGAATTTAGAATGTTTGGGAGCGGGGCCAAGGAGATGGCTCGGTAGAATAAGCGCTTCCCTGGCAAGCACAAGGGTCTGAGTTCAATCCCTAGTACCTTAAAAAAAAAAAAACAATGTTTGGAAATAGAAAATTGATGTGCAATACAGAAATTGAATTGCTAGATAGACATTTTTAAGGAACAGATCCTAATAAAACTTGCTAAATGAGAAACTGAAAAAATAAATTCTAAGATACAATAGACACTGTGCAAGGGAAAGAATTTGTTCAGTGGTGTGGGGTTTGTGTCTAGGTATCTCCCAATGCCTCATGCAGTCATGACGGGGTGGCTTCTGGAATTTGGGATTGATTACTGAAGATGTGAGTGTGGCAGACAGCCTGGGGCAGGTAATCTGCATTACAACGTAGGAGTGGAGAGAGGCTTGCTATGTGACAGTATTGCAGCCCTTCATTTTGCTATTTACTCTTTGCTGCCACCATAAATGGCTTCTCAATGAAAGCTGCTAATGTTGTATTCTCAAGGCAAATGCATCACAAAACATTTACACAAAGAAGCAAAAAAGAAAGACTACAAAGCTAGCACATATTTAAATAGCTATAAAAGCATAACATAATTAGGAAACTTTCAAGAAGAGATGATGTAACAAAAGAATGATTTGAAAAAGGGACTGAAAATCTCAAAGTATTTTCATGAAACATTGAACTAATAGGAAACATTACATAGTGGTAATGTTACACTATACAATACAATGTAGGAGGTTACTACTGTTATCTTGTGGAGATAAGCAAAACTAAATGTGAATTCAAAATGCAAACTATATACATGTTAAATAGCGTATCCATATCTATTTTATTAGTTCACATGCTTAACTTTAAAAATTTGCGGTTATAATTAAAGATAGTTTCAAAGCAAGATCATTAAGCTAAAGCATATTTTTTTTTGTTTTCTTTCATATCCAAGTTCATATTGACTGCATCATGATTCTTACTTCCTTTTTGGTTTTAATATGTGTGTGCATTACCCTTTCCCTGCTGGCCACAATACCTGTCACACACAGCTGAAAGGAGAGGTTCAGACTCCTGCTTCAGATGGACTGAATGCACTGCTCACTGGCTCTAAGGCAGAAATCTTACATCACATTGGCATGATGAGGCAAAGATTTTTAGATCCTTAAATCTCATTAGCAGAACAAGGCAACAGTCACAGAGAAGAAGGAGCAAGGGACCAGACTTTGATCCTAACCCAACCATACTCATAAGTTTCAACATTCACATAGCAAATCCAATTCAATCAAAATTGGATCTAACCACAACACCCCACTCCTTGTCAATAACAGGTCTCCTTAAGCCAACTTCATCTCCAGATATACAGATAGTGAGTGTATAATTCTCTCTAATATAACAAACTCTCTTGGATACAACTGGAAAAACCCCTTTCCTAAAGTCTCACAATTTCAGCATTCCCAAAGTTGAGACAAAATTCTCTTTTGAGACTTTTTACCTGTGAATTTCTGTATTTTTTAAAAAATATATAATCTGAAGAACCAACTGGGTGAATTAAACCTGCCCATCCCCCTCAAAATTTTTTAAAAAATGAAAAATAAAGGTTTTCTGAGGACTTGAATAGAATCAAGCTCAAGTGAGTCTAAAATCCATCAGGACAACATGAAATCCTTTAGGTCCCCGTGTGGTGTGTGGGCCACAGTGTAGTGTGACATAAATACTAAAGGGCTTGGAAGGTTGCTTTTCTGCATCTTTGCTGATTGCAGCACACATGGCCTTCTTAGAGATTGACTTTGTCACTGCCTGTGACATTTCTCAGCAGATGTTCCATGTTCTGGGCATCTTCAGCTTTCTAGGTTCGTGACTGTATCTTCAGCTTTCTTCCTACAGCTTCATGCAGTGTTCTCTCAGTGGCTTCATGCCTAGCTTCCCTGAAGTGCTTTGAAATCTAGAGGTCTCTATGATGCCATAGCTCTTGCATTTTGCGTGTTAATAAGACCAGCATCACATGAACGACAGCAAGGGCCATGACCAGTGTGAGCAATCAGTGGTTCCCATGGCTTAGCGGCTTCTGAGTAACAGGATAGCTAAGGACAGTGAAATGAACAATGGGAGACGTGCTTCTACCTAGCACATCGTGAGGAGGGGATCAAGAAAGTCTCTCCTCAGATTAAAGTTTTAGGGGAGTTGAGCTGATGCACAACTGTCTGCAAAGTGGAAATGCCCTGGTAAAATAGAATCACAAAACAAAACTGTTGTTTGTGGCTTCTGAGAAGCAGAAGAACAGTTTTACAGAGAAGAGTGGAAGAATGAGGCATAAAGCCCATGCCCAGTGCTCACACGCAACCCAGAAATACCTAGAAAGGTTCCACTAAGCCTTCTGATATACCTCAAAGCCCATCAAGTTGGCATACCAACCTAATAGCCACAGTGTGTATATGTTCAATGTCTAAGAAATTGTCATTTATGTATTAAGTTCAATAATATTCAGTATTATGTAAGTGTGTAATAGCAAAGATAATACTAAAATAGATTACATAAATGCCTTTTCAAGTACCATTTAATTTTATATTACTCTGAGAGCCTGCTTAGGCAGACGCAGGGATCAGGGCTGGACCCCAGGAGTGCTGTGCTGGCCCCGCCCCTGGGGCGCACTGAGACAGTGATTGAGACTGGGCGTGGAGGCTCATGCCTGTAATCCCAGTGCTTGGGAGGTTGAAAACAGGAGGATCACTGCCAGTCTGATCTGTGTAGTGAGATCCTATAGATCCTGTACTAAATACATAAAATAAATAAATAAGTAAATAATAAAAATAAATAATAATTTTATACTATGTGTTGCTGTTATAGGTACTCGGTAAACTTGATAAAATTATATAATACAAATTGTTGCTTTTAATCATGTCTTGCAACTACTTAAGCATATGTTGAATTCTTAAATATTCTTCAAGTAAATCATAGCCAGCCATTGAAATTAGAATAATTTTGTTTCACAATGAACAATTTTATTCTGATAAAAAGATGATCATAATACAGTAGTTATTTCAATAATTAAATGTATTATAATAAAATACATATTCACATTTTTCCTATTCCAAATAGTCTGTCATTTTGGAGTTTGCTTATCCTTTTGTTCCTGAAAACATGTATTTACTATAACAATGTTTAGAAATATTAAACATTCACCATATTTTTGGTCACCTTTTTACTGCAAAGCATACCCAGTGACAATAATAAATAACCTTATAAACAAGAAAGTATGTCATAAATACTGTGCTGTGGTGATAACAAAAAGTATCATCTTTGCAAACTAAAATAACATGAACAAAGTGTCAAACACGGATGTCATGCATTACAAAGCTTAGTTTTAATATAGGTTGTACACTAAAAGTTAGATGTGAAAATAGTTTCAATATATTTTACAATTTATGCATGTTAAACATCTTACTGAATTATGTGACGATCATAGCTAAGTGCCATAATTTTGCAGCTATGTATTTCACCCCTTTTTAAATTTGGAAATTTGATGTTTAGTGTTTTAAAACTGGACCTGCATTATCGTGAATATACTTTAAAATTTAAAAAATAAAAATTAGAAATGTGTCACATAAATAAGTCCCATATATATAACGTTCCAGTTTGCCAAACTTAATCAATTGCTTTATTTAATGTTATGAGTACTTTAACTAGCAGTTTCTGTTTAGTGATTTCAGAGTGTTAAAATTAAAATGAAACTTGTGAGGAAACATTTTATGAGAAAACAGCTTTGGAAAATTGTTACTGACAATAGAGGAAAATTGTTGAAGTTTATACTATTGTGCTGTTAAAGGTCAACTCCAAATCCCAGTGCAACTGACTGCAGTTCAAAAATCCAACTGCATTGTGAATAAATTGAGAGATCTACGCACCAAAAGGAGCCATTTTTCTAGTAGTGACAGAAGAGAATAAAATCCTATCCTCTATTTAAAAAGAAAGTAAATAGTGCTCTGGCAGATAAAGGATAGTTTGTATCTTTTTAGTATTTATAGTTTATCTTTTATAATTGCTTTTTAGTGATACAGTATATAATATGTATATAATAAATCAATCATTTAAAATAAACTGACCTAGGGCCGACCAAATAGCTTAGCAGATTAAAGTGCCTGCAACAGGGGCCAGGGTCTGCCATGCTGGCCCCACCCCCAGGGCACGCTGAGAGGGCAATTGAGACTGGCCATGGTGGCGTGCATCTGTAATCCCAGTTCTTGGGAGGCTGTAAACAGGTGGATCACTACGAGTCCAATCTAGTAGTGAGACGCTGAACACCCTGTAGACCCCTCCCTAAAATACAGAAAAAATAAATAAATAAAATAAAATAAACTGACCTATAGTTTTTATGCTTTTGTCTCTGTTTTAATTATTTGAAGTTCACTTTAAGATGCTCAACACTGTCTAAATGAATAAAAATATTTGAAAAAATAAATTGTGCCTGTGTTGTGTTTTAGATGTAAATTTCTATATATAGTTCATATTAAGAAACTATATACACATTTAAAAAGGAAGTTGCTTTGAAGGTAGGGAGAGTAAGTAGGTTAGAGTATTATATAATTAACAAATTAGGACTGTTTAAAGTCATTCAGTCACTCTGCTTGTGGAAATTATTAGGTATATATTTTTAAAAAATTATCTAAATTATGCTATGCTGATGTTATATTAAATAAAATTATAAAACTAACCGAGACATTTGCTAGTCATTCAGTTTATGATAAATGATTGCAAACCATCCTGAAATATGAACAGGAAGGAATATGAGCTTCGCTAATGTATAGCGTTGCAGGAACTTGGATTAGAAGCTGTGAGAATTGCAGCATTTTGAAAGATACGTCCTAGAGAGCTTTTGTGAAGCCCTCAAATGGCACATCGCTCCTAAGTCCTCAGATACTGTCACTGGCTATGTCTGTTCCCTGTGACTGACATGCCAACTTCTATTTCTGCATCTAAAATCTCCGATGATCTATGTTCTTTCTGATTCCTGATATCTCAATCTTTCTCAGAGATGAAATACAATCCATTGGACCACTTTTTACTTGCTGAATTTTAAGATTGAAAAGGATCAGTAAAACTTACTCAATTATAATTCTAAAGATGGAAAATATGACACACAGAAATCTTAAAACTAAATTATTCCAAGGTCGAATAGACTTTAAAAATTATTTTCTGCTTGCACATTTCTTTTTTTTTTTCCTAAGACCTAAGAAGAAAAAAGGACAGCATGCAAGACACTGTATGTATTTTTAAACGCCATTGCCTACATCTTTTCCTGTTCACTAGCCGCTCTGCCCTACT